>NW_026043955.1:629211-943817 GCF_937001465.1 Orcinus orca | reverse complement strand
TTTTTAGATGTTTCAGGAAACACCATACACTTCTCCTGAGTGGCTGTTGGCAATTTACATCCCGCCCATCAGCATAACAAGGCTCCCAGTTCTCCATGGCCTGTCCTGCCTTTCTGGATTTTACACTTTTTTCAGATAGCCCTTTTGACTGGGGGGAAGTGAGACTTCATTGTAGTGCAGATTTCCTTTGCAAGCTTGCTTGGTTGGCCAAAAAGTGCGTATGCGTTTTTTCCTGAATATATTCAGGAAAAAACGCATACACCCTTTTTGGCCAAGTGCATCATTGTGGACGTTCTGCCTCTTTTCCTATGCTTTAAATGCAATTCCAGTCTACCTCCTGAAATCGGTTTCCTGCAATTCTGCCCCGATTTCAAGTCCTCTTGGCAGCCTTACTTCAGTATATTTTTGGACGATAGCTGTCATTTATAACTCTGCAGGTTTGTGAATTACAGTGCCCCTGAGCTCCTTTCTTCAACTCGCTTTCTTGTGAGCTGGCCGCAACACCGCAGGATTGCTTCAGGCCCTAATCTTGTTCCGGCATGGCACGCTGAGCCTTTGGTTAATTCCTCTTCCTGGTGGGAAATGAGAGTTAAATTTGCCCGTCCAGACACCTCCAGCTAGTCTCTCATTGGTTCTCCCTATTCCTGTTCATCTTCCGCAGAAATTGCAAACTGGGCCAAACAGGAGTTTAAAGGCACTGACTCTCCAAGTCGGGAGAGTGTTAGTAAAGCGTCTGGAATGATGCACCCGAGTACCAGGGGACGAGAACTGAGACATATTGGAACACGTCTCCCGATTACATGGTTGATCATACTCTGGGTTCCACATGCATGCTTTAGCTGAAGGAAGAATCCCTTAAACCTGGAGAGTTGAGACTCTTGGAATGGGTACCATGCAATATGACTTCAAAGGGTCTTCATTTGCTCACCGAAACTCTCCAGTCCTATCATTTCTGCATTTATGCCCCTGTACACACGCTTGATTCTCTTTCGGAGACATAGCAATCCATAGGTTTTAAGATACTTACTAGTCAGATACATTCTTAGGCGTTTAATATGGGGTTGTGAGTCCATTTCATTGAGCAAGGAGTAGCTCTTGTGTATTACATATTTGGCTTAAGGAAATTTATCTGTGCTCATTTCAATCTCTGGTTTTATGCAGCACCCCAACTCACCTTTCCCCTTAAGCAAGCATAAGGTGGTTTTCTACATTTGAGGCCCTGTTGTGTTTTGTAATTCAGTTCCTGTGTAGCTTAGTTTACATTCCGTGTATTAGTGATATCTTATGATGTTTCTTTTTCTGTGTGACTTATTTCAGTTAGAATCATCATACCTGAACCCACTCATTTTCTGCTACGGGCCTGTTGACATAGATGTCATTGCTGAGTGATATTGCATTGTACGTAAGTACCACAAATTCTTTATCCATTTTTCACTTTCTGTGATATTGAACTTGTACCGTAAACGAGGTTCTTGTAAACAGAGCCGTCCCAAACTTTGGGGTGGCTGTGTCTTTTTGATTTTAATTTCCCTAAGCTATAGGACCATAAGTGGAAGTGCCCTAGGCTCTGTTGGTTTGTTTTTTAGATGTTTCAGGAAACACCATACACTTCCCCTGAGTGGCTGTTCGCAATTTACATCCCGCCCATCAGCATAACAGGGCTCCCAGTTCTCCATGGCCTGTCCTGCCTTTCTGGATTTTACACTTTCTTCAGATGGCCCTTTTGACCGGAGGGAAGTGAGACTTCATTGTAGTGCAGATTTCCTTTGCAAGCTTGCTTGGTTGGCCAAAAAGGGCGTATGCGTTTTTTCCTGAATATATTCAGGAAAAAATGCATACGCCCTTTTTGGCCAAGTTCATCATTGTCGACGTTCTGCCTCTTTCCTATGGTTTAAATGCAATTCCAGTCTACCTCCTGAAATCGGTTTCCTGCAATTCTGCCCCGCTTTCAAGTCCTCTTGGCAGCCTTACTTCAGTATATTTTTGGATGATACCTGTCATTTATAACTCTGCAGGTTTGTGAATTTCAGTGCCCCTGAGCTCCTTTCTTCAACTCGCTTTCTTGTGAGCTGGCCGCAACACCGCAGGATTGCTTCAGGCCTTAATCTGGTTCCGGAACGGCACACTGAGCCTTTGGTTAATTCCTCTACCTGGTGGGAAATGTGAGTTAAATTTGCCCGTCCAGACACCTCCAGCTAGTCTCTCATTGGTTCTCCCTATTCCTGTTTATCTTCCGCAGAAATTGCAAACTGGGCCAAACAGGAGTTTAAAGGCACTGACTCTCCAAGTCTGGAGAGTGTTAGTAAAGCATCTGGAATGTTGCACCCGAGTACCAGGGGACGAGAACTGAGACATATTGGAACACGTCTCCCGATCACATGGTTGATCATACTCTGGGTTCCACATGCATGATTTAGCTGAAGAAAGAATCCCTTAAACCTGGAGAGTTGAGACCCGTGGAATGGGTACCATGCAATATGACTTCAAAGGGTCTTCATTTGCCCACCGAACCTCTCCAATCCTATCACTGCTGCGTTTATGCCCCTGTACACACGCTTGATTCTCTTTCAGAGACATAGCAATCCATAGGTTTTAAGATACTTACTAGTCAGGTACATGCTTAGGTGTTTAATATGGGTTGTTGAGTCCATTTCGTTGAGCAGGGAGTAGCTCTTGTCTATTCCATATTTGTCTTAAGGAACTTTATCTGTGCTCATTTCAATCTCTGGTTTTATGCAGCACCCCAACTCACCTTTCCCCTTAAGCAAGCATAAGTTGGTTTTCTGAATTTGAGACCCTGTTCTGTTTTGTAATCCAGTTCCTGTGTAGCCAAGTTTACATTCCGTGTATTAGTGATATCTTATGATGTTTGTTTTTCTGTGTGACTTATTTCAGTTAGAATCATCATACCTGAATCCACTCATTATGCTGCTATGGGCCTGATGACATAGATTTCATTGCTGAGTGATATTGCATTGTACGTAAGTACCAAATCTTCTTTCTCCATTTTTCACTTTCTGCGATATTGAACTTGTCCCGTAAATGAGTTTCTTGTAAACAGAGCCATCCCAAACTTTGGGGTGGCTGTGTCTTTTTGATTTTAATTTCCCTAAGCTATAGGACCATAAGTGGAAGTGCCCTAGGCTCTGTTGCTTTGTTTCTTAGATGTTTCAGGAAACACCATACACTTCTCCTGAGTGGCTGTTGGCAATTTACATCCCGCCCATCAGCATAACAAGGGTCCCAGTTCTCCATGGCCTGTCCTGCCTTTCTGGATTTTTCACTTTTTTCAGATGGCCCTGTTGATCGTGGGGAAGTGAGACTTCATTGTAGTGCAGATTTCCTTTACAAGCTTGCTTGGTTGGCCAAAAACGGCGTATGCATTTTTTCCTGAATATATTCAGGAAAAAACGCATACGCCCTTTTTGGCCAAGTGCATCATTGTCAACGTTCTGCCTCTTTTCCTATGCTTTAAATGCAATTCCAGTCTACCTCCTGAAATTGGTTTCCTGCAATTCTGCCCCGCTTTCAAGTCCTCTTGGCAGCCTTACCTCAGTATATTTTTGGACGATAGCTGTCATTTATAACTCTGCAGGTTTGTGAATTACAGTGCCCCTGAGCTCCATTCTTCAATTCGCTTTCTTGTGAGCTGGCCGCAACACCGCAGGATTGCTTCAGGCCCTAATCTGGTTCCAGCATGGCCCGCTGAGCCTTTGGTTAATTCCTCTTCCTGGTGGGAAATGAGAGTTAAATTTGCCTGTCCAGACACCTCCAGCTAGTCTGTCATTGGTTCTCCCTATTGCTGTTCATCTTTCGCAGAAATTGCAAACTGGGCCAAACAGGAGGTTAAAGGCACTGACTCTCCAAGTCGGGAGAGTGTTAGTAAAGCGTCTGGAATGTTGCACCCGAGTAACAGGGGACGAGAACTGAGACGTATTTGAACACGTCGCCCGATCACACGGTTGATCATACTCTGGGAACCACATGCATGTTTTAGCTGAAGGAAGAATCCCTTAAACCTGGAGAGTTGAGACCCGTGGAATGGGTACCATGCAATATGACTTCAAAGGGTCTTCATTTGCTCATCGAACCTCTCCAATCCTATCACTGCTGCGTTTATGCCCCTCTACACATGCTTGATTCCCTTTCGGAGAGATACCAATCCATAGGTTTTAAGATACTTACTAGTCAGGTACATTCTTAGGTGTTTAATATGGGGTGTTGAGTCAATTTCGTTGAGCAAGGAGTAGCTCTTGTCTATTCCATATTTGGCTTAAGGAACTTTATCTGTGCTCATTTCAATCTCTGGTTTTATGCAGCACCCTAAGTCACCTTTCCCCTTTAGCAAGCATAAGTGTGTTTTCTAAATTTGAGACCCTGTTGTGTTTTGGAATTCAGTTCCAGTATAGCCAAGTTTACATTCCGTGTATTAGTGATATCTTATGATGTTTCTTTTTCTGTGTGACTTATTTCAGTTAGAATCATCATACCTAAATCCACTCATTATGCTGCTATGGGCCTGATGACATACATTTCATTGCTGAGTGATATTGCATTGTACGTAAGTACCACAACTTTTTTATCCATTTTTCACTTTCTGCGATATTGAACTTGTACCGTAAACGAGGGTCTTGTAAACAGAGCCATCCCAAACTTTTGGGTGGCTGTGTCTTTTTGATTTTAATTTCCCTAAGCTATAGGACCATAAGTGGAAGTGCCCTATGCTCTGTTGCTTTGTTTTTTAGATGTTTCAGGAAACACCATACACTTCTCCCCAGTGGCTGTTGGCAATTTACATCCCGCCCATCAGCATAACAAGGCTCCCAGTTCTCCATGGCCTGTCCTGCCTTTCTGGATTTTACACTTTTTTCAGATGGCCCTTTTGACCGTGGGGAAGTGAGACTTCATTGTAGTGCAGATTTCCTTTGCAAGCTTGCTTGGTTGGCCAAAAAGTACATATGCCTTTTTTCCTGAATATATTCAGGAAAAAACGCATACGCCCTTTTTGGCCAAGTGCATCATTGTCGACGTTCTGCCTCTTTTCCTATGCTTTAAATGCAATTCCAGTCTACCTCCTGAAATTGGTTTCCTGCAATTCTGCCCCGCTTTCAAGTCCTCTTGGCAGCCTTACTTCAGTATATTTTTGGACAATAGCTGTCATTTATAACTCTGCAGGTTTGTGAATTACAGTGCCCCTGAGCTCCTTTCTTCAACTCGCTTTCTTGTGAGCTGGCCGCAACACTGCTGCATTGCTTCAGGCCCTAATCTGGTTCCGGCACGGCACGCTGAGCCTTTGGTTAATTCCTCTTCCTGGTGGGAAATGAGAGTTAAATTTGCCCGTCCAGACACCTCCAGCTAGTCTCTCATTGGTTCTCCCTATTCGTGTTCATCTTCCGCAGAATTTGCAAACTGGGCCAAACAGGAGGTTAAAGGCACTGACTCTCCAAGTCGGGAGAGTGTTAGTAAAGTGTCTGGAATGTTGCACCTGAGTACCAGGGGACGAGAACTGAGACATATTGGAACACGTCTCCCGATCACACGGTTGATCATACCCTGGGTTCCACATGCATGATTTAGCTGAAGGAAGAATCCCTTAAACCTGGAGAGTTGAGACCCGTGGAATGGGTACCATGCAATATGACTTCAAAGGGTCTTCATTTGCTCACCGAACCTCTCCAATCCTATCACTGCTGCGTTTATGCCCCTGTACACACGCTTGATTCTCTTTCAGAGACAGAGCGATCCATAGGTTTTAAGATAATTACTAGTCAGGTACATTCTTAGGCGTTTAATATGGGGTGTTGAGTCCAATTCGTTGAGCAAGGAGTAGCTCTTGTCTATTCCATATTTGGCTTAAGGAACTTTATCTGTGCTCATTTCAATCTCTGGTTTTATGCAGCACCCCAACTCACCTTTCCCCTTAAGCAAGCATAAGTTGATTTTCTAAATTTGAGACCCTGTTCTGTTTTGTAATCCAGTTCCTGTGTAGCCAAGTTTACATTTCGTGTATTAGTGATATCTTATGACGTTTCTTTTTCTTGTGACTTATTTCAGTTAGAATCATAATACCTGAATCCACTCATTATGCTGCAACGGGCCTGATGACATAGATGTCATTGCTGAGTGATATTGCACTGTACGTAAGTAGCACAACTTCTTTATCCATTTTTCACTTTCTGCGATATCGAACTTGTCCCGTAAAAGAGTTTCTTGTAAACAGAGCCGTCCCAAATTTTGGGGTGGCTGTGTCTTTTTGATTTTAATTTCCCTAAGCTATAGGACCATAAGTTGAAGTGCCCTAGGCTCTGTTGCTTTGTTTTTTAGATGTTTCAGGAAGCACCATACACTTCTCCCCAGTGGCTGTTGGCAATTTACATCCCGCCCATCAGCAAAACAAGGCTCCCAGTTCTCCATGGCCTGTCCTGCCTTTCTGGATTTTACACTTTTTTCAGATGGCCCTTTTGACCGGGGGGAAGTGAGACTTCATTGTAGTGCAGATTTCCTTTGCAAGCTTGCTTGGTTGGCCAAAAAGTGCGTATGCATTTTTTCCTGAATATATTCAGGAAAAAACGCATACGCCCTTTTTGGCCAAGTGCATCATTGTCGACGTTCTGCCTCTTTTCCTATGCTTTAAATGCAATTCCTGTCTACCTCCTGAAATCGGTTTCCTGCAATTCTGCCCGGCTTTCAATTCCTCTTGGCAGCCTTACTTCAGTATATTTTTGGACGATAGCTGTCATTTATAACTCTGCAGGTTTGTGAATTACAGTGCCCCTGAGCTCGTTTCTTCAACTCGCTTTCTTGTGAGCTGGCCGCAACACCGCAGGATTGCTTCAGGCCCTAATCTTGTTCTAGCACGGCATGCTGAGCCTTTGGTTAATTCCTCTTCCTGGTGGGAAATGAGAGTTAAATTTGCCCGTCCAGACACCTCCAGCTAGTCTCTCATTGGTTCTCCCTATTCCTGTTCATCTTCCGCAGAAATTGCAAACTGGGCCAAACAGGAGGTTTAAGGCACTGACTCTACAAGTCGGGAGAGTGTTAGTAAAGCATCTGGAATGTTGCACCCGAGTACCAGGGGACGAGAACTGAGACATATTGGAACACGTCTCCCGATCACACGGTTGATCATACTCTGGGTTCCACATGCATGTTTTAGCTGAAGGAAGAATCCCTTAAACCTGGAGAGTTGAGACCCGTGGAATGGGTACCATGCAATATGATTTCAAAGGGTCTTCGTTTGCCCACCGAACCTCTCCAATCCTATCACTGCGGCCTTTATGCCCCTGTACACACGCTTGATTCTCTTTCGGAGGCATAGCAATCCATAGGTTTTAAGATACTTACTAGTCAGGTACATTCTTAGGCGTTTAATATGGGGTGTTGAGTCCATTTCGTTGAGCAAGGATTAGCTCTTGTCTATTACATATTTGGCTTAAGGAACTTTATCTGTGCTCATTTCAATCTCTGTTTTTATGCAGCACCTCAACTCACCTTTCCCCTTAAGCAAGCATAAGTTGGTTTTCTAAATTTGAGACCCTGTTCTGTTTTGTAATTCAGTTAGTGTGTAGCCAAGTTTACATTCCGTGTATTAGTGATATCTTATTATGTTTCTTTTTCTGTGTGACTTATTTCAGTTAGAATCATCATACCTGAATCCACTCATTATGCTGCTACGGGCTTGATGACATAGATGTCATTGCTGAGTGATATTGCATTGTACGTAAATACCACAAGTTCTTTATCCATTTTTCACTCTTTGCGACATTGAACTTGTACCGTAAATGAGGTTCTTGTAAACAGAGCCGTCCCAAACTTTGGGGTGGCTGTGTCTTTTTGATTTTAATTTCCCTAAGCTATAGGACCATAAGTGGAAGTGCCCTAGGCTCTGTTGCTTTGTTTCTTAGATGTCTCAGGAAACACCATACACTTCTCCCAAGTGGCTGTTGGCAATTTACATCCACCCATCAGCATAACAAGGCTCCCAGTTCTCCATGGCCTGTCCTGCCTTTCTGGATTTTACACTTTTTTCAGATGGCCCTTTTGACCGGGGGGAAGTGAGACTTCATTGTAATGCAGATTTCCTTTGCAAGCTTGCTTGGTTTGCCAAAAAGCGCGTATGCGTTTTTTCCTGAATATATTCAGGAAAAAACGCATACGCCCTTTTTGGCCAAGAGCATCATTGTCGACGTTCTGCCTCTTTTCCTATGCTTTAGATGCAATTCCAGTCTACTTCCTGAAATCGGTTTCCTGCAATTCTGCCCCGCTTTCAAGTCCTCTTGGCAGCCTTACTTCAGTATATTTTTGGACGATAGCTGTCATTTATAACTCTGCATGTTTGTGAATTACAGTGCCCGTGAGCTCCTTTCTTCAACTCGCTTTCTTGTGAGCTGGCCGCAACACTGCAGCATTGCTTCAGGCCCTAATCTAGTTCCGGCACGGCACGCTGAGCCTTTGGTTAATTCCTCTTCCTGGTGGGAAATGAGAGTTAAATTTTCCCGTCCAGACACCTCCAGCTAGTCTCTCATTGGTTCTCCCTATTCCTGTTCATCTTCCGCAGAAATTGCAAACTGGGCAAAACAGGAGGTTAAAGGCACTGACTCTCCAAGTCGGGAGAGTGTTAGTAAAGCGTCTGGAATGTTGCACCCGAGTACCAGGGGACGAAAACTGAGACATATTGAAACACGTCTCCCGATCACATGGTTGATCATACTCTGGGTTCCACATGCATGTTTTAGCTGAAGGAAGAATCCCTTAAACCAGGAGAGTTGAGACCCGTGGAATGGGTACCATGCAATATGACTTCAAAGGGTCTGCATTTGCTCACCGAACCTCTCCAATCCTATCACTGCTGCGTTTATGCCCCTGTACACACGCTTGATTCTCTTTCGGAGACATAGCAATCCATAGGTTTTAAGATACTTACTAGTCAGGTACATTCTTAATCGTTTAATATGGGGTGTTGAGTCCATCTCGTTGAGCAAGGAGTAGCTCTTGTCTATTACATATTTGGCTTAAGGAACTTTATCTGTGCTCATTTCAATCTCTGGTTTTATGCAGCACCCCAACTCACCTTTCCCCTTAAGCAAGCATAAGTTGGTTTTCTAAATTTGAGAACCTGTTCTGTTTTGTAATTCAGTTCCTGTGTAGCCAAGTTTACATTCCGTGTATTAGTGATATCTTATGATGTTTCTTTTTCTGTGTGACTTATTTCAGTTAGAATAATCATACCTGAATCCACTCATTATGCTGCAACGGGCCTGATGACATAGATGTCATTGCTGAGTGATATTGCATTGTACGTAAGTACCACAATTTCTTTATCCATCTTTCGCTTTCTGCGATATTGAACTTGTACCGTAAACGAGGTTCTTGTAAACAGAGCCGTCCCAAACTTTGGGGTGGCTGTGTCTTTTTGACTTTAATATCCCTAAGCTATAGGACCATAAGTGGAAGTGCCCTAGGCTCTGTTGCTTTGTTTTTTCGATGTTTCAGGAAATACAATACACTTCTCCCGAGTGGCTGTTGGCAATTTATATCCCGCCCATCAGCATAACAAGGCTCCCAGTTCTCCATGGCCTGTCCTGCCTTTCTGGATTTTACACTTTTTTCAGATGGCCCTTTTGACCGGGGGGAAGTGAGATTTCATTGTAGTGCAGATTTCCTTTGCAAGCTTGCTTGGTTGGCCAAAAAGGGCGTATGCGTTTTTTCATGAATATATTCAGGAAAAAACGCATACGCCCTTTTTGGCCAAGTGCATCATTGTGGACGTTCTGCCTCTTTTCCTATGCTTTAAATGCAATTCCAGTCTACCTCCCGATATCGGTTTCCTGCAATTCTGCCCCGCTTTCAAGTCCTCTTGGCAGCCTTACTTCAGTATATTTTTGGACAATAGCTGTCATTTATAACTCTGCAGGTTTGTGAATTACAGTGCCCCTGAGCTCCTTTCTTCAACTCGCTTTCTTGTGAGCTGGCCGCAACACCGCAGGATTGCTTCAGGCCCTAATCTGGTTCCGGCACGGCACGCTGAGCCTTTGGTTAATTCCTCTTCCTGGTGGGAGATGAGAGTTAAATTTGCCCGTCCAGACACCTCCAGCTAGTCTCTCATTGGTTTTCCCTATTCCAGTTCATCTTCTGGAGAAATTGCAAACTGGGCCAAACAAGAGGTTAAAGGCACTGACTCTCCAAGTCGGGAGAGTGTTAGTAAACCGTCTGGAATGTTGCACCCGAGTACCAGGGGATGAAAACTGAGACATATTGGAATACGTCTCCCGATCACACGGTTTATCATACTCTGGGTTCCACATGCATGTTTTAGCTGAAGGAAGAATCCCTTAAACCTGGAGAGTTGAGACCCGTGGAAAGGGTACCATGCAATATGACTTCAAAGGGTCTTCATTTGCTCACCGAACCTCTGCAATCCTATCACTGCTGCGTTTATGCCCCTGTACACACGCTTGATTCTCTTTCGGAGACATAGCGATCCATAGGTTTTAAGATACTTACTAGTCAGGTACATTCTTAGGCGTTTAATATTGGGTGTTGAGTCCATTTCGTTGAGCAAGGAGTAGCTCTTGTCTATTACATATTTGGCTTAAGGAACTTTATCTGTGATCATTTCAATCTCTGGTTTTATGCAGCACCCCAACTCACCTTTCCCCTTAAGCAAGCATAAGTTGGTTTTCTAAATTTGAGACCCTGTTCTGTTTTGTAATCCAGTTCCTGTGTAGCCAAGTTTACATTCCGTATATTAGTGATATCTTATGATGTTTCTTTTTCTGTGTGACTTATTTCAGTTAGAATCATCATACCTGAATCCACTCATTATGCTGCCACGGGCCTGATGATATAGATGTCATTGCTGAGGGATATTGCATTGTACGTAAATACCACAACTTCTTTTCCCATTTTTCGCTTTCTGTGATATTGAACTTGTACCGTAAATGAGGTTCTTGTAAACAGAGCCGTCCCAAACTTTGGGGTGGCTGTGTCTTTTTGATTTTAATTTCCCTAAGCTATAGGACCATAAGTGGAAGTGCCCTAGGCTCTGTTGCTTTGTTTTTTAGATGTTTCAGGAAACACCATACACTTCTCCTGAGTGGCTGTTGGCAATTTACATCCGGCCCATCAGCCTAACAAGGCTCCGAGTTCTCCATGGCCTGTCCTGCCTTTCTGGATTTTACACTTTTTTCAGATGGCCCTTTTGACCGGGGGGAAGTGAGACTTCATTGTAGTGCAGATTTCCTTTGCAAGCTTGCTTGGTTGGCCAAAAAGGGCGTATGCGTTTTTTCCTGAATATATTCAGGAAAAAACGCATAAGTCCTCTTTGGCCAAGTGCATCATTGTCGACGTTCTGCCTCTTTTCCTATGCTTTAAATGCAATTCCAGTCTACCTCCTGAAATCGGTTTCCTGCAATTGTGCCTTGCTTTCAATGCCTCTTCATAGCCTTATCTCAATATATTTTTTGAAAATAGTTGGCCTTTATAACTCTGCAGGTTTTTGAATTGCAGTGGCCCTTAGCTCCATTTTTCAGCTCTTATTTTTGTGATCTTGCCTCATAACCACAGGATTCCTTCAGGCCCTATTCTTCTTCTGGGGCACCTTGCTGTGCCTTTGGTTTATTCTTCTTACTGATGTGAAATTAGAGTGACATGTGCCCATTGAGACTGCTACAGCTAGTTTCTCACTGGTTCCCCCTATTCCCATTCATCCTCCGCACTAACTGCAGACTGTGCGATACCAGAACTTAAAGGCATTGACTCTCCATGTGGGGATATTGTTAGTAAAGCGGCTGGAATGTCGATCTGGAGCCCCAGGAGAGGAAAAATGATGTGTGTTTTAGAAACCTTTCCTGATCATATGGTATACCAGTCGCTGGGTTTCCCAAGCATGGTTTAGCTGTAGGAAGATTCCCTTCAACCTGGATTGTTGGGACCCTTGGAATGAGTAGCATGAAGTATTGCATTAAACTTTTGGCAGTTGCTCACCAAAGCTCACCAATCCTCTCAGCCCCAAGTGTGCAGCCTTATGTCTTATCCAGCTGTGGGTTTATATATAGTCAATCCAGGTTGCATCACAGCCCCTGAGCAAATTTTGTAAGAATTTTTCTCTCTTTCATTGTTTCTGCGTTTTGTTTTTAAAATTTATTTCTATAATGGGGTTTAGCTCATTTTCACTGCTGTGTTTGTGCCGCTCTGCACACACTTGATTCCCTTATGGAGATATATCAATACATGGGTTTTAAGATTCTTATTACTCAGATATATTTCTCTGCGGTGTATAGGGTGTGTTGAGGCCAGTTCATTGAGCAAGGTGTAGATCTTGTCTAATATCTATTTGGTTTATTGAACGGTATCTGTGCTAATTTCAAACTCTGGTTTTATGCATCACCCCACCTCTCCTTTCCCCTTAAGCTGACATAAGTGTGTTTTCTACATGTGAGACACTGTTCTGTTCTGTAATTCATTTCTTGTGCAGCCATATTTACCCTCCCTCTATAAGTGATATCTTATGATATGTTTCTTTTTCTGTTTGACTTATTTCAAGTAGTATTATCGGACCTAAATCCACTCTTTATCCTTCTACTAGCCTTATTACATTGATTTCATGGTGAAGAGATATTCCATTGTACATAAGTACCACATCTTCTTTATCCATTGTTCTCTTTCCTGGGATATTTAAGGTGTACTGAAGTTGAGGTTCTTGTAAACAGAGTAGCCCTAAACTGTGGTGTGCTTGTGTCTTGTTGATTTTTAGACTTCCCTAGATATACTCCCATGATTGGAAGTGTCCTATGCTCTGTAGCTGTTTTTTAGATGATTTGGGAACCACCATACACTTCTCCAGAGTGGCTCTCGGCAGTTCACACACTGCCCATCAGCGTATAAAGGCTCCCTGTTCTCCATGGCCTGTCCTGCATTTCTGGTTTTTACAATTTTTTAGGATGGCCCTTTTGACCGGTGGGAAATGAGACTTCTTTGTTGTGCACATTTGCATTGCTTGCTTGCTTCATTGCCCATAAAGTGCGTATGCGTTTTTTCCTGGATATAATCAGGAAAAAACGCATACGCCCTTTTGGGCCAACTGCATCATTGTCGAAATTCTGCCACTTTTCATGTGCTTTAAAGACGAGTCCAATCTATCTCTTGAAATCTGTTTCTTGCAATTCTGTCTTGCATTCAGATCCTCTTCTTTGCCTTACCTCAACATAGTTTTGGACGTTAGATTTCATTTATAACTCTGCAGGTTTGTGAATTGCAGTGACCCTGAGCTCCATTTTTTAAGTTGCTCTTTTGTGAGCTGGCCTCAAACCCACAGGATTGCTTCAGGCCCTATTTTGGCTCCGGCGAGGCGGGCTGAGCCTTTTTTCAATTCTTATTCTTAATGGGAAATTAGAGTGATATGTGCCCGTCCAAACCCCTACAACTATTCTCTCATTGGTTCCCCCTCTTCCCGTTCATCCTCCTCACAATTTGCAAAATGTGTGAAACAGAAGTTGAAATGTGCTGATTCTCCAAGTGGGCAGATTCTAAGTAACGTGGCTGGAATGGTGAACAGGAGCACCAGGAGAGGATAAATGAGCTGCATTTTAGACACATCTCCCGATCACATGGTGTACAGTCCTCTGGGTTTTCCATGCATGTTTTAGCTGTAGGAAGATCCCTTGAACCTGCAGATTTGGGACCCATTGAATGGGTACCAGGTAGTATTACTTTAAAGGGTGTGCATTTCCTCACCCAACCTCACATTTCTCTTAGTGCAAACAGTTTCCAGCCTTATGTCTCATCCTGCTGTGGGTCTAGATGTGTTCAATCCATGTTGCATCACCGTCCCTGAGGAAAAGTTGTAAGAGGTTTTCTCTGTCTCTCTGTCGTTTATTTTTTTCAATTTATTACTATATTGGTTACAGCTGATTTTCAAAGCTCTGTTTCTTGCTGCTGTACATCCACTTGATTCACGTACAGAGAGACATCAGTAAATTCTTTTTCAGATTCTTACCAGTCGTATATATTCTTTTCCGGTGACTTGAGTGTGCTGAGTGCAGTTCTTTTAGCTACCGTGTAAGCCTTGTTGATTATCAGTTTGGTATTTGGAATGGTATCTTTGTTAATTTCAACTTCCTGGATGATGCCTCACCCCTCCCCACCTTTCCCGTTTAGCAGCCTTATGCGTGTTTTCTACATATTTGACTATGTTTTTGTTTTGTAATTTATTTCATGTGTAGCCATTTTGGATTCCACCTTTAAGTGATATCTTATGATATGTGTCTTTTTCTTTTTGAATTATGTCACTTAGAAAGATCATACGTAACTCCTCCGGAGTTGTTACAACTGGCCATATTTCATTGATTTCCAGGCTGAATAATATTCCACTCTACCTAAGTACCACATCTCTATCCATTTTTTCCCTCCAGAGACATTTAAGTTATATCCTAGTTGAGGATCTTTTAAACAGAGAGGGGGTAAACATTGGGGTGCCTGTGTCCTCTCAATTTTTGTTTTTCCCAAGATATACGCCCATGAGTGCAAGTGCCCTATGCTCTGTAGCTCATTTTTTAGATGCTTTAGTAAACACAATACACTTCTCCAGAATGGCCGTTGGCAATATACATTTCCACTATAAGTCTCACAGGGCTCCCTCTTCTCCTTGCCCTGTCCTGCATTTCTGTTGTTTACGCTTTATGAGGATGGCTCTTCTGACTGATGCGAAGTGATATCTTTTGTAGTATTGACTTCCAGTGCCCACCTGTTTGGTTGGCTAAAAAAGTGTATGCCCTTTTCTTGAATATATACAGAAAAAAACGCATACACCCTTTTTGGCCAACTGCAATGTTGGCAATGTTCAGCTCCTTTTCTTGTGCTTAATGGCGAGTCCTTTCTACCTCCTCAAATCCCTTTCCTGCCATTCTCCCTTGCTTACAAGTCCTTTTCTCTGACTTTCCTCAAGACATTTTTCAGTGATGGATATTTTCAACTCTGCAGTTTCATGAATTTTACTGTCCCTGAGTTCCATTGTTCAACTTGTGTTTATGGGAACTGGCCACAAAGCAGCGGGATTTCCTCAAGCCCTATACTGTTTCCATGGGCAATCCTAGCCTTTGGTCATTTCATCTTCCTGATTGGAAATTAAAGTGACATGTGCCTGTCTGAACACCTAGGACTTGTCTCTCATTGTTCCTCATCCTTCCGCTTCATCCTCTGGACAAATTCCAAACTGTACACAACAGGATGTTGACAGTGCTGACATCTCCAAGTGGGGAGACTGTTAGTAAAGACGCTGGAGGGGTGAACCCGAGCACCAGGAGATGAGGAGATGAGATGCCTTTTCCAAACTCTTCCCGATCAGACGGTATACCATCCTCTGGGTGTGACAGACATGTTTTAGCAGTAGGAAGAGTCCCATTCATGTAAGGAGAACACCAGGGCTTTTTCAAAATCAGTGTCTGCCCGAAACCCAAACTGGGGAATTTTTTAAGCTACGGCTACACATATGTTCATTAAGGGCCTTGGGAAGTAGGCAGAGTCCAAACTTTAGATGATTGAAGTCTTCAGGGTCAGAAGCACTCACCACAAGCTTCCCTTAGGTTACACTTTAACTGTCATTGATAGATGATGTCAATAAAAATATCTATTCTTTTTCAGATTATTTCCCCTTATAGGTTATAGCAAAATGTTGAGTGTAGTTCCCTGTGCTCTACAGTAGTTCCTTGTTGATGATCTATTTTATACATAGCAGTGTGTATGTGTTAATCCCAAACTGTTAATTTATCCCTCCTCCCACCTTTCCCCTTTGGTAATAATAAATTATAAGATTTTATACTTCTCAGAAATGGGGGAGCTGAAAGAGAGGTATCATTTTCAATGGAAAAGCATTTAAAACAAGATTGAAGCTTTAACCAAGATTATTAGATGTACATCCTTGGAAAGAAATCACTTCGTTTCTCTAATATTGACCTGACAAATAAGACAAACCTTTTCACTGAACTTGCTTATAATAAAGTGATGGAAATATCAAATGGAAGTGTTAGAAACATCTTATTTTACCCGAGCCTTATACACTGTTCTATGTTAACTACAGTTTGGCTCACACATCTGTTCATTGAGGTTACAATAGTCTCAATTTCTGTTACTGATCCTCCAGAGTGGACCCCAACAAGTGTCCCCCTGCCCAGTGTCATTGGGGCTAACAGATCGAGACTGAGTTTGGTTCACAAGCAAAGGAAACTTTATATTTTGATCAGAGAATGGAGAGGTGAGAGCATGCACTACCCCGTGGGCTGTGGGCTGGGCTGCTGTGTAGAGATCCTGTCAGAGTCAGTGGGAGGGAGGGGGCGGAGCTCTCGAGGGCCGGGTTGGCTGCAGCTCAGGCTCTATATCGCGGAGTCTGCACTGGGCCCCAGGAGCTGAGGTGTCGTCCCAGCCATTCTGCACTAGGAAATCTGGTCTGAAGTGCCGGGTGTGGAACCTCTGCATGCGGGACCCTAGGAGCACATGAAATTAGACAAAGCACAAAGGATAAAAAAGGTTAGACTTGACTTTATTGCCCAGATTCTATTTTTATCTCCCAGGGATTTTTAATGGGCTTTGCTGGGGACAAACCCCTCCTCTGCCTTTTGTCCCGTTCCTCATTCTTGGAGTGCTGAGGGTGCAGACCCTTCTTCTGTAACTGCTGAGTGCTGAGTTGGGAGCCCTCATACCCGGGGGCGAGGGTCAGAGCTTCTCCCCAGCAGCCTCCAGGTGACGTTGATTGTCCCCAGGCCCCCTGCCTCCCTGCTCGTCCACCTGAGCACCAGCATTGGAAGTGTTATAGATTCTAATGACCTTTAAGGGTCCAGGAAAGAGATGTGCAGAGACGCTGTGGGGGCCGGTTTCACCCCGCCCCACATTTGTTCGGCCACTTTAGGCTGACCGTTTCTGCCAGCCTAGATGCTCTGACCAGTAGTCTGCGCTTTCTTCAATTAGGCCCCTGAATTAACGTACAAACAGCACCAGGTGTGAGAGCCCTGCCTGCTCAACTCCCAGACAGTCCAGGGTCAGTGGTGATCAAGGACCATGATGGCCACTGAGTCAACAGCCTTTTGAAGTAAACAGGAGTCCAGCCGGTCTTATTGGCTACCATCATCACGGTGTCTGTAGGCTTTTCTATGGTGACAGTGTGATATACGGTTCCCCCGCCAAGATTATTAGCTCCCCTCTGGGTGCAGTAAGTCCTGCAAGCAGTAGTCTACTCTTTTGGGACACACTCTTGTTGTTTTATGAGAGAAACTCCAGGTCAAGTGATGTTCACACAAGTCGTCATGGTGCCCTGTTGCCCCCGGTTATCTCTCTGGATGTTGGAGTTGGAGGGCCTCCTCACTCGAGGTTGGTGTGCCCACAGAGCGAACCCTGCAACTTCAGGGCATGGTTGGTGGTTAGGATCACCACGTGGGGTCCTTTTCCCTTAGGAGGGAGGTGGCCTTTGGGGCTGCTGATTTCCAGGTTTTTAGATACCGCCAGTATCTTGGCCAGATGTGGCAGTGGGCCAAGCCCCTTGGTGACCGTAGTTTATCCTACCTGGATGGCATTCTTGCATTGTTCCATTTCAAGTGGTCCCAGTTTTTGCACTAATTCTCCAATGGCGATTCACCTTTCACCGGGAATGTAAAGGTCAAAGGGTTTAGCTAAATTAGGGAGTTCCAGGGCAAGGGTCTGAATTGACTGCTCTTTCCATTCTTGAAAGGCCACTTCTGGATTCTATTCAAAAGGATCATCATCTTTTCCTTTCAGTGTTTCATATAGAGGCCCAGCTAGTAGACTGTAGTTAGGGATCCAGAAGCAGCAAACCCTGGCCTCCCCAGGAACCCCTAAGCTGTCTTCTAGTTTTAGAAAGGGGTAAGGCTGAAAATGGTTTCTTCCCTTTCCTGGGATGGGCTTCTCTGACCTTCTGTGAGAACGAAGCCCAGGCAGGTCACCGCAGTCTGTGATATTTGAGCTTTTTCTTGGACAACTTCTATCCTTTATTGGCTTGGTAGTTCAGAGGCCTCCTTAGTAGGGCTGGCGATCAGAATGTCGTCTGCGTACTGAAGGAGGGTTTCCTTTTCCAGAGGTAGAACTTTTAGGTCTTTAGCTAAGCTTTCCCCAAAGATGGTGTGGGAATTTTTGCACCCTTGGGGCAAGACGGCCCGGAAGTATTGTTTTAGTTGTATGTTGAGTCCTGCCACTCACAAGCCAAAATTTCTTGTGACTCTGGGACTAATGGAATACAAAAGAAGGCATCATTGAAGACTAATACAGAATACCATGTCCTGGTGGTTGGTAGAATGACCAGCAGGGTGTAGGAATTAGGAGCAGCTGGAGGTATATCCTCGGTGGCTTCACTGACTGTCCTGACATCCTTTACCAGGTCCCCAGCAGCCCATGGGGCTCTCGTGGTCAGACCAATCCCAGAATATGGAGCTCACCTGGGCAGGTACCCCACCCCCACCCCAGCCCACGGGGCTCTCGTGGTCAGGCCCCTCCCAGGATACAGAGCTACCCTTGCAGGTACCGTGGCAGGGCTGGGCACACAGGAACCGTGCACATAGCCCTCATTGCAGAGCACCCCCAGCTCACCTGTCGCTCAGAGCTGACACAGAGCACCTCAGAGCAGGACTGGAACTAACAAACAGCAGCTGCGACAGGTCTGTGACCCTGGGCATCACTCTGTGCGGTCTCCCTCCACCTGGTCTTCCAGAGACTTCCACTGCACCCGGGGCACCAGGCCTCTGTCTCCAACCACCACCCACCCCTCCTCTCCCTGACTCCTGGGTTCCTCTCATTAGGAGAGGGCTTTCTTGAAGTTGTCTCCCACTCATGGGCCAGATAAAATGATTAGAAAACAAGCCAAAGCTGCAGCCCCTTGTCTATCCTGACTCTCAGGAGCCCACACCTGTTCCTTGGACCTGGCCGGTTCAGCAAGTTCCATTTTCTGCAACTGTGAGCCCCTGAGGGGTGATGATTGGCTGACCTGGGCAGCCTTACCGTGCTGGCCAGCCCTCCCCAGGTGTGCCTGGGTTGAGATCAATATAAATACCACTCCAGACAGCAAGCGCCCCTGCAGCCATGCCTGACGCCATTTTCTCTGCCCTGTCAGCAGTCTCGGGGCTGGGCTGGTGGGACGGAATGAGAGGCCACGGCTTTGTGGGTGGCCCAGTGTGAGTGGGGCTCTGCTGGACTTTCTGCAGCAGTTGCCAGGCTGCCAACTGCTAAAGAAGAGGATGTGTCACCCATACCTGCTGCTGGAATTTCTCCCTGGGCAGAGGTGAGGAAGGAAAAAAGCAGTGGGGGCAGGGACAGGACGGGTATCTCAGGCAGGGAAATGGAAATCTTCCAGAAGATCACCCAGGGCCAGGACCATCCTGGCTGGCCTGCAGGCACCAAGTTGGCTGGCATGCTGTCACTCGTGTGGCTCTATGGCCCTTCCTCTAGGCTTTCAAGTCCTTGTATATATTCAGGTGTTTTACCTGGGACGGGTGGGAATAGTTCAGCAGCAACTGGCCTGGGGCTCAGCTCACGTTTACTCACAGATGCCTCGGCACGGTGCCTCAGCTTTGCAATGAGGACGCTTGTTGCGTGGGGGCTGCTGGCTGAATGGGAGACGATTCCCCACCACTGACCAACTTCAGAATTGTTTACAACTGGAGCAAGTGCCCTGATACGGTTTTCCTCTCTGGAACTGGCGGGTTCTGTGTTTTTTTCTCTTTTTCGTTTTTGGTTCAAGGTAGATTTTATTCCTCTTTTTTGTATTTACAGATATAAGCATGGAAATAATTTATTCATATAAATACATGTATGTGAAGGGAATAATTGTTTTTTCTGTTTTATTTTTAAATTTTATTTCTTTTTAATTTTGAATTTTATTTTATATTTTTATACAGCAGGTTCTTATTGGTTATCTATTTTATACATATAAATGTATACATGCCAATCCCAGTCTCTCAACTCCTCCCACCACCACCCCCCCAACAGCTTTCCCCCCTTGTTGTCCATACGTTTGTTGTCTACATGTGTTGCTCTATTTATGCCTTGCAAAATGGTTAACCTGTACAGTTTTTCTAGGTTCCACATATATGCATGAATACACAAGATTTGTTTTTCTCTTTCTGACTTACTTCACTCTGTATGACACTCTCTAGATCCATCGACGTCTCTACAAATGACCCAATTTCATTCCTTTTCATGGCTTAGTAATATTCCATTTTATATATGTACCACAGCTTTATGCATTCGTCTGTCTGTGGGCATTTAGGTTGCTTCCATTACCTCGATATTGTAAAGAGTGAGGCAATGAACATTGCGGTGAATGTCTCTTTTTGATTTATGGTTTTGTCTGGGTATATGTCCAGAACTGGGATTGCTGTATCATATGGTAATTCTACTGTTAGTTTCTTAAGAAACTCCATATTGTTCTCCATAGTGACTGTATCAATTTATATTCCCAACAATAGTGGAAGAGGTTTCTTTTTCTCCACACCCTTTCCAGCATTTTTTGTTTGTAGATTTTCTGATGATGCCCATTCTACCAGGTGTGAGGTGATATCTCATTGTTGAGTCCATTTCCTTGAGCAAGGGGTAGGTCTTGTCTATTACATATTTAGCTTATGGAACGGTATCTGTGCTTATTTCAAACTCAGGTTTTGTGAAGCACCCAACTCACCTTCCCCCTTAAGAAAGCATAAGTTGGTTTTCTAAACATGAGACCCTGTTCTGTTTTGTAATTCAGTTCATGTGTAGCCAAGTTCTCATTCCATGTATTAGTGGTACCTTATGATGTTTTTTTTTCTGTGTGACATTTTTTACTTAGAATCACCGTGCCTCAATCCACTCATTATGCTGGTACGGGCCTGGTGACATAGTTTTCATTGCTGAGAGGTATTCTGTTGTACGTTAGTACCGCAACTTCTTTATCCATTATTTGCTCTCTGGCATATTTGACTTGTTCTGCAGAAGAGGTTCCTGTTAACAGAGCCGTCCCAAACTTTTGGGTGGCTGTGTCTTTTTGATTTTAATTTCCCTAACCTATAGGACCATAAGTGGAAGTGCCCTAGGCTCTGTTGCTTTGTTTTTTAGATGTTTCAGGAAACACCATACACTCCTCCAGAGTGGCTGTTGGCAATTTACATCCCGCCCATCAGTATAACAAGGCTCCCAGTTCTCCATGGCCTGTCCTGCCTTTCTGGATTTTACACTTTTTTCAGATGACCCTTTTGACCGGGGGGAAGTGAGACTTCATTGTAGTGCAGATTTCCTTTGCAAGCTTGCTTGGTTGGCCAAAAAGGGCGTATGCGTTTTTTCCTGAATATATTCAGGAAAAAACGCATACGCCCTTTGTGGCCAAGTGCATCATTGTCTATGTTCTGCCTCTTTTCCTATGCTTTAAATGCAATTCCAGTCTACCTTCTGAAATCGGTTGCCTGCAATTCTGCCCCGCTTTCAAGTCCTCTTGGCAGCCTTACTTCAGTATATTTTTGGACGATAGCTGTCATTTATAACTCTGCAGTTTGTGAATTACAGTGCCCCTGAGCTCCTTTCTTCAACTCGCTTTCTTGTGAGCTGGCCGCAACACCACAGGATTGCTTCAGGCCCTAATCTGGTTCCGGCACGGCACGCTGAGCCTTTGGTTAATTCCTCTTCCTGGTGGGAAATGAGAGTTAAATTTGCCCGTCCAGACACCTCCAGCTAGTCTCTCATTGGTCTTCCCTATTACTGTTCATCTTCCGAAGAATTTGCAAACTGGGCCAAACAGGAGGTTAAAGGCACTGACTCTCCAAGTCGGGAGAGTGTTAGTAAAGCATCTGGAATGTTGCACCCGAGTACCAGGGGACGAGGACGGAGACATATTTGAACACGTCTCCCGATCACACGGTTGATCATACTCTGGGTTCCACATGCATGTTTTAGCTGAAGGAGGAATCCCTTAAACATGGAAAGTTGAGACCCGTGGAATGGGTACCAAGCAATATGACTTCAAAGGGTCTTCATTTGCTCACCTAACCTCTCCAATCCTATCACAGCTGCGTTTATGCCCCTGTACACAAGCTTGATTCTCTTTTGGAGACATAGCAATCCATACCTTTTAAGATACTTACTAGTCAGGTACATTCTTAAGCGTTTAATATGGGGTATTGAGTCCATTTCGTTAAGTAAGGAGTAGCTCTTGTCTATTACATATTTGGCTTAAGGAACTTTATCTGTGCTCATTTCAATCTCTGGTTTTATACAGCACCCCAACTCACCTTTCCCCTTAAGCAAGCATAAGTTGGTTTTCTAAATTTTTAGACCCTGTTCTGTTTTGTAATCCAGTTCCTGTGTAGCCAAGTTTACATTCCGTGTATTAGTGATATCTTACGATTTTTCTTTTTCTGTGTGACTTATTTCAGTTACAATCATCATACCTGAATCCACTCATTATGCTGCTACGGGCCTGATGACATAGATGTCATTGCTGAGTGATATTGCATTGTACGTAAGTACCAAAACTTCTTTATCCATTTTTCACTTTCTGCGATATTGAACTTGTACCGTAATCGAGGTTCTTGTAAACAGAGCCGTCCCAAATTTTGGGGTGGCTGTGTCCTTTTGATTTTAATTTCCCTATGCTATAGGGCCATAAGTAGAAGTGCCCTAGGCTCTGTTGCTTTGTTTTTTAGATGTTTCAGGAAACACCATACACTTCTCCCGAGTGGCTGTTGGCAAAATACATCCCGCCCATCAGCAAAACAAGGCTCCCAGTTCTCCATGGCCTGTCCTGCCTTTCTGTATTTTACACTTTTTTCAGATGGCCCTTTTGACCGGGGGGAAGTGAGACTTCATTGTAGTGCAGATTTCCTTTGCAAGCTTGCTTGGTTGGCCAAAAAGGGCGTATGTGTTTTTTCCTGAATATATTCAGGAAAAAACGCATACGCCCTTTTTGGCCAAGTGCATCATTGTCGACGTTCTGCCTCTTTTCCTATGCTTTAAATGCAATTCCAGTCTACCTCCTGAAATCGGTTTCCTGCAATTCTGCCACGCTTTCAAGTCCTCTTGGCAGCCTTACTTCAGTATATTTTTGGACGATAGCTGTCATTTATAACTCTGCAGGTTTGTGAATTACAGTGCCCCTGAGCTCCTTTCTTCAACTCGCTTTCTTGTGAACTGGCCGCAACACCGCAGGATTGCTTTAGGCCCTAATCTGGTTCCGGCACGGCACGCTGAGCCTTTGGTTAATTCCTCTTCCTGGTGGGAAATGAGAGTTAAATTTGCCCGTCCAGACACCTCCAGCTAGTCTCTCATTGGTTCTCCCTATTCCTGTTCATCTTCCGCGGAATTGGCAAACTGGGCCAAACAGGAGGTTAAAGGCACTGACTCTCCAAGTTGGGAGAGTGTTAGTAAAGCATCTGCAATGTTGCACCCGAGTACCAGGGGAAGAAAACTGAGACATATTTGAACACGTGTCCCGATCACACGGCTGATCATACTCTGGGTTCCACATGCATGTTTTAGCTGAAGGAAGATTCCCTTAAACCTGGAGAGTTGAGAACCGTGGAATGGGTATCATGCAATATGACTTCAAAGGGTCTTCATTTGCTCACCGAACCTCTCCAATCCTATCACTGCTGCGTTTATGCCCCTGTACACACGCTTGATTCTCTTTTGGAGACAAAGCAATCCATAGGTTTTAAGATACTTACTAGTCAGGTACATTCTTAGGCGTTTAATATGGGGTGTTGAGTCCATTTCGTTGAGCAAGGAGTAGCTCTTGTCTATTCCATATTTGGCTTAAGGAACTTTATCTGTGCTCATTTCAATCTCTGGTTTTATGCAGCACCCCAACTCACCTTTCCCCTTAAGCAAGCATAAGTTAGTTTTCTAAATTTGAGACCCTGTTCTGTTTTGTAATTCAGTTCCTGTGTAGCCAAGTTTACATTCCGTGTATTAGTGATATCTTATGATGTTTCTTTTTCTGTGTGACTTATTTCAGTTAGAATCATCATACCTGTATCCACTTATTATGCTGCTACGGGCCTGATGACATAGATTTCATTGCTGAGTGATATTTCATTGTACGTAAGTACCACAACTTGTTTATCCATTTTTTGCTTTCTGCGATATTGAACTTGTACCATAAACGAGGTTCTTGTAAACAGAGCCGTCCCAAATTTTGGGGTGGCTGTGTCTTTTTGATTTTAATTTCTCTAAACTATAGGACCATAAGTGGAAGTGCCCTAGGCTCTGTTGCTTTGTTTTATAGATGTTTCAGGAAACACCAT
Source organism: Orcinus orca (assembly GCF_937001465.1). Taxonomy (NCBI): domain Eukaryota; kingdom Metazoa; phylum Chordata; class Mammalia; order Artiodactyla; family Delphinidae; genus Orcinus; species Orcinus orca. Next base: position 919,554 of record NW_026043955.1, on the reverse strand, counting down.
ACACTTCTCCCCAGTGGCTGTTGGCAATTTACATCCTGCCCATCAGCATAACAAGGCTCCCATTTCTCCATGTCCTGTCCTGCCTTTCTGAATTTTACACTTTTATCAGATGGCCCTTTTGACCGGGGTGAAGTGAGACTTCATTGTAGTGCAGATTTCCTTTGCAAGCTTGCTTGGTTGGCCAAAAACGGCGTATGCATCTTTTCCTGAATATATTCAGGAAAAAACGCATACGCCCGTTTTGGCTAAGTGCATCATTGTCGACGTTCTGCCTCTTTTCCTATGCTTTAAATGCAATTCCAGTCTACCTCCTGAAATCGGATTCCTGTAAGTATGCCCCGCTTTCAATTCCTCTTGGCAGGCTTACTTCAGTATATTTTTGGATGATAGCTATGATTTGTAACTCTGCAGGTTTGTGATTACAATGCCCCTGAGCTCATTTCTTCAACTCGCTTTCTTGTGAGCTGGCTGCAACACCACAGAATTTCTTCAGGCCCTAATCTGGTTCCGGCACGGCACGCTGAGCCTTTGGTTAATTCCTCCTCCTGGGGGGAAATGAGAGTTAAATTTGCCCGTCCGTACACCTCCAGCTAGTTTCTCATTGATTCTCCCTATTCCTGTTCATCTTTCGCACAAATTGCAAACTGGGCCAAACAGGAGGTTAAAGGCACTGACTCTCCAAGTCGGGAGAGTGTTAGTAAAGCATCTGGAATGTTGCACCCGAGTACCAGGGGATGAGAACTGAGACAAATTGGAACACGTCTCCCGATCACACGGTTGATCATACTCTGGGTTCCACATGCATGTTTTAGCTGAAGGAAGAATCCCTTAAACCTGGAGAGTTGAGACCCGTGGAATGGGTACCATGCAATATGACTTCAAAGGGTCTTCATTTGCTCACCGAACCTCTCCAATCCTATCACTGCTGCGTTTATGCCCCTGTACACACGCTTGATTCTCTTTCGGAGACATAGCAATCCATAGATTTTAAGATAATTACTGGTCAGGTACATACTTAGGCATTTAATATGGGGTGTTGAGTCCATTTCGTTGAGCAAGGAGTAGCTCTTGTCTATTACATATTTGGCTTAAGGAACTTTATCTGTGCTCATTTCAATCTCTGGTTTTATGCAGCACCCCAACTCACCTTTCCCCTTAAGCAAGTATAAGTTGTTTTTCTAAATTTGAGACCCTGTTCTGTTTTGTAATCCAGTTCCTGTGTAGCCAAGTTTACATTCCGTGTATTAGTGATATCTTATGATGTTTCTTTTTCTGTGTGACTTATTTCAGTTAGAATCATCATACCTGAATCCACTCATTATGTGCTACGGGCCTGATGACATAGATTTCATTGCTGAGTGATATTGTATTGTACATAATTACCAAAACTTCTTTATCCATTTTTCACTTTCTGCGATATTGAACTTGTACCATAAACGAGTTTCTTGTAAACAGAGCCGTCCCAAACGTTGGGATGGCTGTGTCTTTTTGATTTTAATTTCCCTAAGCTATAGGACCATAAGTGGAAGTGCCCTAGGCTCTGTTGCTTTGTTTCTTAGATGTTTCAGGAAACACCATACACTTGTCCCGAGTGGCTGTTGGCAATTTACATCCCGCCCATCAGCATAACAAGGCTCCCAGTTCTCCATGGCCTGTCCTGCCTTTCTGTATTTTACACTTTTTTCAGATGGCCCTTTTGACCTGGGAGAAATGAGACTTCATTGTAGTGCAGATTTCCTTTGCAAGCTTGCTTGGTTGGCCAAAAAGGACCTATGCCTTTTTTCTGAATATATTCAGGAAAAAACGCATATGCCCTTTTTGGCCAAGTGCATCATTGTCGACTTTCTGCCTCTTTTCCTATGCTTTAAATGCAATTCCAGTCTACCTCCTGAAATCGGCTTCCTGCAATTCTGCCCCGCTTTCAAGTCCTCTTGGCAGCCTTACTTCAGTATATTTTTGGATGATAGCTGTCATTTATAACTCTGCAGGTTTGTGAATTACAGTGCCCCTGAGCTCCTTTCTTCAACTCGCTTTCTTGTGAGCTGGCCGCAACACCGCAGGATTGCTTCATGCCCTAATCTTTTTCTGGCATGGCCCACTGAGCCTTTGGTTAATTCCTCTTCCTGGTGGCAAATGAGAGTTAAATTTGCCCGTCCAGACACCTCCAGCTAGTCTCTCATTGGTTCTCCCTATTCCTGTTCATCTTCCGCAGAAATTGCAAACTGGGCCAAACAGGAGGTTAAAGGCACTGACTCTCCAAGTCGGGAGAGTGTTAGTAAAGCGTCTGGAATGTTGCACCCGAGTACCAGGGGACGAAAACTGAGACATATTGGAACACGTCTCCCGATCACATGGTTGATCATACTCTGGTTTCCACATGCATGCTTTAGCTGAAGGAAGAATCCCTTAAACCTGGAGAGTTGAGACCCGTGGAATGGGTACCATGCAAAATGATTTCAAATGGTCTTCATTTGCTCACCGAACCTCTGCAATCCTATCACTGCTACGTTTATGCCCCTGTACACACGCTTGATTCTCTTTTGGAGACATAGCAATCCATAGGTTTTAAGATACTTACTAGTCAGGTACATTCTTAGGCGTTTAATATGGGGTGTTGAGTCCATTTCGTTGAGGAAGCCGTAGCTCTTGTGTATTACATATTTGGCTTAAGTAACTGTATCTGTCCTCATTTCAATCTCTGGTTTTATGCAGCACCCCAACTCACCTTTCCCCTTAAGCAAGCATATGTTGGTTTTCTAAATTTGAGACCCTGTTCTGTTTTGTAATCCAGTTCCTGTGTAGCCAAGTTTACATTCCGTGTATTAGTGATATCTTATGATGTTTCTTTTTCTTGTGACTTATTTCAGTTAGAATCATCATACCTGAATCCACTCATTATGCTGCTACGGGCCTGATGACATAGATTTCATTGCTGAGTGATATTGCATTGTACGTAAGTACCACAACTTCTTTATCCATTTTTTGCTTTCTGCGATATTGAACTTGTACAGTAAACAAGGTTCTTGTAAACAGAGCCATCCCAAACTTTGGGGTGGCTGTGTCTTTTTGATTTTAATTTCCCTAAGCTATAGGACCATAAGTGGAAGTGCCCTAGGCTCTGTTGCTTTGTTTTTTAGATGTTTCAGGAAACACCATACACTTCTCCTGAGTGGCTGTTGGCAATTTACATCCCGCCCATCAGCATAACAAGGCTCCCAGTTCTCCATGGCCTGTCCTGCCTTTCTGGATTTTACACTTTTTTCAGATGGCCCTTTTGACCTGGGAGAAGTGAGACTTCATTGTAGTGCAGATTTCCTTTGCAAGCTTGCTTGGTTGGCCAAAAAGGACCTATGCCTTTTTTCCTGAATATATTCAGGAAAAAACGCATATGCCCTTTTTGGCCAAGTGCATCATTGTCGACTTTCTGCCTCTTTTCCTATGCTTTAAATGCAATTCCAGTCTACCTCCTGAAATCGGCTTCCTGCAATTCTGCCCTGCTTTCAAGTCCTCTTGGCAGCCTTACTTCAGTATATTTTTGGACGATAGCTGTCATTTATAACTCTGCAGGTTTGTGAATTACAGTGCCCCTGAGCTCCTTTCTTCAACTCACTTTCTTGTGAGCTGGCCGCAACACCGCAGGATTGCTTCATGCCCTAATCTTTTTCTGGCATGGCCCACTGAGCCTTTGGTTAATTCCTCTTCCTGGTGGCAAATGAGAGTTAAATTTGCCCGTCCAGACACCTCCAACTAGTCTCTAATTGGTCCTCCTTATCCCTTTTCATCTTCCGCAGAAATTGCAAAATGGGCCAAGCAGGAGGTTAAAGGCACTGACTCTCCAAGTCGGGAGAGTGTTAGTAAAGCGTCTGGAATGTTCCACCTGAGTACCAGCGGACAAAAACTGAGACATATTTGAACACGTCTCCCAATCACACGGTTGAGCATACTCTGGGTTCCACATGCATGTTTCAGCTGAAGGAAGAATCCCTTAAAGCTGGAGAGTTGAGACCCGTGGAATGGGTACCATGCAATATGACTTCAAAGGGTCTTCATTTGCTCACCGAACCTCTCCAATCCTATCACTGCTGTGTTTATGCCCCTGTACACATGCTTGATTCTCTTTCAGAGACATAGCAATCCATAGGTTTTAAGATACTTACTAGTCAGGTACATTCTTAGGCGTTTAATATGGGGTGTTGAGTCCATTTCGTTGAGCAAGGAGTAGCTCTTGTCTATTCCATATTTGGCTTAAGGAACTTTATCTGTGCTCATTTCAATCTCTGGTTTTATGCAGCACCCCAACTCACCTTTCCCCTTAAGCAAGCATAAGTTGCTTTTCTACATTTGAGACCCTGTTTTGTTTTGTAATCCAGTTCCTGTGTAGCCAAGTTTACATTCCGTGTATTAGTGATATCTTATAATGTTTCTTTTTCTGTGTGACTTATATCAGTTAGAATCATCATACCTGAATCCACTCTATGCTGCTACGGGCCTGATGACATAGATTTCATTGCTGAGTGATATTGCATTGTACGTAAGTACCACAACTTCTTTATCAATTTTTCACTTTCTGCGATATTGAACTTGTACCGTAAATGAGGTTCTTGTAAACAGAGCCGTCCCAAACTTTGGGGTGGTTGTGTCTTTTTGATTTTAATTTCCCTAAGCTATAGGACCATAAGTGGAAGTGCCCTAGGCTCTGTTGCTTTGTTTTTTAGATGTTTCAGGAAACACCATACACTTCTCCCGAGTGGCTGTTGGCAATTTACATCCCGCCCATCAGCCTAACAAGGCTCCCAGTTCTCCATGGCCTGTCCTGCCTTTCTGGATTTTACACTTTTTTCAGATGGCCCTTTTGACCGGGGGGAAGTGAGACTTCATTGTAGTGCAGATTTCCTTTGCAAGCTTGCTTGGTTGGCCAAAAAGGGCGTATGCGTTTTTTCCTGAATATATTCAGGAAAAAACGCATACGCCCTTTTTGGCCAAGTGCATCATTGTCCACGTTCTGCCTCTTTTCCTATGCTTTAAATGCAATTCCAGTCTACCTCCTGAAGTCGGTTTCCTGCAATTCTGCCCAGCTTTCAAGTCCTCTTGGCAGCCTTACTTCAGTATATTTTTGGACGATAGCTGTCATTTATAACTCTGCAGGTTTGTGAATTACAGTGCCCCTGAGCTCCTTTCTTCAACTCGCTTTCTTGTGAGCTGGCCGCAACACCGCAGGATTGCTTCAGGTCCTAATCTGGTTCTGGCACGGCACGCTGAGCCTTTGCTTAATTCCTCTTCCTGGTGGGAAATGAGAGTTAAATTTGCCCGTCCAGACACCTCCAGCTAGTCTCTCATTGGTCTTCCCTATCCCTGTTCATCTTCCGCAGAAATTTCAAACTGGGCCAAACAGGAGGTAAAAGGCACTGACTCTCCAAGTCGGGACAGTCTTGTAAAGCATCTGGAATGTTGCACCCGAGTACCAGGGGACAAGAACTGAGACATATTTGAACCCGTCTCCCGATCACATGGTTGATCATACTCAGGGTTCCACATGCATGTTTTAGCTGAAGGAAGAATCTCTTAAACCTGGAGAGTTGAGACCCGTGGAATGGGTACCATGCAATATGACTTCAAAGGGTCTTCATTTGCTCACCGAACCTCTCCAATCCTATCACTGCTGCATTTATGCCCCGGTACTCACGCTTGTTTCTCTTTCAGAGGCATAGCAATCCATAGGTTTTAAGATACTTACTAGTCAGGTACATTATTAGGCGTTTAATATGGGGTTTTGAGTCCATTTCGTTGAGCAAGGAGTAGCTCTTGTCTATTCCATATTTGGCTTAAGGAACTTTATCTGTGCTCATTTCAATCTCTGGTTTTATGCAGCACCCCAACTCACCTTTCCCCTTAAACAAGCATAAGTTGGTTTTCAAATTTGAGACCCTGTTCTGTTTTGTAATCCAGTTCCTGTGTAGCCAAGTTTACATCCGTGTATTAGTGGTATCTTATGATGTTTCTTTTTCTGTGTGACTTATTTCAGTTACAATCATCATACCTGAATCCACTCATTATGCTGCTATGGGCCAGATGACATAGATTTCATTGCTGAGTGATATTGCATTGTACGTAAGTACCACAACTTCTTTATCCATTTTTCACTTTCTGCGATATTGAACATGTACCGTAAACGAGGTTCTTGTAAACAGAGCCGTCCCAAACTTTGGGTTGGCTGTGTCTTTTTGATTTTAATTTCCCTAAGCTATAGGACCATAAGTGGAAGTGCCCTAGGCTCTGTTGCTTTGTTTTTTAGATGTTTCAGGAAACACCATACACTTCTCCCGAGTGGCTGTTGGCAATTTACATCCCGCCCATCAGCATAACAAGGCTCCCAGTTCTCCATGGCCTGTCCTGCCTTTCTGGATTTTACACTTTTTTCAGATGGCCCTTTTGACCCGGGGGAAGTGAGACTTCATTGTAGTGCAGATTTCCTTTGCAAGCTTGCTTGGTTGGCCAAAAAGGGCGTATGCGGTTATTCCTGAATATATTCAGGAAAAAACGCATACGCCCTTTTTGGCCAAGTGCATCATTGTCCACGTTCTGCCTCTTTTCCTATGCTTTAAATGCAATTCCAGTCTACCTCCTGAAATCGGTTTCCTGCAATTCTGCCCCGCTTTCAAGTCCTCTTGGCAGCCTTACTTCAGTATATTTTTGGACGATAGCTGTCATTTATAACTCTGCAGGTTTGTGAATTACAGTGCCCCTGAGCTCCTTTCTTCAACTCGCTTTCTTGTGAGCTGGCCGCAACACGGCACGATTGCTTCAGGCCCTAATCTTGTTCCGGCAGGGCATGCTGAGCCTTTGGTTAATTCCTCTTCCTGGTGGGAAATGAGAGTTAAATTTGCCCGTCCAGACACCTCCAGCTAGTCTCTCATTGGTCCTCCCTATCCCTGTTCATCTTCCGCAGAAATTGCAAACTTGGCCAAGCAGGAGGTTAAAGGCACTGACTCTCCAAGTCGGGAGAGTGTTAGTAAAGGGTCTGGAATGTTGCACCTGAGTACCAGCGGACGAAAACTGAGACATATTTGAACACGTCTCCCAATCACACGGTTGATCATACTCTGGGTTCCACATGTATGTTTCAGATGAAGGAAGAGTCCCTTAAAGCTGGAGAGTTGAGACCCGTGGAATGGGTACCATGCAATATGACTTCAAAGGGTCTTCATTTGCTCACCGAACCTCTCCAATCCTATCACTGCTGCGTTTATGCCCCTGTACACACGCTTGATTCTCTTTCGGAGACATAGCAATCCATAGGTTTTAAGATACTTACTAGTCAGGTACATTCTTAGGCGTTTAATATGGGGTGTTGAGTCCATTTCGTTGAGCAAGGAGTAGCTCTTGTCTATTCCATATTTGGCTTAAGGAAATTTATCTCTGCTCATTTCAATCTCTGGTTTTATGTAGCACCCCAACTCACCTTTCCCCTTAAGCAAGCATAAGTTGGTTTTCTAAATTTGAGACCCTGTTCTGTTTTGTAATTCAGTGCCTGTGTAGCCAAGTTTACATTCCGTGTATTAGTGATATCTTATGATGTTTCTTTTTCTGTGTGACTTATTTCAGTTAGAATCATCATACCTGAATCCACTCATTATGCTGCTATGGGAATGATGACATAGATTTCATTGCTGAGTGATATTGCATTGTACGTAAGTACCACAAATACTTTCTCCATTTTTCGCTTTCTGCGATTTTGAACTTGTACCGTAAACGAGGTTCTTGTAAACAGAGCCGTCCCAAACTTTGGGGTGGCTGTGTCTTTTTGATTTTAATTTCCCTAAGCTATAGGACCATAAGTGGAAGTGCCCTAGGCTCTGTTGCTTTGTTTTTTAGATGTTTCAGGAAATACCATACACTTCTCCCAAGTGGCTGTTGGCAATTTACATCCCACCCATCAGCATAACAAGGCTCCCAGTTCTCCATGGCCTGTCCTGCCTTTCTGGATTTTACACTTTTTTCAGATGGCCCTTTGACCAAGGGGAAGTGAGACTTCATTGTAGTGCAGATTTCCTTTGCAAGCTTGCTTGGTTGGCCAAAAAGGGCGTATGCGTTTTTTCCTGAATATATTCAGGAAAAAACGCATACGCCCTTTTTGGCCAAGTGCATCATTGTCTACGTTCTGCCTCTTTTCCTATGCTTTAAATGCAATTCCAGTCTACCTCCTGAAATTGGTTTCCTGCAATTCTGCCCCGCTTTCAAGTCCTCGTGGCAGCCTTACTTCAGTATATTTTTGGACGATAGCTGTCATTTATAACTCTGCAGGTTTGTGAATTACAGTGCCCCTGAGCTCCTTTCTTCAACTCGCTTTCTTGTGAGCTGGCCGCAACACCGCACGATTGCTTCAGGCCCTAATCTGGTTCCGGCACGGCACGCTGAGCCTTTGCTTAATTGCTCTTCCTGGTGGGAAATGAGAGTTAAATTTGCCCGTCCAGACACCTCCAGCTAGTCTCTCATTGGTCCTCCCTATCTCTGTTCATCTTTCCGCAGAAATTGCAAACTGGGCCAAGCAGGAGGTTTAAGGCACTGACTCTCCAAGTCGGGAGAGTGTTAGTAAAGCATCTGGAATGTTGCACCTGAGTACCAGCGGTCGAAAACTGAGACATATTTGAACACATCTCCCGATCACATGGTTGATCATACTCTGGGTTCCACATGCATGTTTTAGCTGAAGGAAGAATCCCTTAAACCTGGAGAGTTGAGACCCCTGGAATGGGTACCATGCAATATGACTTCAAAGGGTCTTCATTTGCTCACCGAACCTCTCCAATCCTATCACTGCTGCGTTTATGCCCCGGTACTCACGCTTGATTTTCTTTCAGAGACATAGCAATCCATAGGTTTTAAGATACTTACTAGTCAGGTACATTATTAGGCGTTTAATATGGGGTTTTGAATCCATTTCGTTGAGCAAGGAGTAGCTCTTGTCTATTCCATATTTGGCTTAAGGAACTTTATCTGTGCTCATTTCAATCTCTGGTTTTATGCAGCACCCCAACTCACCTTTCCCCTTAAACAAGCATAAGTTGGTTTTCTAAATTTGAGACCCTCTTCTGTTTTGTAATCCAGTTCCTGTGTAGCCAAGTTTACATTCCGTGTATTAGTGATATCTTATGATGTTTCTTTTTCTGTGTGACTTATTTCAGTGAGAATCAACATACCTGAATCCACTCATTATGCTGCTATGGGCCAGATGGCATAGATTTCATTGCTGAGTGATATTGCATTGTACGTGAGTACCACAACTTCTTTATCCATTTTTCAATTTCTGCGATATTGAACTTCTACTGTAAATGAGGTTCTTGTAAACAGAGAGGTCCCAAACTTTGGGGTGGCTGTGTCTTTTTGATTTTAATTTCCGTAAGCTATAGGACCATAAGTGCAAGTGCCCTAGGCTCTGTTGCTTTGTTTTTTAGATGTTTCAGGAAACACCATACACTTCTCCCGAGTGGCTGTTGGCAATTTACATCCCGCCCATCAGCATAACAAGGCTCCCAGTTCTCCATGGCCTGTCCTGCCTTTCTGGATTTTACACTTTTTTCAGTTGGCCCTTTTGACCGGGGGATAGTGAGACTTCATTGTAGTGCAGATTTCCTTTGCAAGCTTGCTTGGTTGGCCAAAAGGGGCGTATGCGTTTTTTCCTGAATATATTCAGGAAAAAACGCATACGCCCTTTTTGGCCAAGTGCATCATTGTCGACGTTCTGCCTCTTTTCCTATGCTTTAAATGTAATTCCAGTCTACCTCCTGAAATCGGTTTCTTGCAATTCTGCCCCGCTTTCAAGTCCTCTTGGCAGCCTTACTTCAGTATATTTTTGGACGATAGCTGTCATTTATAAATCTGCAGGTTTGTGAATTACAGTGCCCCTGAGCTCCTTTCTTCAACTCGCTTTCTTGTGAGCTGGCCGCAACACAGCAGGATTGCTTCAGGCCCTAATCTGGTTCCGGCACGGCATGCTGAGCCTTTGGTTAATTCCTCTTCCTGGTGGGAAATGAGAGTTAAATTTGCCCGTCCAGACACCTCCAGCTAGTCTCTCATTGGTTCTCCCTATTCTTGTTCATCTTCCGCAGAAATTGCAAACTGGGCCAAACAGGAGGTTAAAGGCACTGACTCTCCAAGTCGGGAGAGTGTTAGTAAAGCGTCTGGAATGTTGCACCCGAGTACCAGGGGATGAGAACTGAGGCATATTGGAACACGTCTACCGATCACACGGTTGATCATACTCTGGGTTCCACATGCATGCTTTAGCTGAAGGAAGAATCCCTTAAACGTGGAGAGTTGAGACCCGTGGAATGGGTACCATGCAATATGACTTCAAAGGTCTTCATTTGCTCACCGAACCTCTCCAATCCTATCACTGCTGCGTTTATGCCCTTGTACACACGCTTGCTTCTCTTTTGGAGACATAGCAATCCATAGGATTTAAGATACTTACTAGTGTGGTACATTCTTAGGCGTTTAATATGGGGTGTTGAGTCCATTTCGTTGAGCAAGGAGTAGCTCTTGTCTATTACATGTTTGGCTTAAGGAACCTTATCTGTGCTCATTTCAATCTCTGGTTTTATGCAGCACCACAACTCACCTTTCCCCTAAGAAAGCATAGTTTCAGTAAACACCATACACTTCTCCTGAGTGGCTGTTGGCAATTTTCATCCCGCCCATCAGCATAACAAGGCTCCCAGTTCTCCATGGCCTGTCCTGCCTTTCTGCATTTTACACTTTTTTCAGATGGCCCTTTGACCAAGGGGAAGTGAGACTTCATTGTAGTGCAGATTTCCTTTGCAAGCTTGCTTGGTTGGCCAAAAAGGGCGTATGCGTTTTTTCCTGAATATATTCAGGAAAAAACGCATACGCCCTTTTTGGCCAAGTGCATCATTGTCTACGTTCTGCCTCTTTTCCTATCCTTTAAATGCAATTCCAGTCTACCTCCTGAAATTGGTTTCCTGCAATTCTGCCCCGCTTTCAAGTCCTCGTGGCAGCCTTACTTCAGTATATTTTTGGACGATAGCTGTCATTTATAACTCTGCAGGTTTGTGAATTACAGTGCCCCTGAGCTCCTTTCTTCAACTCGCTTTCTTGTGAGCTGGCCGCAACACCGCACGATTGCTTCAGGCCCTAATCTGGTTCCGGCACGGCACGCTGAGCCTTTGCTTAATTGCTCTTCCTGGTGGGAAATGAGAGTTAAATTTGCCCGTCCAGACACCTCCAGCTAGTCTCTCATTGGTCCTCCCTATCCCTGTTCATCTTTCCGCAGAAATTGCAAACTGGGCCAAGCAGGAGGTTTAAGGCACTGACTCTCCAAGTCGGGAGAGTGTTAGTAAAGCATCTGGAATGTTGCACCTGAGTACCAGCGGTCGAAAACTGAGACATATTTGAACACGTCTCCCGATCACATGGTTGATCATACTCTGGGTTCCACATGCATGTTTTAGCTGAAGGAAGAATCCCTTAAACCTGGAGAGTTGAGACCCCTGGAATGGGTACCATGCAATATGACTTCAAAGGGTCTTCATTTGCTCACCGAACCTCTCCAATCCTATCACTGCTGCATTTATGCCCCGGTACTCACGCTTGTTTCTCTTTCAGAGGCATAGCAATCCATAGGTTTTAAGATACTTACTAGTCAGGTACATTATTAGGCGTTTAATATGGGGTTTTGAGTCCATTTCGTTGAGCAAGGAGTAGCTCTTGTCTATTCCATATTTGGCTTAAGGAACTTTATCTGTGCTCATTTCAATCTCTGGTTTTATGCAGCACCCCAACTCACCTTTCCCCTTAAACAAGCATAAGTTGGTTTTCAAATTTGAGACCCTGTTCTGTTTTGTAATCCAGTTCCTGTGTAGCCAAGTTTACATCCGTGTATTAGTGGTATCTTATGATGTTTCTTTTTCTGTGTGACTTATTTCAGTTACAATCATCATACCTGAATCCACTCATTATGCTGCTATGGGCCAGATGACATAGATTTCATTGCTGAGTGATATTGCATTGTACGTAAGTACCACAACTTCTTTATCCATTTTTCACTTTCTGCGATATTGAACATGTACCGTAAACGAGGTTCTTGTAAACAGAGCCGTCCCAAACTTTGGGTTGGCTGTGTCTTTTTGATTTTAATTTCCCTAAGCTATAGGACCATAAGTGGAAGTGCCCTAGGCTCTGTTGCTTTGTTTTTTAGATGTTTCAGGAAACACCATACACTTCTCCCGAGTGGCTGTTGGCAATTTACATCCCGCCCATCAGCATAACAAGGCTCCCAGTTCTCCATGGCCTGTCCTGCCTTTCTGGATTTTACACTTTTTTCAGATGGCCCTTTTGACCCGGGGGAAGTGAGACTTCATTGTAGTGCAGATTTCCTTTGCAAGCTTGCTTGGTTGGCCAAAAAGGGCGTATGCGGTTATTCCTGAATATATTCAGGAAAAAACGCATACGCCCTTTTTGGCCAAGTGCATCATTGTCCACGTTCTGCCTCTTTTCCTATGCTTTAAATGCAATTCCAGTCTACCTCCTGAAATCGGTTTCCTGCAATTCTGCCCCGCTTTCAAGTCCTCTTGGCAGCCTTACTTCAGTATATTTTTGGACGATAGCTGTCATTTATAACTCTGCAGGTTTGTGAATTACAGTGCCCCTGAGCTCCTTTCTTCAACTCGCTTTCTTGTGAGCTGGCCGCAACACGGCACGATTGCTTCAGGCCCTAATCTTGTTCCGGCACGGCATGCTGAGCCTTTGCTTAATTGCTATTCCTGGTGGGAAATGAGAGTTAAATTTGCCCATCCAGACACCTCCAGCTAGTCTCTCATTGGTCCTCCCTATCCCTGTTCATCTTCCGCAGAAATTGCAAACTTGGCCAAGCAGGAGGTTAAAGGCACTGACTCTCCAAGTCGGGAGAGTGTTAGTAAAGGGTCTGGAATGTTGCACCTGAGTACCAGCGGACGAAAACTGAGACATATTTGAACACGTCTCCCAATCACACGGTTGATCATACTCTGGGTTCCACATGTATGTTTCAGATGAAGGAAGAGTCCCTTAAAGCTGGAGAGTTGAGACCCGTGGAATGGGTACCATGCAATATGACTTCAAAGGGTCTTCATTTGCTCACCGAACCTCTCCAATCCTATCACTGCTGCGTTTATGCCCCTGTACACACGCTTGATTCTCTTTCGGAGACATAGCAATCCATAGGTTTTAAGATACTTACTAGTCAGGTACATTCTTAGGCGTTTAATATGGGGTGTTGAGTCCATTTCGTTGAGCAAGGAGTAGCTCTTGTCTATTCCATATTTGGCTTAAGGAAATTTATCTCTGCTCATTTCAATCTCTGGTTTTATGTAGCACCCCAACTCACCTTTCCCCTTAAGCAAGCATAAGTTGGTTTTCTAAATTTGAGACCCTGTTCTGTTTTGTAATTCAGTGCCTGTGTAGCCAAGTTTACATTCCGTGTATTAGTGATATCTTATGATGTTTCTTTTTCTGTGTGACTTATTTCAGTTAGAATCATCATACCTGAATCCACTCATTATGCTGCTATGGGAATGATGACATAGATTTCATTGCTGAGTGATATTGCATTGTACGTAAGTACCACAAATACTTTCTCCATTTTTCGCTTTCTGCGATTTTGAACTTGTACCGTAAACGAGGTTCTTGTAAACAGAGCCGTCCCAAACTTTGGGGTGGCTGTGTCTTTTTGATTTTAATTTCCCTAAGCTATAGGACCATAAGTGGAAGTGCCCTAGGCTCTGTTGCTTTGTTTTTTAGATGTTTCAGGAAATACCATACACTTCTCCCAAGTGGCTGTTGGCAATTTACATCCCACCCATCAGCATAACAAGGCTCCCAGTTCTCCATGGCCTGTCCTGCCTTTCTGGATTTTACACTTTTTTCAGATGGACCTTTGACCAAGGGGAAGTGAGACTTCATTGTAGTGCAGATTTCCTTTGCAAGCTTGCTTGGTTGGCCAAAAAGGGCGTATGCGTTTTTTCCTGAATATATTCAGGAAAAAACGCATACGCCCTTTTTGGCCAAGTGCATCATTGTCTACGTTCTGCCTCTTTTCCTATGCTTTAAATGCAATTCCAGTCTACCTCCTGAAATTGGTTTCCTGCAATTCTGCCCCGCTTTCAAGTCCTCGTGGCAGCCTTACTTCAGTATATTTTTGGACGATAGCTGTCATTTATAACTCTGCAGGTTTGTGAATTACAGTGCCCCTGAGCTCCTTTCTTCAACTCGCTTTCTTGTGAGCTGGCCGCAACACCGCACGATTGCTTCAGGCCCTAATCTGGTTCCGGCACGGCACGCTGAGCCTTTGCTTAATTGCTCTTCCTGGTGGGAAATGAGAGTTAAATTTGCCCGTCCAGACACCTCCAGCTAGTCTCTCATTGGTCCTCCCTATCCCTGTTCATCTTTCCGCAGAAATTGCAAACTGGGCCAAGCAGGAGGTTTAAGGCACTGACTCTCCAAGTCGGGAGAGTGTTAGTAAAGCATCTGGAATGTTGCACCTGAGTACCAGCGGTCGAAAACTGAGACATATTTGAACACGTCTCCCGATCACATGGTTGATCATACTCTGGGTTCCACATGCATGTTTTAGCTGAAGGAAGAATCCCTTAAACCTGGAGAGTTGAGACCCCTGGAATGGGTACCATGCAATATGACTTCAAAGGGTCTTCATTTGCTCACCGAACCTCTCCAATCCTATCACTGCTGCGTTTATGCCCCGGTACTCACGCTTGATTTTCTTTCAGAGACATAGCAATCCATAGGTTTTAAGATACTTACTAGTCAGGTACATTATTAGGCGTTTAATATGGGGTTTTGAATCCATTTCGTTGAGCAAGGAGTAGCTCTTGTCTATTCCATATTTGGCTTAAGGAACTTTATCTGTGCTCATTTCAATCTCTGGTTTTATGCAGCACCCCAACTCACCTTTCCCCTTAAACAAGCATAAGTTGGTTTTCTAAATTTGAGACCCTCTTCTGTTTTGTAATCCAGTTCCTGTGTAGCCAAGTTTACATTCCGTGTATTAGTGATATCTTATGATGTTTCTTTTTCTGTGTGACTTATTTCAGTGAGAATCAACATACCTGAATCCACTCATTATGCTGCTATGGGCCAGATGGCATAGATTTCATTGCTGAGTGATATTGCATTGTACGTGAGTACCACAACTTCTTTATCCATTTTTCAATTTCTGCGATA
Source organism: Orcinus orca (assembly GCF_937001465.1). NCBI lineage: Eukaryota > Metazoa > Chordata > Mammalia > Artiodactyla > Delphinidae > Orcinus > Orcinus orca. Next base: position 904,320 of record NW_026043955.1, on the reverse strand, counting down.
TTGAACTTCTACTGTAAATGAGGTTCTTGTAAACAGAGAGGTCCCAAACTTTGGGGTGGCTGTGTCTTTTTGATTTTAATTTCCGTAAGCTATAGGACCATAAGTGCAAGTGCCCTAGGCTCTGTTGCTTTGTTTTTTAGATGTTTCAGGAAACACCATACACTTCTCCCGAGTGGCTGTTGGCAATTTACATCCCGCCCATCAGCATAACAAGGCTCCCAGTTCTCCATGGCCTGTCCTGCCTTTCTGGATTTTACACTTTTTTCAGTTGGCCCTTTTGACCGGGGGATAGTGAGACTTCATTGTAGTGCAGATTTCCTTTGCAAGCTTGCTTGGTTGGCCAAAAGGGGCGTATGCGTTTTTTCCTGAATATATTCAGGAAAAAACGCATACGCCCTTTTTGGCCAAGTGCATCATTGTCGACGTTCTGCCTCTTTTCCTATGCTTTAAATGTAATTCCAGTCTACCTCCTGAAATCGGTTTCTTGCAATTCTGCCCCGCTTTCAAGTCCTCTTGGCAGCCTTACTTCAGTATATTTTTGGACGATAGCTGTCATTTATAAATCTGCAGGTTTGTGAATTACAGTGCCCCTGAGCTCCTTTCTTCAACTCGCTTTCTTGTGAGCTGGCCGCAACACAGCAGGATTGCTTCAGGCCCTAATCTGGTTCCGGCACGGCATGCTGAGCCTTTGGTTAATTCCTCTTCCTGGTGGGAAATGAGAGTTAAATTTGCCCGTCCAGACACCTCCAGCTAGTCTCTCATTGGTTCTCCCTATTCTTGTTCATCTTCCGCAGAAATTGCAAACTGGGCCAAACAGGAGGTTAAAGGCACTGACTCTCCAAGTCGGGAGAGTGTTAGTAAAGCGTCTGGAATGTTGCACCCGAGTACCAGGGGATGAGAACTGAGGCATATTGGAACACGTCTACCGATCACACGGTTGATCATACTCTGGGTTCCACATGCATGCTTTAGCTGAAGGAAGAATCCCTTAAACGTGGAGAGTTGAGACCCGTGGAATGGGTACCATGCAATATGACTTCAAAGGTCTTCATTTGCTCACCGAACCTCTCCAATCCTATCACTGCTGCGTTTATGCCCTTGTACACACGCTTGCTTCTCTTTTGGAGACATAGCAATCCATAGGATTTAAGATACTTACTAGTGTGGTACATTCTTAGGCGTTTAATATGGGGTGTTGAGTCCATTTCGTTGAGCAAGGAGTAGCTCTTGTCTATTACATGTTTGGCTTAAGGAACCTTATCTGTGCTCATTTCAATCTCTGGTTTTATGCAGCACCACAACTCACCTTTCCCCTAAGAAAGCATAAGTTGGTTTTCTAAATTTGAGACCCTGTTCTCTTTTGTAATCCTGTTCCTGTGTAGCCAAGTTTACATTCCGTGTATTAGTGATATCTTATGATGTTTCTTTTTCTGTGTGACTTATTTCAGATAGAATCATCATACCTGAATGCACTCATTATGCTGCTATGGGCCTGATGACATAGATTTCATTGCTGAGTGATATTGCACTGTACGTAAGTACCACAACTGCTTTATCCATTTTTCACTTTCTGCGATATTGAACTTGTACCGTAAACGAGATTCTTGTAAACAGAGCCGTTCCAAACTTAGGGGTGGCTGTGTCTTTTTTATTTTAATTTCCCTAAGCTATAGGACTATAAGTGGAAGTGCCCTAGGCTCTGTTGTTTGGTTTTTTAGATGTTTCAGTAAACACCATACACTTCTCCTGAGTGGCTGTTGGCAATTTTCATCCCGCCCATCAGCATAACAAGGCTCCCAGTTCTCCATGGCCTGTCCTGCCTTTCTGCATTTTACACTTTTTTCAGATGGCCCTTTGACCAAGGGGAAGTGAGACTTCATTGTAGTGCAGATTTCCTTTGCAAGCTTGCTTGGTTGGCCAAAAAGGGCGTATGCGTTTTTTCCTGAATATATTCAGGAAAAAACGCATACGCCCTTTTTGGCCAAGTGCATCATTGTCTACGTTCTGCCTCTTTTCCTATCCTTTAAATGCAATTCCAGTCTACCTCCTGAAATTGGTTTCCTGCAATTCTGCCCCGCTTTCAAGTCCTCGTGGCAGCCTTACTTCAGTATATTTTTGGACGATAGCTGTCATTTATAACTCTGCAGGTTTGTGAATTACAGTGCCCCTGAGCTCCTTTCTTCAACTCGCTTTCTTGTGAGCTGGCCGCAACACCGCACGATTGCTTCAGGCCCTAATCTGGTTCCGGCACGGCACGCTGAGCCTTTGCTTAATTGCTCTTCCTGGTGGGAAATGAGAGTTAAATTTGCCCGTCCAGACACCTCCAGCTAGTCTCTCATTGGTCCTCCCTATCCCTGTTCATCTTTCCGCAGAAATTGCAAACTGGGCCAAGCAGGAGGTTTAAGGCACTGACTCTCCAAGTCGGGAGAGTGTTAGTAAAGCATCTGGAATGTTGCACCTGAGTACCAGCGGTCGAAAACTGAGACATATTTGAACACGTCTCCCGATCACATGGTTGATCATACTCTGGGTTCCACATGCATGTTTTAGCTGAAGGAAGAATCCCTTAAACCTGGAGAGTTGAGACCCCTGGAATGGGTACCATGCAATATGACTTCAAAGGGTCTTCATTTGCTCACCGAACCTCTCCAATCCTATCACTGCTGCGTTTATGCCCCGGTACTCACGCTTGATTTTCTTTCAGAGACATAGCAATCCATAGGTTTTAAGATACTTACTAGTCAGGTACATTATTAGGCGTTTAATATGGGGTTTTGAATCCATTTCGTTGAGCAAGGAGTAGCTCTTGTCTATTCCATATTTGGCTTAAGGAACTTTATCTGTGCTCATTTCAATCTCTGGTTTTATGCAGCACCCCAACTCACCTTTCCCCTTAAACAAGCATAAGTTGGTTTTCTAAATTTGAGACCCTCTTCTGTTTTGTAATCCAGTTCCTGTGTAGCCAAGTTTACATTCCGTGTATTAGTGATATCTTATGATGTTTCTTTTTCTGTGTGACTTATTTCAGTGAGAATCAACATACCTGAATCCACTCATTATGCTGCTATGGGCCAGATGGCATAGATTTCATTGCTGAGTGATATTGCATTGTACGTGAGTACCACAACTTCTTTATCCATTTTTCAATTTCTGCGATATTGAACTTCTACTGTAAATGAGGTTCTTGTAAACAGAGAGGTCCCAAACTTTGGGGTGGCTGTGTCTTTTTGATTTTAATTTCCGTAAGCTATAGGACCATAAGTGCAAGTGCCCTAGGCTCTGTTGCTTTGTTTTTTAGATGTTTCAGGAAACACCATACACTTCTCCCGAGTGGCTGTTGGCAATTTACATCCCGCCCATCAGCATAACAAGGCTCCCAGTTCTCCATGGCCTGTCCTGCCTTTCTGGATTTTACACTTTTTTCAGTTGGCCCTTTTGACCGGGGGATAGTGAGACTTCATTGTAGTGCAGATTTCCTTTGCAAGCTTGCTTGGTTGGCCAAAAGGGGCGTATGCGTTTTTTCCTGAATATATTCAGGAAAAAACGCATACGCCCTTTTTGGCCAAGTGCATCATTGTCGACGTTCTGCCTCTTTTCCTATGCTTTAAATGTAATTCCAGTCTACCTCCTGAAATCGGTTTCTTGCAATTCTGCCCCGCTTTCAAGTCCTCTTGGCAGCCTTACTTCAGTATATTTTTGGACGATAGCTGTCATTTATAAATCTGCAGGTTTGTGAATTACAGTGCCCCTGAGCTCCTTTCTTCAACTCGCTTTCTTGTGAGCTGGCTGCAACACAGCAGGATTGCTTCAGGCCCTAATCTGGTTCCGGCACGGCATGCTGAGCCTTTGGTTAATTCCTCTTCCTGGTGGGAAATGAGAGTTAAATTTGCCCGTCCAGACACCTCCAGCTAGTCTCTCATTGGTTCTCCCTATTCTTGTTCATCTTCCGCAGAAATTGCAAACTGGGCCAAACAGGAGGTTAAAGGCACTGACTCTCCAAGTCGGGAGAGTGTTAGTAAAGCGTCTGGAATGTTGCACCCGAGTACCAGGGGATGAGAACTGAGGCATATTGGAACACGTCTACCGATCACACGGTTGATCATACTCTGGGTTCCACATGCATGCTTTAGCTGAAGGAAGAATCCCTTAAACGTGGAGAGTTGAGACCCGTGGAATGGGTACCATGCAATATGACTTCAAAGGTCTTCATTTGCTCACCGAACCTCTCCAATCCTATCACTGCTGCGTTTATGCCCTTGTACACACGCTTGCTTCTCTTTTGGAGACATAGCAATCCATAGGATTTAAGATACTTACTAGTGTGGTACATTCTTAGGCGTTTAATATGGGGTGTTGAGTCCATTTCGTTGAGCAAGGAGTAGCTCTTGTCTATTACATGTTTGGCTTAAGGAACCTTATCTGTGCTCATTTCAATCTCTGGTTTTATGCAGCACCACAACTCACCTTTCCCCTAAGAAAGCATAAGTTGGTTTTCTAAATTTGAGACCCTGTTCTCTTTTGTAATCCTGTTCCTGTGTAGCCAAGTTTACATTCCGTGTATTAGTGATATCTTATGATGTTTCTTTTTCTGTGTGACTTATTTCAGATAGAATCATCATACCTGAATGCACTCATTATGCTGCTATGGGCCTGATGACATAGATTTCATTGCTGAGTGATATTGCACTGTACGTAAGTACCACAACTGCTTTATCCATTTTTCACTTTCTGCGATATTGAACTTGTACCGTAAACGAGATTCTTGTAAACAGAGCCGTTCCAAACTTAGGGGTGGCTGTGTCTTTTTTATTTTAATTTCCCTAAGCTATAGGACTATAAGTGGAAGTGCCCTAGGCTCTGTTGTTTGGTTTTTTAGATGTTTCAGTAAACACCATACACTTCTCCTGAGTGGCTGTTGGCAATTTTCATCCCGCCCATCAGCATAACAAGGCTCCCAGTTCTCCATGGCCTGTCCTGCCTTTCTGCATTTTACACTTTTTTCAGATGGCCCTTTGACCAAGGGGAAGTGAGACTTCATTGTAGTGCAGATTTCCTTTGCAAGCTTGCTTGGTTGGCCAAAAAGGGCGTATGCGTTTTTTCCTGAATATATTCAGGAAAAAACGCATACGCCCTTTTTGGCCAAGTGCATCATTGTCTACGTTCTGCCTCTTTTCCTATCCTTTAAATGCAATTCCAGTCTACCTCCTGAAATTGGTTTCCTGCAATTCTGCCCCGCTTTCAAGTCCTCGTGGCAGCCTTACTTCAGTATATTTTTGGACGATAGCTGTCATTTATAACTCTGCAGGTTTGTGAATTACAGTGCCCCTGAGCTCCTTTCTTCAACTCGCTTTCTTGTGAGCTGGCCGCAACACCGCACGATTGCTTCAGGCCCTAATCTGGTTCCGGCACGGCACGCTGAGCCTTTGCTTAATTGCTCTTCCTGGTGGGAAATGAGAGTTAAATTTGCCCGTCCAGACACCTCCAGCTAGTCTCTCATTGGTCCTCCCTATCCCTGTTCATCTTTCCGCAGAAATTGCAAACTGGGCCAAGCAGGAGGTTTAAGGCACTGACTCTCCAAGTCGGGAGAGTGTTAGTAAAGCATCTGGAATGTTGCACCTGAGTACCAGCGGTCGAAAACTGAGACATATTTGAACACGTCTCCCGATCACATGGTTGATCATACTCTGGGTTCCACATGCATGTTTTAGCTGAAGGAAGAATCCCTTAAACCTGGAGAGTTGAGACCCCTGGAATGGGTACCATGCAATATGACTTCAAAGGGTCTTCATTTGCTCACCGAACCTCTCCAATCCTATCACTGCTGCGTTTATGCCCCGGTACTCACGCTTGATTTTCTTTCAGAGACATAGCAATCCATAGGTTTTAAGATACTTACTAGTCAGGTACATTATTAGGCGTTTAATATGGGGTTTTGAATCCATTTCGTTGAGCAAGGAGTAGCTCTTGTCTATTCCATATTTGGCTTAAGGAACTTTATCTGTGCTCATTTCAATCTCTGGTTTTATGCAGCACCCCAACTCACCTTTCCCCTTAAACAAGCATAAGTTGGTTTTCTAAATTTGAGACCCTCTTCTGTTTTGTAATCCAGTTCCTGTGTAGCCAAGTTTACATTCCGTGTATTAGTGATATCTTATGATGTTTCTTTTTCTGTGTGACTTATTTCAGTGAGAATCAACATACCTGAATCCACTCATTATGCTGCTATGGGCCAGATGGCATAGATTTCATTGCTGAGTGATATTGCATTGTACGTGAGTACCACAACTTCTTTATCCATTTTTCAATTTCTGCGATATTGAACTTCTACTGTAAATGAGGTTCTTGTAAACAGAGAGGTCCCAAACTTTGGGGTGGCTGTGTCTTTTTGATTTTAATTTCCGTAAGCTATAGGACCATAAGTGCAAGTGCCCTAGGCTCTGTTGCTTTGTTTTTTAGATGTTTCAGGAAACACCATACACTTCTCCCGAGTGGCTGTTGGCAATTTACATCCCGCCCATCAGCATAACAAGGCTCCCAGTTCTCCATGGCCTGTCCTGCCTTTCTGGATTTTACACTTTTTTCAGTTGGCCCTTTTGACCGGGGGATAGTGAGACTTCATTGTAGTGCAGATTTCCTTTGCAAGCTTGCTTGGTTGGCCAAAAGGGGCGTATGCGTTTTTTCCTGAATATATTCAGGAAAAAACGCATACGCCCCTTTTGGCCAAGTGCATCATTGTCGACGTTCTGCCTCTTTTCCTATGCTTTAAATGTAATTCCAGTCTACCTCCTGAAATCGGTTTCTTGCAATTCTGCCCCGCTTTCAAGTCCTCTTGGCAGCCTTACTTCAGTATATTTTTGGACGATAGCTGTCATTTATAAATCTGCAGGTTTGTGAATTACAGTGCCCCTGAGCTCCTTTCTTCAACTCGCTTTCTTGTGAGCTGGCTAAAACACAGCAGGATTGCTTCAGGCCCTAATCTGGTTCCGGCACGGCATGCTGAGCCTTTGGTTAATTCCTCTTCCTGGTGGGAAATGAGAGTTAAATTTGCCCGTCCAGACACCTCCAGCTAGTCTCTCATTGGTTCTCCCTATTCTTGTTCATCTTCCGCAGAAATTGCAAACTGGGCCAAACAGGAGGTTAAAGGCACTGACTCTCCAAGTCGGGAGAGTGTTAGTAAAGCGTCTGGAATGTTGCACCCGAGTACCAGGGGATGAGAACTGAGGCATATTGGAACACGTCTACCGATCACACGGTTGATCATACTCTGGGTTCCACATGCATGCTTTAGCTGAAGGAAGAATCCCTTAAACGTGGAGAGTTGAGACCCGTGGAATGGGTACCATGCAATATGACTTCAAAGGTCTTCATTTGCTCACCGAACCTCTCCAATCCTATCACTGCTGCGTTTATGCCCTTGTACACACGCTTGCTTCTCTTTTGGAGACATAGCAATCCATAGGATTTAAGATACTTACTAGTGTGGTACATTCTTAGGCGTTTAATATGGGGTGTTGAGTCCATTTCGTTGAGCAAGGAGTAGCTCTTGTCTATTACATGTTTGGCTTAAGGAACCTTATCTGTGCTCATTTCAATCTCTGGTTTTATGCAGCACCACAACTCACCTTTCCCCTAAGAAAGCATAAGTTGGTTTTCTAAATTTGAGACCCTGTTCTCTTTTGTAATCCTGTTCCTGTGTAGCCAAGTTTACATTCCGTGTATTAGTGATATCTTATGATGTTTCTTTTTCTGTGTGACTTATTTCAGATAGAATCATCATACCTGAATGCACTCATTATGCTGCTATGGGCCTGATGACATAGATTTCATTGCTGAGTGATATTGCACTGTACGTAAGTACCACAACTGCTTTATCCATTTTTCACTTTCTGCGATATTGAACTTGTACCGTAAACGAGATTCTTGTAAACAGAGCCGTTCCAAACTTAGGGGTGGCTGTGTCTTTTTTATTTTAATTTCCCTAAGCTATAGGACTATAAGTGGAAGTGCCCTAGGCTCTGTTGTTTGGTTTTTTAGATGTTTCAGTAAACACCATACACTTCTCCTGAGTGGCTGTTGGCAATTTTCATCCCGCCCATCAGCATAACAAGGCTCCCAGTTCTCCATGGCCTGTCCTGCCTTTCTGCATTTTACACTTTTTTCAGATGGCCCTTTTGACAGGGGGAATGTGAGACTTCATTGTAGTGCAGATTTCCTTTGCAAGCTTGCTTGGTTGGCCAAAAAGTGCGTATGCGTTGTTTCCTGAATATATTCAGGAAAAAACGCATACGCCCTTTTTGGCCAAGTGCATCATTGTGGACGTTCTGCCTCTTTTCCTATGCTTTAAATGCAATTCCAGTCTACCTCCTGAAATCGGTTTCCTGCAATTCTGCCCCGCTTTCAAGTCCTCTTGGCAGCGATACTTCAGTATATTTTTGGACGATAGCTGTCATTTATAACTCTGCAGGTTTGTGAATTACAGTGCCCCTGAGCTGCTTTCTTCAACTCACTTTCTTGTGAGCTGGCCGCAACACCACACGATTGCTTCAGGCCCTAATCTGGTTCCGGCACGGTATGCTGAGCCTTTGGTTAATTCCTCTTCCTGGTGGGAAATGAGAGTTAAATTTGCCCGTCCAGACACCTCCAGCTAGTCTCTCATTGGTTCTCCCTATTCCTGTTCATCTTCTGCAGAAATTGCAAACTGGGGCAAACAGGAGGTTAAAGGCATTGACTCTCCAAGTCGGGAGAGTGTTAGTAAAGCGTCTGGAATGTTGCACCCGAGTACCAGGGGATGAAAACTGAGACATATTTGAACACGTCTCCCGATCACATGGTTTATCATAACCTGGTTTCCACATGTATGTTTTAGCTGAAGGAAGAATCCCTTAAAGCTGGAGAGTTGAGACCCGTGGAATGAGTACCATGCAATATGACTTCAAAGGGTCTTCATTTGCTCACCGAACCTCTCCAATCCTATCACTGCTGCGTTTATGCCCTTGTACACACGCTTGATTCTCTTTTGGAGACATAGCAATCCATAGGTTTTAAGATACTTACTAGTCAGGTACATTCTTAGGCGTTTAATATGGGGTGTTGAGTCCATTTCATTGAGCAAGGAGTAGCTCTTGTCTATTCCATATTTGGCTTAAGGAACTTTATCTGTGCTCATTTTAATCTCTGGTTTTATGCAGCACCCCAACTCACCTTTCCCCTTAAGCAAGCATAAGTTGGTTTTCTAAATTTGAGACCCTCTTCTGTTTTGTAATTCAGTGCCTGTGTAGCCAAGTTTACATTCCGTGTATTAGTGATATCTTATGACGTTTCTTTTTCTGTGTGACTTATTTCAGTTAGAATCATCATACCTGAATCCACTCATTATGCTGCTACGGGAATGATGACATAGATTTCATTGCTGAGTGATATTGCATTGTACGTAAGTACCACAACTTCTTTATCCATTTTTCGATTTCTGCGATATTGAACTTGTACCGTAAATGAGGTTCTTGTAAACAGAGCCGTCCCAAACTTTGGGGTGGCTGTGTCTTTTTGATTTTAATTTCCCTAAGCTATATGACAATAAGTGGAAGTGCCCTAGGCTCTGTTGCTTTGTTTTTTAGATGTTTCAGGAAACACCATACACTTCTCCCCAGTGACTGTTGGCAATTTACATCCCGCCCATCAGCATAACAAGGCTCCCAGTTCTCCATGGCCTGTCCTGCCTTTCTGGATTTTACACTTTTTTCAGATGATCCTTTTGACCGGGAGGGAAGTGAGACTTCAATGTAGTGCAGATTTCCTTTGCAAGCTTGCTTGGTTGGCCAAAAAGTGCGTATGCGTTTTTTCTTGAATATATTCAGGAAAAAACGCATACGCCCTTTTTGGCCAAGTGCATCATTGTGGACGTTCTGCCTCTTTTCCTATGCTTTAAATGCAATTCCAGTCTACCTCCTGAAATCGGTTTCCTGCAATTCTGCCCCGCTTTCAAGTCGTCTTGGCAGGCTTACTTCAGTATATTTTTGGACGATAGCTGTCATTTATAACTCTGCAGGTTTGTGAATTACAGTGCCCCTGAGCTCCTTTCTTCAACTCGCTTTCTTGTGAGCTGGCCGCAACACCGCAGGATTGCTTCAGGCCCTAATCTGGTTCCGGCATGGCACGCTGATCCTTTGGTTAATTCCTCTTCTTGGTGGGAAATGAGAGTTATATTTGCCCATCCAGACACCTCCAGCTAGTCTCTCATTGGTTCTCCCTATTCCTGTTCATCTTCCGCAGAAATTGCAAACTGGGCCAAACAGGAGGTTAAAGGTACTGACTCTCCAAGTCGGGAGAGTGTTAGTAAAGCATCTGCAATGTTGCACCCGAGTACCATGGGACGAGAACTGAGACATATTGGAACACGTCTCCCGATCACATGATTGATCATACTCTGGGTTCCACATGCATGCTTTAGCTGAAGGAAGAATCCCTTAAAGCTGGAGAGTTGAGACCCGTGGAATGGGTACCATGCAATATGACTTCAAAGGGTCTTCGTTTGCTCACCGAACCTCTCCAATCCTATCACTGCTGCGTTTATGCCCCTGTACACACGCTTGATTCTCTTTTGGAGACATAGCAATCCATAGGTTTTAAGATACTTACTAGTCAGCTACATTCTTAGGCGTTTAATATGGGGTGTTGAGTCCATTTCGTTGAACAAGTAGTAGCTCTTGTCTATTACATGTTTGGCTTAAGGAACTTTATTTGTGCTCATTTCAATCTCTGGTTTTATGCAGCACCCCAACTCACCTTTCCCCTTAAGCAAGCATAAGTTGGTTTTCTAAATTTGAGACCCTGTTCTGTTTTGTAATCCAGTTCGTGTGTAGCCAAGTTTACATTCCGTGTATTAGTGATATCTTATGATGTTTCTTTTTCTGTGTGACTTATTTCAGTTAGAATCATCATACCTGAATCCACTCATTATGCTGCTACGGGCCTGATGACATAGATTTCATTGCTGAGTGATATTGCATTGTACGTAAGTACCACAACTGCTTTATCCATTTTTCACTTTCTGCGATATTGAACTTGTACCGTAAACGAGGTTCTTGTAAACAGAGCCATCCCAAACATTGGGGTGGCTGTGTCTTTTTGATTTTAATTTCCCTAAGCTATAGGACCATAAGTGGAAGTGCCCTAGGCTCTGTTGCTTTGTTTTTTAGATGTTTCAGGAAACACCATACACTTCTCCCTAGTGGCTGTTGGCAGTTTACATCCCGCCCATCAGCATAACAAGGCTCCCAGTTCTCCATGGCCTGTCCTGCCTTTCTGGATTTTACACTTTTTTCAGATGGCCCTTTTGACCAGGGGGAAGTGAGACTTCATTGTAGTGCAGATTTCCTTTGCAAGCTTGCTTGGTTGGCCAAAAAGGGCGTATGCGTTTTTTCCTGAATATATTCAGGAAAAAACGCATACGCCCTTTGTGGCCAAGTGCATCATTGTCGACGTTCTGCCTCTTTTCCTATGCTTTAAATGCAATTCCAGTCTACCTCCTGAAATCGGTTTCCTGCAATTCTGCCCCGCTTTCAAGTCCTCTTGGCAGGCTTACTTCAGTATATTTTTGGACGATAGCTGTCATTTATAACTCTGCAGGGTTGTGAATTACAGTTCCACTGAGCTCCTATCTTCAACTCGCTTTCATGTGAGCTGCCCGCAACACTGCAGGATTGCTTCGGGCCCTAATCTGGTTCCGGCACGGCATGCTGAGCCTTTGGTTAATTCCTCTTCTTATTGGGAAATGAGAGTTAAATTTGCCCGTCCAGACACCTCCAGCTAGTCTCTCATTGGTTCTCCCTATTCCTGTTCATCTTCTGCAGAAATTGCAAACTGGGCCAAACAGGAGATTAAAGGCACTGACTTTCCAATTCGGGAGAGTATTAATAAAGCGTTTGGAATGTTGCACCCGAGTAACAGGGTACGAGAACTGAGACATATTTGAACACGTCTCCCGATCACATGGTTGATCATACTCTGGGTTCCACATGCCTGTTTTAGCTGAAGGAAGAATCCCTTAAACCTGGAGAGTTGAGACCCGTGGAATGGGTACCATGCAATGTGACTTCAAAGGGTCTTCATTTGCTCACCGAACCTCTCCAATCCTATCACTGCTGCGTTTATGCCCCTGTACACACGCTTGGTTCTCTTTCGGAGACATAGCAATCCATAGGTTTTACGATACTTACTAGTCAGGTACATTCTTAGGCGTTTAGTATGGGGTGTTGAGTCCATTTCGTTGAGCAAGGAGTAGCTCTTGTATATTACATATTTGGCTTAAGGAACTTTATCTGTGCTCATTTCAATCTCTGGTTTTATGCAGCACCCCAACTCACCTTTCCCCTTAAGCAAGCATAAGTTGGTTTTCTAAATTTGAGACCCTGTTCTGTTTTGTAATCCAGTTCGTGTGTAGCCAAGTTTACATTCCGTGTATTAGTGATATCTTATGATGTTTCTTTTTCTGTGTGACTTATTTCAGTGAGAATCATCATACCTGAATCCAGTCGATGCTGCTACGGGCCTGATGACATAGATTTCATTGCTGAGTGATATTGCATTGTACGTAACTACCACAACTTCTTTATCTATTTTTCACTTTCTGCGATATTGAACTTCTACCGTAAATGGGGTTCTTGTCAACAGAGAGGTCCCAAACTTTGGGGTGGCTGTGTCTTTTTGATTTTAATTTCCCTAAGCTATAGGACTATAAGTGGAAGTGCCCTAGGCTCTGTTGCTTTGTTTTTTAGATGTTTCAGGAAACACCATACACTTCTCCTGAGTGGCTGTTGGCAATTTTCATCCCGCCCATCAGCATAACAAGGCTCCCAGTTCTCCATGGCCTGTCCTGCCTTTCTGGATTTTACACTTTTTTCACATGGCCCTTTTGACTGGGGGGAAGGGAGACTTCATTGTAGTGCAGATTTCCTTTGCAAGCTTGCTTGGTTGGCCAAAAAGGGCGTATGCGTTTTTTCCTGAATATATGCAGGAAAAAACGCATACGCCCTTTTTGGCCAAGTGCATCATTGTCGACGTTCTGCCTCTTTTCCTATGCTTAAATGCAATTCCAGTCTACCTCCTGAAATCGGATTCCTGTAATTCTGCCCCGCTTTCAAGTCCTCTTGGCAGCCTTACTTCAGTATATTTTTGGACGATAGCTGTCATTCATAACTCTGCAGGATTGTGATAACAGTGCCCCTGAGCTCCTTTCTTCAACTCGCTTTCTTGTGAGCTGGCCGCAACACCGCAGGATTGCTTCAGGCCCTAATCTGGTTCCGGCACGGCACGCTGAGGCTTTGGTTAATTCCTCTTCCTGGTGGGAAATGAGAGTTAAATTTGCCCGTCCAGACACCTCCAGCTAGTCTCTCATTGGTTCTCCCTATTCCTGTTCATCTTCTGCGGAATTTGCAAACTGGGCCAAACAGGAGGTTAAAGGCACTGACTCTCCAAGTCGGGAGAGTGTTAGTAAAGCATCTGGAATGTTGCACCCGAGTACCAGGGGATGAGAACTGAGACATATTTGAACACGTCTCCCGATCACATGGTTGATCATACTCTGGGTTCCACATGCATGTTTTAGCTGAAGGAAGAATCCCTTAAACCTGGAGAGTTGAGACCCGTGGAATGGGTACCATGCAATATGACTTCAAAGGGTCTTCATTTGCTCACCGAACCTCTCCAATCCTATCACTGCTGCGTTTATGTCCCTGTACTCACGCTTGATTCTCTTTCAGAGACATAGCAATCCATAGGTTTTAAGATACTTACTAGTCAGGTACATTATTAGGCATTTAATATGGTGTTTTGAGTCCATTTCGTTGAGCAAGGAGTAGCTCTTGTGTATTCCATATTTGGCTTAAGGAACTTTATCTGTGCTCATTTCAATCTCTGGTTTTATGCAGCACCCCAACTCACCTTTCCCCTTAAGCAAGCATACGTTGCTTTTCTACATTTGAGACCCTGTTCTGTTTTGTAATCCAATTCCTGGGTAGCCAAGTTTACATTCCGTGTATTAGTGATATCTTATGATGTTTCTTTTTCTGTGTGACTTATTTCAGTTAGAATCATCATACCTGAATCCACTCTATGCTGCTACGGGCCTGATGACATAGATTTCATTGCTGAGTGATATTGCATTGTACGTAAGTACCACAACTTCTTTATCCATTTTTCACTTTCTGCGATATTGAACTTGTACCGTAAACGAGGTTCTTGTAAACAGAGCCATCCCAAACTTTGGGGTGGCTGTGTCTTTTTGATTTTAATTTCCCTAAGCTATAGGACCATAAGTGGAAGTGCCCTAGGCTCTGTTGCTTTGTTTTTTAGATGTTTCAGGAAACACCATACACTTCTCCCCAGTGGCTGTTGGCAATTTACATCCCGCCCATCAGCATAACAAGGCTCCCAGTTCTCCATGGCCTGTCCTGCTTTTCTGGATTTTACACTTTTTTCAGATGGCCCTTTTGACCGGGGGGAAGTGAGACTTCATTGTAGTGCAGATTTCCTTTGCAAGCTTGCTTGGTTGGCCAAAAAGGGCGTATGCGTTTTTTCCTGAATATATTCAGGAAAAAACGCATACGCCCTTTTTAGCCAAGTGCATCATTTTGGACGTTCTGCCTCTTTTCCTATGCTTTAAATGCAATTCCAGTCTACCTCCTGAAATCGGTTTACTGCATTTCTGGCCCGCTTTCAAGTCCTCTTGGCAGCCTTACTTCAGTATACTTTTGGACGATAGCTGTCATTTATAACTCTGCATGTTTGTGAATTACAGTGCCCCTGAGCTCCTTTCTTCAACTCGCTTTCTTGTGAGCTGGCCACAACACCGCAGGATTGCTTCAGGCCCTAATCTGGTTCCGGCACGGCACGCTGAGCCTTTGCTTAATTGCTCTTCCTGGTGGGAAATGAGAGTTAAATTTGCCCGTCCAGACACCTCCAGTTAGTCTCTCATTGGTTCTCCCTATTCCTGTTCATCTTCCGCGGAAATTGCAAACTGGGCCAAACAGGAGGTTAAAGGCACTGACTCTCCAAATCGGGAGTGTGTTACTAAAGCGTGTGGAATGTTGCACCCGAGTACCAGGGGAGGAGAACTGAGACATATTTGAACACGTCTTCCGATCACACGGTTGATCATACTCTGGGTTTCACATGCATGTTTCAGCTGCAGGAAGAATCCCATAAACCTGGAGAGTTGAGACCCATGGAATGGGTACCATGCAATATGACTTCAAATGGTCTTCGTTTGCTCACCGAACCTCTCCAATCCTACCACTGCTGCGTTTATGCCCTGGTACACACGCTTGCTTCTCTTTTGGAGACATAGCAATCCATAGGTTTTAAGATACTAACTAGTGAGGTACACTCTTAGGCGTTTCATATGGGGTGTTGAGTCCATTTCGTTGAGCAAGGAATAGCTCTTGTCTATTACATGTTTGGCTTAAGGAACTTTATCTGTGCTCATTTCAATCTCTGGTTTTATGCAGCACCCCAACTCACCTTTCCCCTTAAGGAAGCATAAGTTGGTTTTCTAAATTTGAGACCCTGTTCTCTTTTGTAATCCTGTTCCTGTGTAGCCAAGTTTACATTCCGTGTATTAGTGATATCTTATGATGTTTCTTTTTCTGTGTGACTTATTTCAGTTAGAATAATCATACCTGAATCCACTCATTATGCTGCTATGTGCCTGATGACATAGATTTCATTGCTGAGTGATATTGCATTGTATGTAAGTACCACAAATTCTTTATCCATTTTTCACTTTCTGTGATATTGAACTTGTACCATAAACGAGGTTCTTGTAAACAGAGCCGTCCCAAACTTTGGGGTGGCTGTGTGTTTTTGATTTTAATTTCCCTAAGCTATAGGACCATAAGTGGAAGTGCCCTAGGCTCTGTTGCTTTGTTTTTTAGATGTTTCAGGAAACACCATACACTTCTCCCAAGTGGCTGTTGGCAATTTACATCCCGCCCATCAGCATAACAAGGCTCCCAGTTCTCCATGGCCTGTCCTGCCTTTCTAGATTTTACACTTTTTTCAGGTGGCCCTTTTGACCGGGGGGAAGTGAGACTTCATTGTAGTGCAGATTTCCTTTGCAAGCTTGCTTGGTTGGCCAAAAACGGTGTATGCGTTTTTTCCTGAATATATTCAGGAAAAAACGCATACGCCGTTTTTGGCCAAGTGCATCATTGTCGACGTTCTGCCTCTTTTCCTATGCTTTAAATGCAATTCCAGTCTACCTCCTGAAATTGGTTTCCTGCAATTCTGCCCCGCTTTCAAGTCCTCGTGGCACCCTTACTTCAGTATATTTTGGGACGATAGCTGTCATTTATAACTCTGCAGGTTTGTGAATTACAGTGCCCCTGAGCTCCTTTCTTCAACTCGCTTACTTGTGAGCTGGCCGCAACACCGCACGATTGCTTCAGGCCCTAATCTGGTTCCGGCACGGCACGCTGAGCCTTTGCTTAATTGCTCTTCCTGGTGGGAAATGAGAGTTAAATTTGCCCGTCCAGACACCTCCAGCTAGTCTCTCATTGGTTCTCCCTATCCCTGTTCATCTTCCGCAGAAATTGCAAACTGGGCCAAGCAGGAGGTTAAAGGCACTGACTCTCCAAGTTGGGAGAGTGTTAGTAAAGCATCTGGAATGTTGCACCTGAGTACCAGCGGTCGAAAACTGAGACATATTTGAACACGTCTCCCAATCACACGGTTGATCATACTCTGGGTTCCACATGCATGTTTCAGCTGAAGGAAGAATCCCTTAAAGCTGGAGAGTTGAGACCCGTGGAATGGGTACCATGCAATATGACTTCAAAGGGTCTTCATTTGCTCACCGAACCTCTCCAATCCTATCACTGCTGCGTTTATGCCCCTGTACACACGCTTGATTCTGTTTCGGAGACATAGCAATCCATAGGTTTTAAGATACTTACTAGTCAGCTACATTCTTAGGCGTTTAATATGGGGTGTTGAGTCCATTTCGTTGAGCAAGGAGTAGCTCTTGTCTATTCCATATTTGGCTTAAGGAACTTTATCTGTGCTCATTTCAATCTCTGGTTTTATGCAGCACCCCAACTCACCTTTCCCCTTAAACAAGCATAAGTTGGTTTTCTAAATTTGAGACCCTGTTCTGTTTTGTAATCCAGTTCCTATGTAGCCAAGTTTACATTCCGTGTATTAGTGATATCTTATGACGTTTCTTTTTCTGTGTGACTTATTTCAGTTAGAATCATCATACCTGAATCCACTCATTATGCTGCTACGGGAATGATGACATAGATTTCATTGCTGAGTGATATTGCATTGTACGTAAGTACCACAAATTCTTTATCCATTTTTCGCTTTCTGCGATATTGAACTTGTACCGTAAACGAGGTTCTTGTAAACAGAGCCATCCCAAACTTTGGGGTGGCTGTGTCTTTTTGATTTTAATTTCCCTAAGCTATAGGACCATAAGTGGAAGTGCCCTAGGCTCTGTTGCTTTGTTTTTTAGATGTTTCAGGAAACACCATACAGTTCTCCTGAGTGGCTGTTGGCAATTTACATCCCGCCCATCAGCATAACAAGGCTCCCAGTTCTCCATGGCCGGTCCTGCCTTTCTGGATTTTACACTTTTTTCAGATGGCCCTTTTGACCTGGGGGAAGTGAGACTTCATTGTAGTGCAGATTTCCTTTGCAAGCTTGCTTGGTTGGCCAAAAAGGGCGTACGCGTTTTTTCCTGAATATATTCAGGAAACAACGCATACGCCCTTTTTGGCCAAGTGCATCATTGTCGACGTTCTGCCTCTTTTCCTATGCTTTAAATGCAATTCCAGTCTACCTCCTGAAATTGGTTTCCTGCAATTCTGCCCCGCTTTCAAGTCCTCGTGGCAGCCTTACTTCAGTATATTTTTGGACGATAGCTGTCATTTATAACTCTGCAGGTTTGTGAATTACAGTGCCCCTGAGCTCCTTTCTTCAACTCGCTTTCTTGTGAGCTGGCCGCAACACCGCACGATTGCTTCAGGCCCTAATCTGGTTCTGGCACGGCACGCTGAGCCTTTGGTTAATTCCTCTTCCTGGTGGGAAATGAGAGTTAAATTTGCCCGTCCAGACACCTCCAGCCAGTCTCTCATTGGTTCACCCTATTCCTGTTCATCTTCCGCAGAAATTGCAAACTGGGCCAAACAGGAGTTTAAAGGCACTGACTCTCCAAGTCGGGAGAGAGTTAGTAAAGCATCTGGAATGTTGCACCCGAGTACCAGGGGTTGAGGACGGAGACATATTTGAACACGTCTCCCGATCACACGGTTGATCATACTCTGGGTTCCACATGCATGTTTTAGCTGAAGGAGGAATCCCTTAAACATGGAGAGTTGAGACCCGTGGAATGGGTACCATGCAATATGACTTCAAAGGGTCTTCATTTGCTCACCGAACCTCTCCAATCCTAACACTGCTGCGTTTATGCCCCTGTACACACGCTTGATTCTCTTTTGGAGACATAGCAATCCATAGGTTTTAAGATACTTACTAGTCAGGTACATTCTTAGGCGTTTAATATGGGGTGTTGAGTCCATCTCGTTGAGCAAGGAGTAGCTCTTGTCTATTACATATTTGGCTTAAGGAACTTTATCTGTGCTCATTTCAATCTCTGGTTTTATGCAGCACCCCAACTCACCTTTCCCCTTAAGCAAGCATAAGTTGGTTTTCTAAATTTGAGACCCTGTTCTGTTATGTAATCCAGTTCCTGTGTAGCCAAGTTTACATTCCGTGTATTAGTGATATCTTAGGATGTTTCTTTTTCTGTGTGACTTATTTCAGTTAGAATCATCATACCTGAATCCACTCATTATGCTGCTATGGGCCTGATGACATAGATTTCATTGCTGAGTGATATTGCATTGTACGTAAGTACCACAACTTCTTTATCCATTTTTCACTTTCTGTGATATTGAACTTGTACCGTAAACGAGGTTCTTGTAAACAGAGCCGTCCCAAACTTTGGGGTGGCTGTGTCTTTTTCATTTTAATTTCCCTAAGCTATAGGACCATAAGTGGAAGTGTCCTAGGCTCTGTTGCTTTGTTTTTTAGATGTTTCAGGAAACACCATACACTTCTCCCTAGTGGCTGTTGGCAATTTACATCCCACCCACCAGCATAACAAGGCTCCCAGTTCTCCATGGCCTGTCCTGCCTTTCTGGATTTTACACTTTTTTCAGATGGCCCTTTTGACCGGGGGGAAGTGAGACTTCATTGTAGTGCAGATTTCCTTTGCAAGCTTGCTTGGTTGGCCAAAAAGGGCATATGCGTCTTTTCCTGAATATATTCAGGAAAAAACGCATACGCCCTTTTTGGCCAAGTGCATCATTGTCCACGTTCTGCCTCTTTTCCTATGCATTAAATGGAATTCCAGTCTACCTCCTGAAATCGGTTTCCTGAAATTCTGCCCCGCTTTCAAGTCCTCTTGGCAGCCTTACTTCAGTATATTTTTGGACGATAGCTGTCATTTATAACTCTGCAGGTTTGTGAATTACAGTGCCCCTGAGCTCCTTTCTTCAACTCGCTTTCTTGTGAGCTGGCCGCAACACCGCAGGATTGCTTCAGGCCCTAATCTGGTTCCGGCACGGCACGCTGAGGCTTTGGTTAATTCCTCTTCCTGGTGGGAAATGAGAGTTAAATTTGCCCGTCCAGACACCTCCAGCTAGTCTCTCATTGGTTCTCCCTATTCCTGTTCATCTTCTGCGGAATTTGCAAACTGGGCCAAACAGGAGGTTAAAGGCACTGACTCTCCAAGTCGGGAGAGTGTTAGTAAAGCATCTGGAATGTTGCACCCGAGTACCAGGGGATGAGAACTGAGACATATTTGAACACGTCTCCCGATCACATGGTTGATCATACTCTGGGTTCCACATGCATGTTTTAGCTGAAGGAAGAATCCCTTAAACCTGGAGAGTTGAGACCCGTGGAATGGGTACCATGCAATATGACTTCAAAGGGTCTTCATTTGCTCACCGAACCTCTGCAATCCTATCACTGCTGCGTTTATGTCCCTGTACTCACGCTTGATTCTCTTTCAGAGACATAGCAATCCATAGGTTTTAAGATACTTACTAGTCAGGTACATTATTAGGCATTTAATATGGTGTTTTGAGTCCATTTCGTTGAGCAAGGAGTAGCTCTTGTGTATTCCATATTTGGCTTAAGGAACTTTATCTTTGCTCATTTCAATCTCTGGTTTTATGCAGCACCCCAACTCACCTTTCCCCTTAAGCAAGCATACGTTGCTTTTCTACATTTGAGACCCTGTTCTGTTTTGTAATCCAATTCCTGGGTAGCCAAGTTTACATTCCGTGTATTAGTGATATCTTATGATGTTTCTTTTTCTGTGTGACTTATTTCAGTTAGAATCATCATACCTGAATCCACTCTATGCTGCTACGGGCCTGATGACATAGATTTCATTGCTGAGTGATATTGCATTGTACGTAAGTACCACAACTTCTTTATCCATTTTTCACTTTCTGCGATATTGAACTTGTACCGTAAACGAGGTTCTTGTAAACAGAGCCATCCCAAACTTTGGGGTGGCTGTGTCTTTTTGATTTTAATTTCCCTAAGCTATAGGACCATAAGTGGAAGTGCCCTAGGCTCTGTTGCTTTGTTTTTTAGATGTTTCAGGAAACACCATACACTTCTCCCCAGTGGCTGTTGGCAATTTACATCCCGCCCATCAGCATAACAAGGCTCCCATTTCTCCATGGCCTGTCCTGCCTTTCTGGATTTTACACTTTTTTCAGATGGCCCTTTTGATGGGGGGGAAGTGAGACTTCATTGTAGTGCAGATTTCCTTTGCAAGCTTGCTTGGTTGGCCAAAAAGGGCGTATGCGTTTTTTCTTGAATATATTCAGGAAAAAACGCATACGCCCTTTTTGGCCAAGTGCATCATTTTGGACGTTCTGCCTCTTTTCCTATGCTTTAAATGCAATTCCAGTCTACCTCCTGAAATCGGTTTACTGCATTTCTGGCCCGCTTTCAAGTCCTCTTGGCAGCCTTACTTCAGTATACTTTTGGACGATAGCTGTCATTTATAACTCTGCATGTTTGTGAATTACAGTGCCCCTGAGCTCCTTTCTTCAACTCGCTTTCTTGTGAGCTGGCCACAACACCGCAGGATTGCTTCAGGCCCTAATCTGGTTCCGGCACGGCACGCTGAGCCTTTGCTTAATTGCTCTTCCTGGTGGGAAATGAGAGTTAAATTTGCCCGTCCAGACACCTCCAGCTAGTCTCTCATTGGTTCTCCCTATTCCTGTTCATCTTCCGCGGAAATTGCAAACTGGGCCAAACAGGAGGTTAAAGGCACTGACTCTCCAAATCGGGAGTGTGTTACTAAAGCATGTGGAATGTTGCACCCGAGTACCAGGGGAGGAGAACTGAGACATATTTGAACACGTCTTCCGATCACACGGTTGATCATACTCTGGGTTTCACATGCATGTTTCAGCTGCAGGAAGAATCCCATAAACCTGGAGAGTTGAGACCCGTGGAATGGGTACCATGCAATATGACTTCAAATGGTCTTCGTTTGCTCACCGAACCTCTCCAATCCTATCACTGCTGCGTTTATGCCCTTGTACACACGCTTGCTTCTCTTTTGGAGACATAGCAATCCATAGGTTTTAAGATACTAACTAGTGAGGTACACTCTTAGGCGTTTCATATGGGGTGTTGAGTCCATTTCGTTGAGCAAGGAATAGCTCTTGTCTATTACATGTTTGGCTTAAGGAATTTTATCTGTGCTCATTTCAATCTCTGGTTTTATGCAGCACCCCAACTCACCTTTCCCCTTAAGCAAGCATAAGTTGGTTTTCTAAATTTGAGACCCTGTTCTCTTTTGTAATCCTGTTCCTGTGTAGCCAAGTTTACATTCCGTGTATTAGTGATATCTTAGGATGTTTCTTTTTCTGTGTGACTTATTTCAGTTAGAATCATCATACCTGAATCCACTCATTATGCTGCTACGGGAATGATGACATAGATTTCATTGCTGAGTGATATTGCATTGTACGTAAGTACCACAAATTCTTTATCCATTTTTCGCTTTCTGCGATATTGAACTTGTACCGTAAACGAGGTTCTTGTAAACAGAGCCATCCCAAACTTTGGGGTGGCTGTGTCTTTTTGATTTTAATTTCCCTAAGCTATAGGACCATAAGTGGAAGTGCCCTAGGCTCTGTTGCTTTGTTTTTTAGATGTTTCAGGAAACACCATACAGTTTTCCTGAGTGGCTGTTGGCAATTTACATCCCGCCCATCAGCATAACAAGGCTCCCAGTTCTCCATGGCCGGTCCTGCCTTTCTGGATTTTACACTTTTTTCAGATGGCCCTTTTGACCTGGGGGAAGTGAGACTTCATTGTAGTGCAGATTTCCTTTGCAAGCTTGCTTGGTTGGCCAAAAAGGGCGTACGCGTTTTTTCCTGAATATATTCAGGAAACAACGCATACGCCCTTTTTGGCCAAGTGCATCATTGTCGACGTTCTGCCTCTTTTCCTATGCTTTAAATGCAATTCCAGTCTACCTCCTGAAATTGGTTTCCTGCAATTCTGCCCCGCTTTCAAGTCCTCGTGGCAGCCTTACTTCAGTATATTTTTGGACGATAGCTGTCATTTATAACTCTGCAGGTTTGTGAATTACAGTGCCCCTGAGCTCCTTTCTTCAACTCGCTTTCTTGTGAGCTGGCCGCAACACCGCACGATTGCTTCAGGCCCTAATCTGGTTCTGGCACGGCACGCTGAGCCTTTGGTTAATTCCTCTTCCTGGTGGGAAATGAGAGTTAAATTTGCCCGTCCAGACACCTCCAGCCAGTCTCTCATTGGTTCACCCTATTCCTGTTCATCTTCCGCAGAAATTGCAAACTGGGCCAAACAGGAGTTTAAAGGCACTGACTCTCCAAGTCGGGAGAGAGTTAGTAAAGCGTCTGGAATGTTGCACCCGAGTACCAGGGGTTGAGGACGGAGACATATTTGAACACGTCTCCCGATCACACGGTTGATCATACTCTGGGTTCCACATGCATGTTTTAGCTGAAGGAGGAATCCCTTAAACATGGAGAGTTGAGACCCGTGGAATGGGTACCATGCAATATGACTTCAAAGGGTCTTCATTTGCTCACCGAACCTCTCCAATCCTAACACTGCTGCGTTTATGCCCCTGTACACACGCTTGATTCTCTTTTGGAGACATAGCAATCCATAGGTTTTAAGATACTTACTAGTCAGGTACATTCTTAGGCGTTTAATATGGGGTGTTGAGTCCATCTCGTTGAGCAAGGAGTAGCTCTTGTCTATTACATATTTGGCTTAAGGAACTTTATCTGTGCTCATTTCAATCTCTGGTTTTATGCAGCACCCCAACTCACCTTTCCCCTTAAGCAAGCATAAGTTGGTTTTCTAAATTTGAGACCCTGTTCTGTTATGTAATCCAGTTCCTGTGTAGCCAAGTTTACATTCCGTGTATTAGTGATATCTTAGGATGTTTCTTTTTCTGTGTGACTTATTTCAGTTAGAATCATCATACCTGAATCCACTCATTATGCTGCTATGGGCCTGATGACATAGATTTCATTGCTGAGTGATATTGCATTGTACGTAAGTACCACAACTTCTTTATCCATTTTTCACTTTCTGTGATATTGAACTTGTACCGTAAACGAGGTTCTTGTAAACAGAGCCGTCCCAAACTTTGGGGTGGCTGTGTCTTTTTCATTTTAATTTCCCTAAGCTATAGGACCATAAGTGGAAGTGTCCTAGGCTCTGTTGCTTTGTTTTTTAGATGTTTCAGGAAACACCATACACTTCTCCCTAGTGGCTGTTGGCAATTTACATCCCGCCCATCAGCATAACAAGGCTCCCAGTTCTCCATGGCCTGTCCTGCCTTTCTGGATTTTACACTTTTTTCAGATGGCCCTTTTGACCGGGGGGAAGTGAGACTTCATTGTAGTGCAGATTTCCTTTGCAAGCTTGCTTGGTTGGCCAAAAAGGGCATATGCGTCTTTTCCTGAATATATTCAGGAAAAAACGCATACGCCCTTTTTGGCCAAGTGCATCATTGTCCACGTTCTGCCTCTTTTCCTATGCATTAAATGGAATTCCAGTCTACCTCCTGAAATCGGTTTCCTGAAATTCTGCCCCGCTTTCAAGTCCTCTTGGCAGCCTTACTTCAGTATATTTTTGGACGATAGCTGTCATTTATAACTCTGCAGGTTTGTGAATTACAGTGCCCCTGAGCTCCTTTCTTCAACTCGCTTTCTTGTGAGCTGGCCGCAACACCGCAGGATTGCTTCAGGCCCTAATCTGGTTCCGGCACGGCACGCTGAGGCTTTGGTTAATTCCTCTTCCTGGTGGGAAATGAGAGTTAAATTTGCCCGTCCAGACACCTCCAGCTAGTCTCTCATTGGTTCTCCCTATTCCTGTTCATCTTCTGCGGAATTTGCAAACTGGGCCAAACAGGAGGTTAAAGGCACTGACTCTCCAAGTCGGGAGAGTGTTAGTAAAGCATCTGGAATGTTGCACCCGAGTACCAGGGGATGAGAACTGAGACATATTTGAACACGTCTCCCGATCACATGGTTGATCATACTCTGGGTTCCACATGCATGTTTTAGCTGAAGGAAGAATCCCTTAAACCTGGAGAGTTGAGACCCGTGGAATGGGTACCATGCAATATGACTTCAAAGGGTCTTCATTTGCTCACCGAACCTCTGCAATCCTATCACTGCTGCGTTTATGTCCCTGTACTCACGCTTGATTCTCTTTCAGAGACATAGCAATCCATAGGTTTTAAGATACTTACTAGTCAGGTACATTATTAGGCATTTAATATGGTGTTTTGAGTCCATTTCGTTGAGCAAGGAGTAGCTCTTGTGTATTCCATATTTGGCTTAAGGAACTTTATCTTTGCTCATTTCAATCTCTGGTTTTATGCAGCACCCCAACTCACCTTTCCCCTTAAGCAAGCATACGTTGCTTTTCTACATTTGAGACCCTGTTCTGTTTTGTAATCCAATTCCTGGGTAGCCAAGTTTACATTCCGTGTATTAGTGATATCTTATGATGTTTCTTTTTCTGTGTGACTTATTTCAGTTAGAATCATCATACCTGAATCCACTCTATGCTGCTACGGGCCTGATGACATAGATTTCATTGCTGAGTGATATTGCATTGTACGTAAGTACCACAACTTCTTTATCCATTTTTCACTTTCTGCGATATTGAACTTGTACCGTAAACGAGGTTCTTGTAAACAGAGCCATCCCAAACTTTGGGGTGGCTGTGTCTTTTTGATTTTAATTTCCCTAAGCTATAGGACCATAAGTGGAAGTGCCCTAGGCTCTGTTGCTTTGTTTTTTAGATGTTTCAGGAAACACCATACACTTCTCCCCAGTGGCTGTTGGCAATTTACATCCCGCCCATCAGCATAACAAGGCTCCCATTTCTCCATGGCCTGTCCTGCCTTTCTGGATTTTACACTTTTTTCAGATGGCCCTTTTGATGGGGGGGAAGTGAGACTTCATTGTAGTGCAGATTTCCTTTGCAAGCTTGCTTGGTTGGCCAAAAAGGGCGTATGCGTTTTTTCTTGAATATATTCAGGAAAAAACGCATACGCCCTTTTTGGCCAAGTGCATCATTTTGGACGTTCTGCCTCTTTTCCTATGCTTTAAATGCAATTCCAGTCTACCTCCTGAAATCGGTTTACTGCATTTCTGGCCCGCTTTCAAGTCCTCTTGGCAGCCTTACTTCAGTATACTTTTGGACGATAGCTGTCATTTATAACTCTGCATGTTTGTGAATTACAGTGCCCCTGAGCTCCTTTCTTCAACTCGCTTTCTTGTGAGCTGGCCACAACACCGCAGGATTGCTTCAGGCCCTAATCTGGTTCCGGCACGGCACGCTGAGCCTTTGCTTAATTGCTCTTCCTGGTGGGAAATGAGAGTTAAATTTGCCCGTCCAGACACCTCCAGCTAGTCTCTCATTGGTTCTCCCTATTCCTGTTCATCTTCCGCGGAAATTGCAAACTGGGCCAAACAGGAGGTTAAAGGCACTGACTCTCCAAATCGGGAGTGTGTTACTAAAGCGTGTGGAATGTTGCACCCGAGTACCAGGGGAGGAGAACTGAGACATATTTGAACACGTCTTCCGATCACACGGTTGATCATACTCTGGGTTTCACATGCATGTTTCAGCTGCAGGAAGAATCCCATAAACCTGGAGAGTTGAGACCCGTGGAATGGGTACCATGCAATATGACTTCAAATGGTCTTCGTTTGCTCACCGAACCTCTCCAATCCTATCACTGCTGCGTTTATGCCCTTGTACACACGCTTGCTTCTCTTTTGGAGACATAGCAATCCATAGGTTTTAAGATACTAACTAGTGAGGTACACTCTTAGGCGTTTCATATGGGGTGTTGAGTCCATTTCGTTGAGCAAGGAATAGCTCTTGTCTATTACATGTTTGGCTTAAGGAATTTTATCTGTGCTCATTTCAATCTCTGGTTTTATGCAGCACCCCAACTCACCTTTCCCCTTAAGCAAGCATAAGTTGGTTTTCTAAATTTGAGACCCTGTTCTCTTTTGTAATCCTGTTCCTGTGTAGCCAAGTTTACATTCCGTGTATTAGTGATATCTTAGGATGTTTCTTTTTCTGTGTGACTTATTTCAGTTAGAATAATCATACCTGAATCCACTCATTATGCTGCTACGGGCCTGATGACATAGATTTCATTGCTGAGTGATATTGCATTGTATGTAAGTACCACAAATTCTTTATCCATTTTTCACTTTCTGTGATATTGAACTTGTACCATAAACGAGGTTCTTGTAAACAGAGCCGTCCCAAACTTTGGGGTGGCTGTGTGTTTTTGATTTTAATTTCCCTAAGCTATAGGACCATAAGTGGAAGTGCCCTAGGCTCTGTTGCTTTGTTTTTTAGATGTTTCAGGAAACACCATACACTTCTCCCAAGTGGCTGTTGGCAATTTACATCCCACCCATCAGCATAACAAGGCTCCCAGTTCTCCATGGCCTGTCCTGCCTTTCTAGATTTTACACTTTTTTCAGGTGGCCCTTTTGACCGGGGGGAAGTGAGACTTCATTGTAGTGCAGATTTCCTTTGCAAGCTTGCTTGGTTGGCCAAAAACGGTGTATGCGTTTTTTCCTGAATATATTCAGGGAAAAACGCATACGCCCTTTTTGGCCAAGTGCATCATTGTGGACGTTCTGCCTCTTTTCCTATGCTTTAAATGCAATTCCAGTCTACCTCCTGAAATTGGTTTCCTGCAATTCTGCCCCGCTTTCAAGTCCTCGTGGCAGCCTTACTTCAGTATATTTTTGGACGATAGCTGTCATTTATAACTCTGCAGGTTTGTGAATTACAGTGCCCCTGAGCTCCTTTCTTCAACTCGCTTTCTTGTGAGCTGGCCGCAACACCGCACGATTGCTTCAGGCCCTAATCTGGTTCCGGCACGGCACGCTGAGCCTTTGCTTAATTGCTCTTCCTGGTGGGAAATGAGAGTTAAATTTGCCCGTCCAGACACCTCCAGCTAGTCTCTCATTGGTCCTCCCTATCCCTGTTCATCTTCCGCAGAAATTGCAAACTGGGCCAAGCAGGAGGTTAAAGGCACTGACTCTCCAAGTTGGGAGAGTGTTAGTAAAGCATCTGGAATGTTGCACCTGAGTACCAGCGGTCGAAAACTGAGACATATTTGAACACGTCTCCCAATCACACGGTTGATCATACTCTGGGTTCCACATGCATGTTTCAGCTGAAGGAAGAATCCCTTAAAGCTGGAGAGTTGAGACCCGTGGAATGGGTACCATGCAATATGACTTCAAAGGGTCTTCATTTGCTCACCGAACCTCTCCAATCCTATCACTGCTGCGTTTATGCCCCTGTACACACGCTTGATTCTGTTTCGGAGACATACCAATCCATAGGTTTTAAGATACTTACTAGTCAGGTACATTCTTAGCGTTTAATATGGGGTGTTGAGTCCATTTCGTTGAGCAAGGAGTAGCTCTTGTCTATTCCATATTTGGCTTAAGGAACTTTATCTGTGCTCATTTCAATCTCTGGTTTTATGCAGCACCCCAACTCACCTTTCCCCTTAAGCAAGCATAAGTTGGTTTTCTAAATTTGAGACCCTGTTCTGTTTTGTAATTCAGTGCCTGTGTAGCCAAGTTTACATTCCGTGTATTAGTGATATCTTATGACGTTTCTTTTTCTGTGTGACTTATTTCAGTTAGAATCATCATACCTGAATCCACTCTATGCTTTACAGGCATGATGACATTGATTTCATTGCTGATTGATATTGCATTGTACGTAAGTACCACAACTTCTTTATCCATTTTTCGCTTTCTGCGATATTGAACTTGTACCGTGACTGAGGTTCTTGTAAACAGAGCTGTCCCAAATTTTGGGGTGGCTGTGTCTTTTTTATTTTAATTTCCCTAAGCTATAGGACCATAAGTGGAAGTGCCCTAGGCTGTGTTCCTCAGTTTTTTAGATGTTTCAGGAAACACCATACACTTCTCCCCAGTGGCTGTTGGCAATTTACATCCTGCCCATCAGCATAACAAGGCTCCCAGTTCTCCATGGCCTGTCCTGCCTTTCTGGATTTTACACTTTTTTCAGATGGCCCTTTTGACCGGGGGGAAGTGAGACTTCATTGTAGTGCAGATTTCCTTTGCAAGCTTGCTTGGTTGGCCAAAAAGGGCGTATGCGTTTTTTCCTGAATATATTCAGGAAAAAACGCATACGCCCTTTTTGGCCAAGTGCATCATTGTCGACGTCCTGCCTCTTTTCCTATGCTTTAAATACAATTCCAGTCTACCTCCTGAAATCGGTTTCCTGCAATTCTGCCCCGCTTTCAAGTCCTCTTGGCAGGCTTACTTCAGTATATTTTTGGACGATAGCTGTCATTTATAACTCTGCAGGGTTGTGAATTACAGTTCCACTGAGCTCCTATCTTCAACTCGCTTTCTTGTGAGCTGGCCGCAACACCGCAGGATTGCTTCGGGCCCTAATCTGGTTCCGGCACGGCATGCTGAGCCTTTGATTAATTCCTCTTCCTGGTGGGAAATGAGAGTTAAATTTGCCCGTCCAGACACCTCCAGCTAGTCTCTCATTGGTTCTCCCTATTCCTGTTCATCTTCTGCAGAAATTGCAAACTGGGCCAAACAGGAGATTAAAGGCACTGACTTTCCAATTCGGGAGAGTGTTAATAAAGCGTTTGGAATGTTGCACCCGAGTAACACGGTACGAGAACTGAGACATATTTGAACACGTCTCCCGATCACACGGTTGATCATACTCTGGGTTCCACATGCATGTTTTAGCTGAAGGAAGAATCCCTTAAACCTGGAGAGTTGAGACCCGTGGAATGGGTACCATGCAATATGACTTCAAAGGGTCTTCATTTGCTCACCAAAACTCTCCAATCCTATCACTGCTGCGTTTTTGCCCCTGTACTCACGATTGATTCACTTTCAGAGACATAGCAATCCATAGGTTTTAAGATACTTACTAGTCAGGTACATTATTAGGCGTTTAATATGGGGTTTTGAGTCCATTTCGTTGAGCAAGGAGTAGCTCTTGTCTATTACATATTTGGCTTAAGGAACTTTATCTGTGCTCATTTCAATCTCTGGTTTTATGCAGCACCCCAACTCACCTTTCCCCTTAAGCAAGCATAAGTTGATTTTCTAAATTTGGGACCATGTTCTGTTTTGAAATTCAGTTCCTGTGTAGCCAAGTTTACATTCCGTGTATTAGTGATATCTTATGATGTTTCCTTTTCTGTGTGACTTATTTCAGTTAGAATCATCATACCTGAATGCACTCATTATGCTGCTATGGGCCTGATGACATAGATGTCATTGCTGAGTGATATTGCATTGTACGTAAGTACCACAACTTCTTTATCCATTTTTCGCTTTATGCGATATTGAACTTGTACCGTAAACGAGTTTCTTGTAAACAGAGCCATCCCAAACTTTGGGGTGGCTGTGTCTTTTTGATTTCAATTTCCCTAAACTATAGGACCATAAGTGGAAGTGCCCTAGGCTCTGTTGCTTTGTTTTTTAGATGTTTCAGGAAACACCATACACTTCTCCCGAGTGGCTGTTGGCAATTTACATCCCGCCCATCAGCATAACAAGGCTCCCAGTTCTCCATGGCCTGTCCTGCCTTTCTGGATTTTACACTTTTTTCAGATGGCCCTTTTGACGGGGGGGAAGTGAGACTTCATTGTAGTGCAGATTTCCTTTGCAAGCATGCTTGGTTGGCCAAAAAGAGCGTATGCGTTTTTTCCTGAATATATTCAGGAAAAAACGCATACGCTCTTTTTGGCCAAGTGCATCATTGTCGACCTTCTGCCTCTTTTCCTATGCTTTAAATGCAATTCCAGTCTACCTCCTGAAATCGGTTTCCTGCAATTCTGCCCGGCTTTCAAGTCCTCTTGGCAGCCTTACTTCAGTATATTTTTGGATGATAGCTGTCATTTATAACTCTGCAGGTTTGTGAATTACAGTGCCCCTGAGCTCCTTTCTTCAACTCGCTTTCTTGTGAGCTGGCCGCAACACCGCAGGATTGCTTCAGGCCCTAATCTGGTTCCGGCATGGCACGCTGAGCCTTTGGTTAATTCCTCTTCCTGGTGGGAAATGAGAGTTAAATTTGCCCGTCCAGACACCTCCAGCTAGTCTCTCATTGGTTCTCCCTATTTCTGTTCATCTTCCGCGGAATTTGCAAACTGGGCCAAACAGGAGGTTAAAGGCACTGACTCTCCAAGTCGGGAGAGTGTTAGTAAAGCATCTGGAATGTTGCACCCGAGTACCAGGGGACGAGAACTGAGACATATTTCAACACGTCTCCCGATCACACGGTTGATCATACTCTGGGTTCCACATGCATGTTTTAGCTGAAGGAAGAATCCCTTAAACCTGGAGAGTTGAGACCCGTGGAATGGTACCATGCAATATGACTTCAAAGGGTCTTCATTTGCTCACCAAAACTCTCCAATCCTATCACTGCTGCGTTTTTGCCCCTGTACTCACGATTGATTCACTTTCAGAGACATAGCAATCCATAGGTTTTAAGATAATTACTAGTCAGGTACATTATTAGGCGTTTAATATGGGGTTTTGAGTCCATTTCGTTGAGCAAGGAGTAGCTCTTGTCTATTACATATTTGGCTTAAGGAACTTTATCTGTGCTCATTTCAATCTCTGGTTTTATGCAGCACCCCAACTCACCTTTCCCCTTAAGCAAGCATAAGTTGATTTTCTAAATTTGGGACCATGTTCTGTTTTGAAATTCAGTTCCTATGTAGCCAAGTTTACATTCCGTGTATTAGTGATATCTTATGATGTTTCTTTTTCTGTGTGACTTATTTCAGTTAGAATCATCATACCTGAATCCACTCATTATGCTGCTATGGGCCTGATGACATAGATGTCATTGCTGAGTGATATTGCATTGTACGTAAGTACCACAACTTCTTTATCCATTTTTCGCTTTATGCGATATTGAACTTGTACCGTAAACGAGTTTCTTGTAAACAGAGCTATCCCAAACTTTGGGGTGGCTGTGTCTTTTTGATTTCAATTTCCCTAAGCTATAGGACCATAAGTGGAAGTGCCCTAGGCTCTGTTGCTTTGTTTTTTAGATGTTTCAGGAAACACCATACACTTCTCCCGAGTGGCTGTTGGCAATTTACATCCCGCCCATCAGCATAACAAGGCTCCCAGTTCTCCATGGCCTGTCCTGCCTTTCTGGATTTTACACTTTTTTCAGATGGCCCTTTTGACGGGGGGGAAGTGAGACTTCATTGTAGTGCAGATTTCCTTTGCAAGCTTGCTTGGTTGGCCAAAAAGGGCGTATGCGTTTTTTCCTGAATATATTCAGGAAAAAACGCATACGCCCTTTTTGGCCAAGTGCATCATTGTCGACCTTCTGCCTCTTTTCCTATGCTTTAAATGCAATTCCAGTCTACCTCCTGAAATCGGTTTCCTGCAATTCTGCCCGGCTTTCAAGTCCTCTTGGCAGCCTTACTTCAGTATATTTTTGGATGATAGCTGTCATTTATAACTCTGCAGGTTTGTGAATTACAGTGCCCCTGAGCTCCTTTCTTCAACTCGCTTTCTTGTGAGCTGGCCGCAACACCGCAGGATTGCTTCAGGCCCTAATCTGGTTCCGGCATGGCACGCTGAGCCTTTGGTTAATTCCTCTTCCTGGTGGGAAATGAGAGTTAAATTTGCCCGTCCAGACACCTCCAGCTAGTCTCTCATTGGTTCTCCCTATTTCTGTTCATCTTCCGCGGAATTTGCAAACTGGGCCAAACAGGAGGTTAAAGGCACTGACTCTCCAAGTCGGGAGAGTGTTAGTAAAGCATCTGGAATGTTGCACCCGAGTACCAGGGGACGAGAACTGAGACATATTTCAACACGTCTCCCGATCACACGGTTGATCATACTCTGGGTTCCACATGCATGTTTTAGCTGATGGAAGAATCCCTTAAACCTGGAGAGTTGAAACCCGTGGAATGGGTACCATGCAATATGACTTCAAAGGGTCTTCATTTGCTCACCAAAACTCTCCAATCCTATCACTGCTGCGTTTTTGCCCCTGTACTCACGATTGATTCACTTTCAGAGACATAGCAATCCATAGGTTTTAAGATAATTACTAGTCAGGTACATTATTAGGCGTTTAATATGGGGTTTTGAGTCCATTTCGTTGAGCAAGGAGTAGCTCTTGTCTATTACATATTTGGCTTAAGGAACTTTATCTGTGCTCATTTCAATCTCTGGTTTTATGCAGCACCCCAACTCACCTTTCCCCTTAAGCAAGCATAAGTTGATTTTCTAAATTTGGGACCATGTTCTGTTTTGAAATTCAGTTCCTGTGTAGCCAAGTTTACATTCCGTGTATTAGTGATATCTTATGATGTTTCTTTTTCTGTGTGACTTATTTCAGTTAGAATCATCATACCTGAATGCACTCATTATGCTGCTATGGGCCTGATGACATAGATGTCATTGCTGAGTGATATTGCATTGTACGTAAGTACCACAACTTCTTTATCCATTTTTCGCTTTATGCGATATTGAACTTGTACCGTAAACGAGTTTCTTGTAAACAGAGCCATCCCAAACTGTGGGGTGGCTGTGTCTTTTTGATTTCAATTTCCCTAAGCTATAGGACCATAAGTGGAAGTGCCCTAGGCTCTGTTGCTTTGTTTTTTAGATGTTTCAGGAAACACCATACACTTCTCCCGAGTGGCTGTTGGCAATTTACATCCCGCCCATCAGCATAACAAGGCTCCCAGTTCTCCATGGCCTGTCCTGCCTTTCTGGATTTTACACTTTTTTCAGATGGCCCTTTTGACGGGGGGGAAGTGAGACTTCATTGTAGTGCAGATTTCCTTTGCAAGCTTGCTTGGTTGGCCAAAAAGGGCGTATGCGTTTTTTCCTGAATATATTCAGGAAAAAACGCATACGCCCTTTTTGGCCAAGTGCATCATTGTCGACCTTCTGCCTCTTTTCCTATGCTTTAAATGCAATTCCAGTCTACCTCCTGAAATCGGTTTCCTGCAATTCTGCCTTGCCTCCAATGCCTCTTCATAGCCTTACCTCAATATATTTTTTGAAAATAGTTGGCCTTTATAACTCTGCAGGTTTTTGAATTGCAGTGGCCCTTAGCTCCATTTTTCTGCTCTTATTTTTGTAATCTTGCCTCATAACCACAGGATTCCTTCAGGCCCTATTCTTCTTCTGGGGCACCTTGCTGTGCCTTTGGTTTATTCTTCTTACTGATGTGAAATTAGACTGACATGTGCCCATTGAAACTGCTACAGCTAGTTTCTCACTGGTTCCCCCTATTCCCATTCATCCTCCGCACTAACTGCAGACTGTGCGATACTAGAACTTAAAGGCATTGACTCTCCATGTGGGGATATTGTTAGTAAAGTGGCTGGAATGTCGATCCGGAGTCCCAGGAGAGGAAAAATGAGGTGCGTTTTAGAAACCTTTCCCGATCATATGGTATACCAGTCGCTGGGTTTCCCAAGCATGGTTTAGCTGTAGGAAGATTCCCTTCAACCTGGAGTTTTGGGACCCTTGGAATGAGTAGCATGAAGTATTGCATTAAACTTTTGGCAGTTGCTCACCAAAGCTCACCAATCCTCTCAGCCCCAAGTGTGCAGCCTTATGTCTTATCCAGCTGTGGGTTTATATGTGGTCAATCCAGGTTGCATCACAGCCCCTGAGCAAATTTTGTAAGAATTTTTCTCTCTTTCATTGTTTCTGCATTTTGTTTTTAAAATTTATTTCTATAATGGGGTTTAGCTCATTTTCACTGCTGTGTTTGTGCCACTCTGCACACACTTGATTCCCTTATGGAGATATATCAATACATGGGTTTTAAGATTCTTATTACTCAGATATATTTCTCTGCGGTGTATAGGGTGTGTTGAGGCCAGTTCATTGAGCAAGGTGTAGATCTTGTCTAATATCTATTTGGTTTATTGAACGGTATCTGTGCTAATTTCAAACTCTGGTTTAATGCATCACCCCACCTCTCCTTTCCCCTTAAGCTGACATAAGTGTGTTTTCTAAATGTGAGACACTGTTCTGTTCTGTAATTCATTTCTTGTGCAGCCATATTTACCCTCCCTCTATAAGTGATATCTTATGATATGTTTCTTTTTCTGTTTGACTTATTTCAAGTAGTATTATCGGACCTAAATCCACTCTTTATCCTTCTACTAGCCTTATTACCTTGATTTCATGGTGAAGAGATATTCCATTGTACATAAGTACCACATCTTCTTTATCCATTGTTCTCTTTCCTGGGATATTTAAGGTGTACTGAAGTTGAGGTTCTTGTAAACAGAGTAGCCCTAAACTGTGGTGTGCTTGTGTCTTGTTGATTTTTAGACTTCCCTAGATATACTCCCATGATTGGAAGTGTCCTATGCTCTGTAGCTCTGTTTTTTAGATGATTTAGGAACCACCATACACTTCTCCAGAGTGGCTCTCGGCAGTTCACACACTGCCCATCAGCGTATAAAGGCTCCCTGTTCTCCATGGCCTGTCCTGCATTTCTGGTTTTTACAATTTTTTAGGATGGCCCTTTTGACCGGTGGGAAATGAGATTTCTTTGTTGTGCACATTTGCATTGCTTGCTTGCTTCGTTGCCCATAAAGTGCGTATGCGTTTTTTCCTGGATATAATCAGGAAAAAACGCATACGCCCTTTTGGGCCAACTGCATCATTGTCGAAATTCTGCCGCTTTTCATGTGCTTTAAAGACGAGTCCAATCTATCTCTTGAAATCTGTTTCTTGCAATTCTGTCTTGCATTCAGATCCTCTTCTTTGCCTTACCTCAACATATTTTTGGACGTTAGTTTTCATTTATAACTCTGCAGGTTTGTGAATTGCAGTGACCCTGAGCTCCATTTTTTAAGTTGCTCTTTTGTGAGCTGGCCTCAAACCCACAGGATTGCTTCAGGCCCTATTTTGGCTCCGGCGAGGCGGGCTGAGCCTTTTTTCAATTCTTATTCTTAATGGGAAATTAGAGTGATATGTGCCCGTCCAAACCCCTACAACTATTCTCTCATTGGTTCCCCCTCTTCCCGTTCATCCTCCTCACAATTTGCAAAATGTGTGAAACAGAAGTTGAAATGTGCTGATTCTCCAAGTGGGCAGATTCTAAGTAACGTGGCTGGAATGGTGAACAGGAGCACCAGGAGAGGATAAATGAGCTGCATTTTAGACACATCTCCCGATCACATGGTGTACAGTCCTCTGGGTTTTCCATGCATGTTTTAGCTGTAGGAAGATCCCTTGAACCTGCAGATTTGGGACCCATTGAATGGGTACCAGGTAGTATTACTTTAAAGGGTGTGCATTTCCTCACCCAACCTCACATTTCTCTTAGTGCAAACAGTTTCCAGCCTTATGTCTCATCCTGCTGTGGGTCTAGATGTGTTCAATCCATGTTGCATCACCGTCCCTGAGGAAAAGTTGTAAGAGGTTTTCTCTGTCTCTCTGTCGTTTATTTTTTTCAATTTATTACTATATTGGTTACAGCTGATTTTCAAAGCTCTGTTTCTTGCTGCTGTACATCCACTTGATTCACGTACAGAGAGACATCAGTAAATTCTTTTTCAGATTCTTACCAGTCGTATATATTCTTTTCCGGTGACTTGAGTGTGCTGAGTGCAGTTCTTTTAGCTACCGTGTGGGCCTTGTTGATTATCAGTTTGGTATTTGGAATGGTATCTTTGCTAATTTCAACCTCCTGGATGATGCCTCACCCCTCCCCACCTTTCCCGTTTAGCAGCCTTATGCGTGTTTTCTACATATTTGACTATGTTTTTGTTTTGTAATTTATTTCATGTGTAGCCATTTTGGATTCCACCTTTAAGTGATATCTTATGATATGTGTCTTTTTCTTTTTGAATTATGTCACTTAGAAAGATCATACGTAACTCCTCCGGAGTTGTTACAACTGGCCATATTTCATTGATTTCCAGGCTGAATAATATTCCACTCTACCTAAGTACCACATCTCTATCCATTTTTTCCCTCCAGAGACATTTAAGTTATATCCTAGTCGAGGATCTTTTAAACAGAGAGGGGGTAAACATTGGGGTGCCTGTGTCCTCTCAATTTTTGTTTTTCCCAAGATATACGCCCATGAGTGCAAGTGCCCTATGCTCTGTAGCTCATTTTTTAGATGCTTTAGTAAACACAATACACTTCTCCAGAATGGCCGTTGGCAATATACATTTCCACTATAAGTCTCACAGGGCTCCCTCTTCTCCTTGCCCTGTCCTGCATTTCTGTTGTTTACGCTTTATGAGGATGGCTCTTCTGACTGATGCGAAGTGATATCTTTTGTAGTATTGACTTCCAGTGCCCACCTGTTTGCTTGGCTAAAAAAGTGTATGCCCTTTTCTTGAATATATACAGAAAAAAACGCATACACCCTTTTTGGCCAACTGCAATGTTGGCAATGTTCAGCTCCTTTTCTTGTGCTTAATGGCGAGTCCTTTCTACCTCCTCAGATCCCTTTCCTGCCATTCTCCCTTGCTTACAAGTCCTTTTCTCTGACTTTCCTCAAGACATTTTTCAGTGATGGATATTTTCAACTCTGCAGTTTCGTGAATTTTACTGCCCCTGAGTTCCATTGTTCAACTTGTGTTTATGGGAACTGGCCACAAAGCAGCGGGATTTCCTCAAGCCCTATACTGTTTCCATGGGCAACCCTAGCCTTTGGTCAGTTCGTCTTCCTGATTGGAAATTAGAGTGACATGTGCCTGTCTGAACACCTAGGACTTGTCTCTCATTGTTCTTCATCCTTCCGCTTCATCCTCTGGACAAATTCCAAACTGTACACAACAGGATGTTGACAGTGCTGACATCTCCAAGTGGGGAGACTGTTAGTAAAGACGCTGGAGGGGTGAACCCGAGCACCAGGAGATGAGGAGATGAGATGCCTTTTCCAAACTCTTCCCGATCAGACGGTATACCATCCTCTGGGTGTGACAGACATGTTTTAGCAGTAGGAAGAGTCCCATTCATGTAAGGAGAACATCAGGGCTTTTTCAAAATCAGTGTCTCCCCGAAACACAAACTGGGGAATTTTTTAAGCTACGGCTACACATATGTTCATTAAGGGCCTTGGGAAGTAGGCAGAGTCCAAACTTTAGATGATTGAAGTCTTCAGGGTCAGAAGCACTCACCACCAGCTTCCCTTAGGTTACACTTTAACTGTCATTGATAGATGATGTCAGTAAAAATATCTATTCTTTTTCAGATTATTTCCCCTTATAGCTTATTGCAAAATGTTGAGTGTAGTTCCCTGTGCTATACAGTAGTTCCTTGTTGATGATCTATTTTATACATAGCAGTGTGTATGTGTTAATCCCAAACTGTTAATTTATCCCTCCTCCCACCTTTCCCCTTTGGTAATAATAAATTATAAGATTTTATACTTCTCAGAAATGGGGGAGCTGAAAGAGAGGTATCATTTTCAATGGAAAAGCATTTAAAACAAGATTGAAGCTTTAACCAAGATTATTAGATGTACATCCTTGGAAAGAAATCACTTCGTTTCTCTAATATTGACCTGACAAATAAGACAAACCTTTTCACTGAACTTGCTTATAATAAAGTGATGGAAATATCAAATGGAAGTGTTAGAAACATCTTATTTTACCCGAGCCTTATACACTGTTCTATGTTAACTACAGTTTGGCTCACACATCTGTTCATTGAGGTTACAATAGTCTCAATTTCTGTTACTGATCCTCCAGAGTGGACCCCAACAAGTGTCCCCCTGCCCAGTGTCATTGGGGCCAACAGATCGAGACTGAGTTTGGTTCACAAGCAAAGGAAACTTTATATTTTGATCAGAGAATGGAGAGGTGAGAGCATGCACTACCCCCTGGGCTGTGGGCTGGGCTGCTGTGTAGAGATCCTGTCAGAGTCAGTGGGAGGGAGGGGGCGGAGCTCTCGAGGGCCGGGTTGGCTGCAGCTCAGGCTCTGTATCGCGGAGTCTGCACTGGGCCCCAGGAGCTGAGGTGTCGTCCCAGCCATTCTGCACTAGGAAATCTGGTCTGAAGTGCCGGGTGTGGAACCTCTGCATGCGGGACCCTAGGAGCACATGAAATTAGACAAAGCACAAAGGATAAAAAAGGTTAGACTTGACTTTATTGCCCAGATTCTATTTTTATCTCCCAGGGATTTTTAATGGGCTTTGCTGGGGACAAACCCCTCCTCTGCCTTTTGTCCCGTTCCTCATTCTTGGAGTGCTGAGGGTGCAGACCCTTCTTCTGTAACTGCTGAGTGCTGAGTTGGGAGCCCTCATACCCGGGGGCGAGGGTCAGAGCTTCTCCCCAGCAGCCTCCAGGTGACGTTGATTGTCCCCAGGCCCCCTGCCTCCCTGCTCGTCCACCTGAGCACCAGCATTGGAAGTGTTATAGATTCTAATGACCTTTAAGGGTCCAGGAAAGAGATGTGCAGAGACGCTGTGGGGGCCGGTTTCACCCCGCCCCACATTTGTTCAGCCACCTTAGGCTGACCGTTTCTGCCAGCCTAGATGCTCTGACCAGTAGTCTGCGCTTTCTTCAATTAGGCCCCTGAATTAACGTACAAACAGCACCAGGTGTCAGAGCCCTGCCTGCTCAACTCCCAGACAGTCCAGGGTCAGTGGTGATCAAGGACCATGATGGCCACTGAGTCAACAGCCTTTTGAAGTAAACAGGAGTCCAGCCAGTCTTATTGGCCACCATCATCACGGTGTCTGTAGGCTTTTCTATGGTGACAGTGTGATATACGGTTCCCCCGCCAAGATTATTAGCTCCCCTCTGGGTGCAGTATGTCCTGCAAGCAGTAGTCTACTCTTTTGGGACACACTCTTGTTGTTTTATGAGAGAAACTCCAGGTCAAGTGATGTTCACATGAGTCGTCATGGTGCCCTGTTGCCCCCGGTTATCTCTCTGGATGTTGAAGTTGGAAGGCCTCCTCACTCGAGGTTGGTGTGCCCACAGAGCGAACCCTGAAACTTCAGGGCATGGTTGGTGGTTAGGATCACCACGTGGGGTCCTTTTCCCTTAGGAGGGAGGTGACCTTTGGGGCTGCTGATTTCCAGGTTTTTAGATACCGCCAGTATCTTGGCCAGATGTGGCAGTTGGCCAAGCCCCTTGGTGACCGTAGTTTATCCTACCTGGATGGCATTCTTGCATTGTTCCATTTCAAGTGGTCCCAGTTTTTGCACTAATTCTCCAATGGCGATTCACCTTTCACCGGGAATGTAAAGGTCAAAGGGTTTAGCTAAATTAGGGAGTTCCAGGGCAAGGGTCTGAATTGACTGCTCTTTCCATTCTTGAAAGGCCACTTCTGGATTCTATTCAACAGGATCATCATCTTTTCCTTTCAGTGTTTCATATAGAGGCCCAGCTAGTAGACTGTAGTTAGGGATCCAGAAGCAGCAAACCCTGGCCTCCCCAGGAACCCCTAAGCTGTCTTCTAGTTTTAGAAAGGGGTAAGGCTGAAAATGGTTTCTTCCCTTTCCTGGGATGGGCTTCTCCGACCTTCTGTGAGAATGAAGCCCAGGCAGGTCACCGCAGTCTGTGATATTTGAGCTTTTTCTTGGACAACTTCTATCCTTTATTGGCTTGGTAGTTCAGAGGCCTCCTTAGTAGGGCTGGCGATCAGAATGTCGTCTGTGTACTGAAGGAGGGTTTCCTTTTCCAGAGGTAGAATTTTAGGTCTTTAGCTAAGCTTTCCCCAAAGATGGTGTGGGAATTTTTGCACCCTTGGGGCAAGACGGCCCGGAAGTATTGTTTTAGTTGTATGTTGAGTCCTGCCACTCACAAGCCAAAATTTCTTGTGACTCTGGGACTAATGGAATACAAAAGAAGGCATCATTGAAGACTAATACAGAATACCATGTCCTGGTGGTTGGTAGAATGACCAGCAGGGTGTAGGAATTAGGAGCAGCTGGAGGTATATCCTCGGTGGCTTCACTGACTGTCCTGACATCCTTTACCAGGTCCCCAGCAGCCCATGGGGCTCTCGTGGTCAGACCAATCCCAGAATATGGAGCTCACCTGGGCAGGTACCCCACCCCCACCCCAGCCCACGGGGCTCTCGTGGTCAGGCCCCTCCCAGGATACAGAGCTACCCTTGCAGGTACCGTGGCAGGGCTGGGCACACAGGAACCGTGCACATAGCCCTCATTGCAGAGCACCCCCAGCTCACCTGTCGCTCAGAGCTGACACAGAGCACCTCAGAGCAGGACTTGAACTAACAAACAGCAGCTGCGACAGGTCTGTGACCCTGGGCATCACTCTGTGCGGCCTCCCTCCACCTGGTCTTCCAGAGACTTCCACTGCACCCGGGGCACCAGGCCTCTGTCTCCAACCACCACCCACCCCTCCTCTCCCTGACTCCTGGGTTCCTCTCATTAGGAGAGGGTTTTCTTGAAGTTGTCTCCCACTCATGGGCCAGATAAAATGATTAGAAAACAAGCCAAAGCTGCAGCCCCTTGTCTATCCTGACTCTCAGGAGCCCACACCTGTTCCTTGGACCTGGCCGGTTCAGCAATTTCCATTTTCTGCAACTGTGAGCCCCTGAGGGGTGATGATTGGCTGACCTGGGCAGCCTTACCGTGCCGGCCAGCCCTCCCCAGGTGTGCCTGGGTTGAGATCAATATAAATACCACTCCAGGCAGCAAGAGCCCCTGCAGCCGTGCCTGACGCCATTTTCTCTGCCCTGTCAGCAGTCTCGGGGCTGGGCTGGTGGGAGGGAGTGAGAGGCCACGGCTTTGTGGGTGGCCCAGTGTGAGTGGGGCTCTGCTGGACTTTCTGCAGCAGTTGCCAGGCTGCCACCTGCTAAAGAAGAGGATGTGTCACCTATACCTGCTGCTGGAATTTCTCCCTGGGCAGAGGTGAGGAAGGAAAGAAGCAGTGGGGGCAGGGACAGGACGGGTATCTCAGGCAGGGAAATGGAAATCTTCCAGAAGAGCACCCAGGGCCAGGACCATCCTGGCTGGCCTGCAGGCACCAAGTCGGCCGGCATGCTGTCACTCGTGTGGCTCTATGGCCCTTCCTCTACGCTTTCAAGTCCTTGTATATATTCAGGTGTTTTACCTGGGACGGGTGGGAATAGTTCAGCAGCAACTGGCCTGGGGCTCAGCTCACGTTTACTCACAGATGCCTCGGCACGGTGCCCCAGCTTTGCAATGAGGACGCTTGTTGCGTGGGGGCTGCTGGCTGAATGGGAGACGATTCCCCACCACTGACCAACTTCAGAATTGTTTACAACTGGAGCAAGTGCCCTGATACGGTTTTCCTCTGTGGAACTGGTGGGTTCTGTGTTTTTTTTCTCTTTTTCGTTTTTGGTTCAAGGTAGATTTTATTCCTCTTTTTTGTATTTACAGATACAAGCATGGAAATAATTTATTCATATAAATACATGTATGTGAAGGGAATAATTGTTTTTTCTGTTTTATTTTTTAAATTTTATTTCTTTTTAATTTTGAATTTTATTTTATATTTTTATACAGCAGGTTCTTATTGGTTACCTATTTTATATGTATAAATGTATACATGCCAATCCCAGTCTCTCAACTCCTCCCACCACCACCCCCCCAACAGCCTTCCACCCTTGTTGTCCATACGTTTGTTGTCTACATCTGTTGCTATATTTATGCCTTGCAAAATGGTTAACCTGTACAGTTTTTCTAGGTTCCACATATATGCATGAATATACAAGATTTGTTTTTCTCTTTCTGACTTACTTCACTCTGTATGAGACTCTCTAGATCCATCGACGTCTTGACAAATGACCCAATTTCATTCCTTTTCATGGCTTAGTAATATTCCATTTTATATATGTACCACAGCTTTATGCATACGTCTGTCTGTGGGCATTTAGGTTGCTTCCATTACCTCGATATTGTAAAGAGTGAGGCAATGAACATTGCGGTGAATGTCTCTTTTTGATTTATGGTTTTGTCTGGGTATATGTCCAGAACTGGGATTGCTGTATCATATGGTAATTCTACTGTTAGTTTCTTAAGAAACTCCATATTGTTCTCCATAGTGACTGTATCAATTTATATTCCCAACAATAGTGGAAGAGGGTTCCTTTTCTCCACACCCTTTCCAGCATTTTTTGTTTGTAGATTTTCTGATGATGCCCATTCTACCAGGTGTGAGGTGATACCTCATTGCTGAGTCCATTTCCTTGAGCAAGGGGTAGGTCTTGTCTATTAAATATTTGGCTTATGGAACGGTATCTGTGCTAATTTCAAACTCTGGTTTTATGCAGCACCCCAACTCACCTTCCCACTTAAGCAAGCATAAGTTGGTTTTCTAAATTTGAGACCGTGTTCTGTTTTGTAAATCAGTTCATGTGTAGCCAAGTTCTCATTCCATGTATTAGTGGTACCTTATGATGTTTCTTTTTCTGTGTGACTTTTTTCACTTAGAATCACCGTGCCTCAATCCACTCATTATGCTGGTATGGGCCTGGTGACATAGTTTTCATTGCTGAGAGGTATTCTGTTGTACGTAAGTACCGCAACTTCTTTATCCATTATTTGTTCTCTGGCATATTTAACTTGTGCTGCAGAAGAGGTTCTTGTAAACAGAGCTGTCCCAAACTTTGGGGTGGCTGTGTCTTTTTGATTTTAATTTCCCTAAGCTATAGGACCATAAGTGGAAGTGCCCTAGGCTCTGTTGCTTTGTTTTTTATATGTTTCAGGAAACACCATACACTTCTCCCGAGTGGCTGTTGGCAATTTACATCCCGCCCATCAGCATAACAAGGCTCCCAGTTCTCCATGGCCTGTCCTGCCTTTCTGGATTTTACACTTTTTTCAGATTGCCCTTTTGACCGGGGGGAAGTGAGACTTCATTGTAGTGCAGATTTCCTTTGCAAGCTTGCTTGGTTGGCCAAAAAGTGCGTATGCGTTTTTCCCTGAATATATTCAGGGAAAAACGCATACGCCCTTTTTGGCCAAGTGCATCATTGTCGACGTTCTGCCTCTTTTCCTATGCTTTAAATGCAATTCCAGTCTGCCTCCTGAAATCGGTTTCCTGCAATTCTGCCCCGCTTTCAAGTCTGCTTGGCAGCCTTACTTCAGTATATTTTTGGACGATAGCTGTCATTTATAACTCTGCAGGTTTGTGAATTACAGTGCTCTTGAGCTCCTTTCTTCAACTCGCTTTCTTGTGAGCTGCCCGCAACACTGCAGGATTGCTTCAGGCCCTAATCTGGGTCTGGCACGGCATGCTGAGCCTTTGGTTAATCCTCTTCCTGGTGTGAAATAAGAGTTAAATTTGCCCGTCCAGAAACCTCCAGCTAGTCTCTCATTGGTTCTCCCTATTCCTGTTCATCTTCCGCAGAAATTGCAAACTGGGCCAAACAGGAGGTTAAAGGC
This sequence comes from Orcinus orca, assembly GCF_937001465.1. Taxonomy (NCBI): domain Eukaryota; kingdom Metazoa; phylum Chordata; class Mammalia; order Artiodactyla; family Delphinidae; genus Orcinus; species Orcinus orca. The sequence goes on along the minus strand of NW_026043955.1, from coordinate 860,307 downwards.
ACTGACTCTCCAAGTCGGCAGAGCGTTAGTAAAGCATCTGGAATGTTGCACACGAGTACCAGGGGACGAGAACTGAGACATATTTCAACACGTCTCCCGATCACACGGTTGATCATACTCTGGGTTCCACATGCATGTTTTAGCTGAAGGAAGAATCCCTTAAACCTGGAGAGTTGAGACCCGTGGAATGGGTACCATGCAATATGACTTCAAAGGGTCTTCATTGGCTCACCGAATGTCTCCAATCCTATGACTGCTGCGTTTATGCCCCTGTACACATGCTTGATTCTCTTTCGGAGACATAGCAATCCATAGGTTTTAAGATACTTACTAGTCAGGTACATTCTTAGGCATTTAATAGGGGGTGTTGAGTCCATTTCCTTGAGCAAGGAGTAGCTCTTGTCTATTACATGTCTGGCTTAAGGAACTTTATCTGTGCTCATGTCAATCTCTGGTTTTATGCAGCACCCCAACTCACCTTTCCTCTTAAGCAAGCATAAGTTGGTTTTCTAAATTTGAGACCCTGTTCTGTTTTGTAATTGAGTTCCTGTGTAGCCAAGTTTACATTCAGTGTATTAGTGATATCTTATGATGTTTCTTTTTCTGTGTGACTTATTTCAGTTAGAATCATCATACCTGAATCCACTCATTATGCTGCTACGGGCCTGATGACATAGATTTCATTGCTGAGTGATATTGCATTGTACGTAAGTACCACAACTTCTTTGTCCATTTTTCACTTTCTGTGATATTGAACTTGTACCGTAAACTAGGTTCTTGTAAACAGAGCCATCCAAAACTTTTGGGTGGCTGTGTCTTTTTGATTTTAATTTCCCTAATCTATAGTACCATAAGTGGAAGTGCCCTAGGCTCTGTTGCTTTGTTTTTTACATGTTTCAGGAAACACCATACACTTCTCCCGAGTGGCTGTTGGCAATTTACATCCCGCCCATCAGCATAACAAGGCTCCCAGTTCTCCATGGCCTGTCCTGCCTTTCTGGATTTTACACTTTTTTCAGATGGCCCTTTTGACGGGGGGGAAGTGAGACTTCATTGTAGTGCAGATTTCCTTTGCAAGCTTGCTTGGTTGGCCAAAAAGGGCGTATGCGTTTTTTCCTGAATATATTCAGGAAAAAACGCATACGCCCTTTTTGGCCAAGTGCATCATTGTGGACGTTCTGCCTCTTTTCCTATGCTTTAAATGCAATTCCAGTCTACCTCCTGAAATCGGTTTCCTGCAATTCTGCCTTGCCTCCAATGCCTCTTCATAGCCTTACCTCAATATATTTTTTGAAAATAGTTGGCCTTTATAACTCTGCAGGTTTTTGAATTGCAGTGGCCCTTAGCTCCATTTTTCTGCTCTTATTTTTGTAATCTTGCCTCATAACCACAGGATTCCTTCAGGCCCTATTCTTCTTCTGGGGCACCTTGCTGTGCCTTTGGTTTATTCTTCTTACTGATGTGAAATTAGACTGACATGTGCCCATTGAAACTGCTACAGCTAGTTTCTCACTGGTTCCCCCTATTCCCATTCATCCTCCGCACTAACTGCAGACTGTGCGATACTAGAACTTAAAGGCATTGACTCTCCATGTGGGGATATTGTTAGTAAAGTGGCTGGAATGTCGATCCGGAGTCCCAGGAGAGGAAAAATGAGGTGCGTTTTAGAAACCTTTCCCGATCATATGGTATACCAGTCGCTGGGTTTCCCAAGCATGGTTTAGCTGTAGGAAGATTCCCTTCAACCTGGAGTTTTGGGACCCTTGGAATGAGTAGCATGAAGTATTGCATTAAACTTTTGGCAGTTGCTCACCAAAGCTCACCAATCCTCTCAGCCCCAAGTGTGCAGCCTTATGTCTTATCCAGCTGTGGGTTTATATGTGGTCAATCCAGGTTGCATCACAGCCCCTGAGCAAATTTTGTAAGAATTTTTCTCTCTTTCATTGTTTCTGCATTTTGTTTTTAAAATTTATTTCTATAATGGGGTTTAGCTCATTTTCACTGCTGTGTTTGTGCCACTCTGCACACACTTGATTCCCTTATGGAGATATATCAATACATGGGTTTTAAGATTCTTATTACTCAGATATATTTCTCTGCGGTGTATAGGGTGTGTTGAGGCCAGTTCATTGAGCAAGGTGTAGATCTTGTCTAATATCTATTTGGTTTATTGAACGGTATCTGTGCTAATTTCAAACTCTGGTTTAATGCATCACCCCACCTCTCCTTTCCCCTTAAGCTGACATAAGTGTGTTTTCTAAATGTGAGACACTGTTCTGTTCTGTAATTCATTTCTTGTGCAGCCATATTTACCCTCCCTCTATAAGTGATATCTTATGATATGTTTCTTTTTCTGTTTGACTTATTTCAAGTAGTATTATCGGACCTAAATCCACTCTTTATCCTTCTACTAGCCTTATTACCTTGATTTCATGGTGAAGAGATATTCCATTGTACATAAGTACCACATCTTCTTTATCCATTGTTCTCTTTCCTGGGATATTTAAGGTGTACTGAAGTTGAGGTTCTTGTAAACAGAGTAGCCCTAAACTGTGGTGTGCTTGTGTCTTGTTGATTTTTAGACTTCCCTAGATATACTCCCATGATTGGAAGTGTCCTATGCTCTGTAGCTCTGTTTTTTAGATGATTTAGGAACCACCATACACTTCTCCAGAGTGGCTCTCGGCAGTTCACACACTGCCCATCAGCGTATAAAGGCTCCCTGTTCTCCATGGCCTGTCCTGCATTTCTGGTTTTTACAATTTTTTAGGATGGCCCTTTTGACCGGTGGGAAATGAGATTTCTTTGTTGTGCACATTTGCATTGCTTGCTTGCTTCGTTGCCCATAAAGTGCGTATGCGTTTTTTCCTGGATATAATCAGGAAAAAACGCATACGCCCTTTTGGGCCAACTGCATCATTGTCGAAATTCTGCCGCTTTTCATGTGCTTTAAAGACGAGTCCAATCTATCTCTTGAAATCTGTTTCTTGCAATTCTGTCTTGCATTCAGATCCTCTTCTTTGCCTTACCTCAACATATTTTTGGACGTTAGTTTTCATTTATAACTCTGCAGGTTTGTGAATTGCAGTGACCCTGAGCTCCATTTTTTAAGTTGCTCTTTTGTGAGCTGGCCTCAAACCCACAGGATTGCTTCAGGCCCTATTTTGGCTCCGGCGAGGCGGGCTGAGCCTTTTTTCAATTCTTATTCTTAATGGGAAATTAGAGTGATATGTGCCCGTCCAAACCCCTACAACTATTCTCTCATTGGTTCCCCCTCTTCCCGTTCATCCTCCTCACAATTTGCAAAATGTGTGAAACAGAAGTTGAAATGTGCTGATTCTCCAAGTGGGCAGATTCTAAGTAACGTGGCTGGAATGGTGAACAGGAGCACCAGGAGAGGATAAATGAGCTGCATTTTAGACACATCTCCCGATCACATGGTGTACAGTCCTCTGGGTTTTCCATGCATGTTTTAGCTGTAGGAAGATCCCTTGAACCTGCAGATTTGGGACCCATTGAATGGGTACCAGGTAGTATTACTTTAAAGGGTGTGCATTTCCTCACCCAACCTCACATTTCTCTTAGTGCAAACAGTTTCCAGCCTTATGTCTCATCCTGCTGTGGGTCTAGATGTGTTCAATCCATGTTGCATCACCGTCCCTGAGGAAAAGTTGTAAGAGGTTTTCTCTGTCTCTCTGTCGTTTATTTTTTTCAATTTATTACTATATTGGTTACAGCTGATTTTCAAAGCTCTGTTTCTTGCTGCTGTACATCCACTTGATTCACGTACAGAGAGACATCAGTAAATTCTTTTTCAGATTCTTACCAGTCGTATATATTCTTTTCCGGTGACTTGAGTGTGCTGAGTGCAGTTCTTTTAGCTACCGTGTGGGCCTTGTTGATTATCAGTTTGGTATTTGGAATGGTATCTTTGCTAATTTCAACCTCCTGGATGATGCCTCACCCCTCCCCACCTTTCCCGTTTAGCAGCCTTATGCGTGTTTTCTACATATTTGACTATGTTTTTGTTTTGTAATTTATTTCATGTGTAGCCATTTTGGATTCCACCTTTAAGTGATATCTTATGATATGTGTCTTTTTCTTTTTGAATTATGTCACTTAGAAAGATCATACGTAACTCCTCCGGAGTTGTTACAACTGGCCATATTTCATTGATTTCCAGGCTGAATAATATTCCACTCTACCTAAGTACCACATCTCTATCCATTTTTTCCCTCCAGAGACATTTAAGTTATATCCTAGTCGAGGATCTTTTAAACAGAGAGGGGGTAAACATTGGGGTGCCTGTGTCCTCTCAATTTTTGTTTTTCCCAAGATATACGCCCATGAGTGCAAGTGCCCTATGCTCTGTAGCTCATTTTTTAGATGCTTTAGTAAACACAATACACTTCTCCAGAATGGCCGTTGGCAATATACATTTCCACTATAAGTCTCACAGGGCTCCCTCTTCTCCTTGCCCTGTCCTGCATTTCTGTTGTTTACGCTTTATGAGGATGGCTCTTCTGACTGATGCGAAGTGATATCTTTTGTAGTATTGACTTCCAGTGCCCACCTGTTTGGTTGGCTAAAAAAGTGTATGCCCTTTTCTTGAATATATACAGAAAAAAACGCATACACCCTTTTTGGCCAACTGCAATGTTGGCAATGTTCAGCTCCTTTTCTTGTGCTTAATGGCGAGTCCTTTCTACCTCCTCAGATCCCTTTCCTGCCATTCTCCCTTGCTTACAAGTCCTTTTCTCTGACTTTCCTCAAGACATTTTTCAGTGATGGATATTTTCAACTCTGCAGTTTCGTGAATTTTACTGCCCCTGAGTTCCATTGTTCAACTTGTGTTTATGGGAACTGGCCACAAAGCAGCGGGATTTCCTCAAGCCCTATACTGTTTCCATGGGCAACCCTAGCCTTTGGTCAGTTCGTCTTCCTGATTGGAAATTAGAGTGACATGTGCCTGTCTGAACACCTAGGACTTGTCTCTCATTGTTCTTCATCCTTCCGCTTCATCCTCTGGACAAATTCCAAACTGTACACAACAGGATGTTGACAGTGCTGACATCTCCAAGTGGGGAGACTGTTAGTAAAGACGCTGGAGGGGTGAACCCGAGCACCAGGAGATGAGGAGATGAGATGCCTTTTCCAAACTCTTCCCGATCAGACGGTATACCATCCTCTGGGTGTGACAGACATGTTTTAGCAGTAGGAAGAGTCCCATTCATGTAAGGAGAACATCAGGGCTTTTTCAAAATCAGTGTCTCCCCGAAACACAAACTGGGGAATTTTTTAAGCTACGGCTACACATATGTTCATTAAGGGCCTTGGGAAGTAGGCAGAGTCCAAACTTTAGATGATTGAAGTCTTCAGGGTCAGAAGCACTCACCACCAGCTTCCCTTAGGTTACACTTTAACTGTCATTGATAGATGATGTCAGTAAAAATATCTATTCTTTTTCAGATTATTTCCCCTTATAGCTTATTGCAAAATGTTGAGTGTAGTTCCCTGTGCTATACAGTAGTTCCTTGTTGATGATCTATTTTATACATAGCAGTGTGTATGTGTTAATCCCAAACTGTTAATTTATCCCTCCTCCCACCTTTCCCCTTTGGTAATAATAAATTATAAGATTTTATACTTCTCAGAAATGGAGGAGCTGAAAGAGAGGTATCATTTTCAATGGAAAAGCATTTAAAACAAGATTGAAGCTTTAACCAAGATTATTAGATGTACATCCTTGGAAAGAAATCACTTCGTTTCTCTAATATTGACCTGACAAATAAGACAAACCTTTTCACTGAACTTGCTTATAATAAAGTGATGGAAATATCAAATGGAAGTGTTAGAAACATCTTATTTTACCCGAGCCTTATACACTGTTCTATGTTAACTACAGTTTGGCTCACACATCTGTTCATTGAGGTTACAATAGTCTCAATTTCTGTTACTGATCCTCCAGAGTGGACCCCAACAAGTGTCCCCCTGCCCAGTGTCATTGGGGCCAACAGATCGAGACTGAGTTTGGGTCACAAGCAAAGGAAACTTTATATTTTGATCAGAGAATGGAGAGGTGAGAGCATGCACTACCCCCTGGGCTGTGGGCTGGGCTGCTGTGTAGAGATCCTGTCAGAGTCAGTGGGAGGGAGGGGGCGGAGCTCTCGAGGGCCGGGTTGGCTGCAGCTCAGGCTCTGTATCGCGGAGTCTGCACTGGGCCCCAGGAGCTGAGGTGTCGTCCCAGCCATTCTGCACTAGGAAATCTGGTCTGAAGTGCCGGGTGTGGAACCTCTGCATGCGGGACCCTAGGAGCACATGAAATTAGACAAAGCACAAAGGATAAAAAAGGTTAGACTTGACTTTATTGCCCAGATTCTATTTTTATCTCCCAGGGATTTTTAATGGGCTTTGCTGGGGACAAACCCCTCCTCTGCCTTTTGTCCCGTTCCTCATTCTTGGAGTGCTGAGGGTGCAGACCCTTCTTCTGTAACTGCTGAGTGCTGAGTTGGGAGCCCTCATACCCGGGGGCGAGGGTCAGAGCTTCTCCCCAGCAGCCTCCAGGTGACGTTGATTGTCCCCAGGCCCCCTGCCTCCCTGCTCGTCCACCTGAGCACCAGCATTGGAAGTGTTATAGATTCTAATGACCTTTAAGGGTCCAGGAAAGAGATGTGCAGAGACGCTGTGGGGGCCGGTTTCACCCCGCCCCACATTTGTTCAGCCACCTTAGGCTGACCGTTTCTGCCAGCCTAGATGCTCTGACCAGTAGTCTGCGCTTTCTTCAATTAGGCCCCTGAATTAACGTACAAACAGCACCAGGTGTCAGAGCCCTGCCTGCTCAACTCCCAGACAGTCCAGGGTCAGTGGTGATCAAGGACCATGATGGCCACTGAGTCAACAGCCTTTTGAAGTAAACAGGAGTCCAGCCAGTCTTATTGGCCACCATCATCACGGTGTCTGTAGGCTTTTCTATGGTGACAGTGTGATATACGGTTCCCCCGCCAAGATTATTAGCTCCCCTCTGGGTGCAGTATGTCCTGCAAGCAGTAGTCTACTCTTTTGGGACACACTCTTGTTGTTTTATGAGAGAAACTCCAGGTCAAGTGATGTTCACATGAGTCGTCATGGTGCCCTGTTGCCCCCGGTTATCTCTCTGGATGTTGAAGTTGGAAGGCCTCCTCACTCGAGGTTGGTGTGCCCACAGAGCGAACCCTGAAACTTCAGGGCATGGTTGGTGGTTAGGATCACCACGTGGGGTCCTTTTCCCTTAGGAGGGAGGTGACCTTTGGGGCTGCTGATTTCCAGGTTTTTAGATACCGCCAGTATCTTGGCCAGATGTGGCAGTTGGCCAAGCCCCTTGGTGACCGTAGTTTATCCTACCTGGATGGCATTCTTGCATTGTTCCATTTCAAGTGGTCCCAGTTTTTGCACTAATTCTCCAATGGCGATTCACCTTTCACCGGGAATGTAAAGGTCAAAGGGTTTAGCTAAATTAGGGAGTTCCAGGGCAAGGGTCTGAATTGACTGCTCTTTCCATTCTTGAAAGGCCACTTCTGGATTCTATTCAACAGGATCATCATCTTTTCCTTTCAGTGTTTCATATAGAGGCCCAGCTAGTAGACTGTAGTTAGGGATCCAGAAGCAGCAAACCCTGGCCTCCCCAAGAACCCCTAAGCTGTCTTCTAGTTTTAGAAAGGGGTAAGGCTGAAAATGGTTTCTTCCCTTTCCTGGGATGGGCTTCTCCGACCTTCTGTGAGAATGAAGCCCAGGCAGGTCACCGCAGTCTGTGATATTTGAGCTTTTTCTTGGACAACTTCTATCCTTTATTGGCTTGGTAGTTCAGAGGCCTCCTTAGTAGGGCTGGCGATCAGAATGTCGTCTGTGTACTGAAGGAGGGTTTCCTTTTCCAGAGGTAGAATTTTAGGTCTTTAGCTAAGCTTTCCCCAAAGATGGTGTGGCAATTTTTGCACCCTTGGGGCAAGACGGCCCGGAAGTATTGTTTTAGTTGTATGTTGAGTCCTGCCACTCACAAGCCAAAATTTCTTGTGACTCTGGGACTAATGGAATACAAAAGAAGGCATCATTGAAGACTAATACAGAATACCATGTCCTGGTGGTTGGTAGAATGACCAGCAGGGTGTAGGAATTAGGAGCAGCTGGAGGTATATCCTCGGTGGCTTCACTGACTGTCCTGACATCCTTTACCAGGTCCCCAGCAGCCCATGGGGCTCTCGTGGTCAGACCAATCCCAGAATATGGAGCTCACCTGGGCAGGTACCCCACCCCCACCCCAGCCCACGGGGCTCTCGTGGTCAGGCCCCTCCCAGGATACAGAGCTACCCTTGCAGGTACCGTGGCAGGGCTGGGCACACAGGAACCGTGCACATAGCCCTCATTGCAGAGCACCCCCAGCTCACCTGTCGCTCAGAGCTGACACAGAGCACCTCAGAGCAGGACTTGAACTAACAAACAGCAGCTGCGACAGGTCTGTGACCCTGGGCATCACTCTGTGCGGCCTCCCTCCACCTGGTCTTCCAGAGACTTCCACTGCACCCGGGGCACCAGGCCTCTGTCTCCAACCACCACCCACCCCTCCTCTCCCTGACTCCTGGGTTCCTCTCATTAGGAGAGGGTTTTCTTGAAGTTGTCTCCCACTCATGGGCCAGATAAAATGATTAGAAAACAAGCCAAAGCTGCAGCCCCTTGTCTATCCTGACTCTCAGGAGCCCACACCTGTTCCTTGGACCTGGCCGGTTCAGCAATTTCCATTTTCTGCAACTGTGAGCCCCTGAGGGGTGATGATTGGCTGACCTGGGCAGCCTTACCATGCCGGCCAGCCCTCCCCAGGTGTGCCTGGGTTGAGATCAATATAAATACCACTCCAGGCAGCAAGAGGCCCTGCAGCCGTGCCTGACGCCATTTTCTCTGCCCTGTCAGCAGTCTCGGGGCTGGGCTGGTGGGAGGGAGTGAGAGGCCACGGCTTTGTGGGTGGCCCAGTGTGAGTGGGGCTCTGCTGGACTTTCTGCAGCAGTTGCCAGGCTGCCACCTGCTAAAGAAGAGGATGTGTCACCTATACCTGCTGCTGGAATTTCTCCCTGGGCAGAGGTGAGGAAGGAAAGAAGCAGTGGGGGCAGGGACAGGACGGGTATCTCAGGCAGGGAAATGGAAATCTTCCAGAAGAGCACCCAGGGCCAGGACCATCCTGGCTGGCCTGCAGGCACCAAGTCGGCCGGCATGCTGTCACTCGTGTGGCTCTATGGCCCTTCCTCTACGCTTTCAAGTCCTTGTATATATTCAGGTGTTTTACCTGGGACGGGTGGGAATAGTTCAGCAGCAACTGGCCTGGGGCTCAGCTCACGTTTACTCACAGATGCCTCGGCACGGTGCCCCAGCTTTGCAATGAGGACGCTTGTTGCGTGGGGGCTGCTGGCTGAATGGGAGACGATTCCCCACCACTGACCAACTTCAGAATTGTTTACAACTGGAGCAAGTGCCCTGATACGGTTTTCCTCTGTGGAACTGGTGGGTTCTGTGTTTTTTTTCTCTTTTTCGTTTTTGGTTCAAGGTAGATTTTATTCCTCTTTTTTGTATTTACAGATACAAGCATGGAAATAATTTATTCATATAAATACATGTATGTGAAGGGAATAATTGTTTTTTCTGTTTTATTTTTTAAATTTTATTTCTTTTTAATTTTGAATTTTATTTTATATTTTTATACAGCAGGTTCTTATTGGTTACCTATTTTATACGTATAAATGTATACATGCCAATCCCAGTCTCTCAACTCCTCCCACCACCACCCCCCCAACAGCCTTCCACCCTTGTTGTCCATACGTTTGTTGTCTACATCTGTTGCTATATTTATGCCTTGCAAAATGGTTAACCTGTACAGTTTTTCTAGGTTCCACATATATGCATGAATATACAAGATTTGTTTTTCTCTTTCTGACTTACTTCACTCTGTATGAGACTCTCTAGATCCATCGACGTCTTGACAAATTACCCAATTTCATTCCTTTTCATGGCTTAGTAATATTCCATTTTATATATGTACCACAGCTTTATGCATACGTCTGTCTGTGGGCATTTAGGTTGCTTCCATTACCTCGATATTGTAAAGAGTGAGGCAATGAACATTGTGGTGAATGTCTCTTTTTGATTTATGGTTTTGTCTGGGTATATGTCCAGAACTGGGATTGCTGTATCATATGGTAATTCTACTGTTAGTTTCTTAAGAAACTCCATATTGTTCTCCATAGTGACTGTATCAATTTATATTCCCAAAATAGTGGAAGAGGGTTCCTTTTCTCCACACCCTTTCCAGCATTTTTTGTTTGTAGATTTTCTGATGATGCCCATTCTACCAGGTGTGAGGTGATACCTCATTGCTGAGTCCATTTCCTTGAGCAAGGGGTAGGTCTTGTCTATTAAATATTTGGCTTATGGAACGGTATCTGTGCTAATTTCAAACTCTGGTTTTATGCAGCACCCCAACTCACCTTCCCACTTAAGCAAGCATAAGTTGGTTTTCTAAATTTGAGACCGTGTTCTGTTTTGTAAATCAGTTCATGTGTAGCCAAGTTCTCATTCCATGTATTAGTGGTACCTTATGATGTTTCTTTTTCTGTGTGACTTTTTTCACTTAGAATCACCGTGCCTCAATCCACTCATTATGCTGGTACGGGCCTGGTGACATAGTTTTCATTGCTGAGAGGTATTCTGTTGTACGTAAGTACCGCAACTTCTTTATCCATTATTTGTTCTCTGGCATATTTAACTTGTGCTGCAGAAGAGGTTCCTGTAAACAGAGCTGTCCCAAACTTTGGGGTGGCTGTGTCTTTTTGATTTTAATTTCCCTAAGCTATAGGACCATAAGTGGAAGTGCCCTAGGCTCTGTTGCTTTCTTTTTTATATGTTTCAGGAAACACCATACACTTCTCCCGAGTGGCTGTTGGCAATTTACATCCCGCCCATCAGCATAACAAGGCTCCCAGTTCTCCATGGCCTGTCCTGCCTTTCTGGATTTTACACTTTTTTCAGATTGCCCTTTTGACCGGGGGGAAGTGAGACTTCATTGTAGTGCAGATTTCGTTTGCAAGCTTGCTTGGTTGGCCAAAAAGTGCGTATGCGTTTTTCCCTGAATATATTCAGGAAAAAACGCATACGCCCTTTTTGGCCAAGTGCATCATTGTCGACGTTCTGCCTCTTTTCCTATGCTTTAAATGCAATTCCAGTCTGCCTCCTGAAATCGGTTTCCTGCAATTCTGCCCCGCTTTCAAGTCCGCTTGGCAGCCTTACTTCAGTATATTTTTGGACGATAGCTGTCATTTATAACTCTGCAGGTTTGTGAATTACAGTGCTCTTGAGCTCCTTTCTTCAACTTGCTTTCTTGTGAGCTGCCCGCAACACTGCAGGATTGCTTCAGGCCCTAATCTGGGTCTGGCACGGCATGCTGAGCCTTTGGTTAATCCTCTTCCTGGTGTGAAATAAGAGTTAAATTTGCCCGTCCAGAAACCTCCAGCTAGTCTCTCATTGGTTCTCCCTGTTCCTGTTCATCTTCCGCAGAAATTGCAAACTGGGCCAAACAGGAGGTTAAAGGCACTGACTCTCCAAGTCGGCAGAGCGTTAGTAAAGCATCTGGAATGTTGCACCCGAGTACCAGGGGACGAGAACTGAGACATATTGGAACACGTCTCCCGATCACACGGTTGATCATACTCTGGGTTCCACATGCATGCTTTAGCTGAAGGAAGAATCCCTTAAACCTGGAGAGTTGAGACCCGTGGAATGGGTACCATGCAATATGACTTCAAAGGGTCTTCATTTGCTCACCGAACCTCTCCAATCCTATGACTGCTGCGTTTATGCCACTGTACACACGCTTGAATCTCTTTCGGAGACATAGCAATCCATAGGTTTTAAGATACTTACTAGTCAGGCACATTCTTAGGCGTTTAATATGGGGTGTTGAGTCCATTTTGTTGAGTAAGGAGTAGCTCTTGTCTATTACATATTTGGCTTAAGGAACTTTATCTGTGCTCATTTCAATCTCTGGTTTTATGCAGCACCCCAACTCACCTTTCCCCTTAAGCAAGCATAAGTTGGTTTTCTAAATTTGAGACCCTGTTTTGTTTTGTAATTCAGTTCCTGTGTAGCAAGTTTACATTCCGTGTATTAGTGATATCTTATGATGTTTCTTTTTCTGTGTGACTTATCTCAGTTAGAATCATCATACCTGAATCCACTCATTATGCTGCTACGGGCCTGATGACGTAGATTTCATTGCTGAGTGATATTGCATTGTACGTAAGTACCAAAACTTCTTTATCCATTTTTTGCTTTCTGCGATATTGAACTTGTACCGTAAATGAGGTTCTTGTAAACAGAGCCGTCCCAAACTTTGGCGTGGCTGGGCCTTTTTGATTTTAATTTCCCTAAGCTATAGGACCATAAGTGGAAGTGCCCTAGGCTCTGTTCCTCTGTTTTTTAGATGTTTCAGGAAGCACCATACACTTCTCCCCAGTGGCTGTTGGCAATTTACATCCCGCCCATCAGCATAACAAGGCTCCCAGTTCTCCATGGCCTGTCCTGCCTTTCTGGATTTTACACTTTTTTCAGATGGCCCTTTTGACCGGGGGGAAGTGAGACTTCATTGCAGTGCAGATTTCCTTTGCAAGCTTGCTTGGTTGGCCAAAAAGGGCGTATGCGTTTTTTCCTGAATATATTCAGGAAGAAACTCATACGCGCTTTTTGGCCAAGTGCATCATTGTGGACGTTCTGCCTCTTTTCCTATGCTTTAAATGCAATTCCAGTCTACCTCCTGAAATCGGTTTCCTGCAATTCTGCCCCGCTTTCAAGTCCGCTTGGCAGCCTTACTTCAGTATATTTTTGGATGATAGCTGTCATTTATAACTCTGCAGGTTTGTGAATTACAGTGCCCCTGAGCTCCTTTCTTCAACTTGCTTTCTTGTGAGCTGGCCGCAACACTACAGGATTGCTTCAGGCCCTAATCTGGTTCTGGCATGGCACGATGAGCCTTTGGTTAATTCCTCTTCCTGGTGGGAAATGAGAGTTAAATTTGCCCGTCCAGACACCTCCAGCTAGTCTCTCATTGGTTCTCCCTATTCTTGTTCATCTTCCGCAGAAATTGCAAACTGGTCCAAACAGGAGTTTAAAGGCACTGACTCTCCAAGTCGGGAGAGTGTTAATAAAGCGTCTGGAATGTTGCACCCGAGTACCACGGGACGAGAACTGAGACATATTGGAACACGTCTCCCAATCACACAGTTGATCATACTCTGGGTTCCACAAGCATGTTTTAGCTGAAGGAAGAATCCCTTAAACCTGGAGAATTGAGACCCGTGGAATGGGTACCATGCAATATGACTTCAAAGGGTCTTCATTTGCTCACCGAACCTCTCCAGTCCTATCACTGCTGCATTTATGCCCCTGTACACATGCCTGATTCTCTTTCGGAGACATAGCAATCCATAGGTTTTAAGATACTTACTAGTCAGGTACATACTTCGGCGTTTAATATGGGGAGTTGAGTCCATTTCGTTGAGCAAGGAGTAGCTCTTGTGTATTACATATTTGGCTTAAGGAACTTTATCTGTGCTCATTTCAATCTCTGGTTTTATGCAGCACCCCAACTCACCTTTCCCCTTAAGCAAGCATAACTTGGTTTTCTACATTTGAGAACCTGTTGTGTTTTGTAATCCAGTTCCTGTGTAGCCAAGTTTACATTCCATGTATTAGTGATATCTTATGATGTTTCTTTTTCTGTGTGACTTATTTCAGTTAGAATCATCATACCTGAATCCACGCATTATGCTGCTATGGGCCTGATGACATAGATTTCATTGCTGAGTGATATTGCATTGTACGTAAGTACCACAACTTCTTTATCCATTTTTCGCTTTATGCGATATTGAACTTGTACCGTAAACAAGGTTCTTGTAAACAGAGCCGTCCCAAACTTTGGGGTGGCTGTGTCTTTTTGATTTTAATTTCCCTAAGCTATAGGACCATAAGTGGAAGTGCCCTAGGCTCTGTTGCTTTGTTTTTTAGATGTTTCAGGAAACACCATACACTTCTCCCGAGTGGCTGTTGGCAATTTACATCCCGCCCATCAGCATAACAAGGCTCCCAGTTCTCCATGGCCTGTCCTGCCTTTCTGGATTTTACACTTTTTTCAGATGGCCCTTTTGACGGGGGGGGAAGTGAGACTTCATTGTAGTGCAGATTTCCTTTGCAAGCTTGCTTGGTTGGCCAAAAAGGGCGTATGCGTTTTTTCCTGAATATATTCAGGAAAAAACGCATACGCCCTTTTTGGCCAAGTGCATCATTGTCGACCTTCTGCCTCTTTTCCTATGCTTTAAATGCAATTCCAGTCTACCTCCTGAAATCGGTTTCCTGCAATTCTGCCCGGCTTTCAAGTCCTCTTGGTAGCCTTACTCCAGTATATTTTTGGATGATAGCTGTCATTTATAACTCTGCAGGTTTGTGAATTACAGTGCCCCTGAGCTCCTTTCTTCAACTCGCTTTCTTGTGAGCTGGCCGCAACACCGCAGGATTGCTTCAGGCCCTAATCTGGTTCCGGCATGGCACGCTGAGCCTTTGGTTAATTCCTCTTCCTGGTGGGAAATGAGAGTTAAATTTTCCCGTCCAGACACCTCCAGCTAGTCTCTCATTGGTTCTCCCTATTCCTGTTCATCTTCCGCGGAATTTGCAAACTGGGCCAAACAGGAGGTTAAAGGCACTGACTCTCCAAGTCGGGAGAGTGTTAGTAAAGCATCTGGAATGTTGCACCCGAGTACCAGGGGATGAGACCTGAGACATATTTCAACACGTCTCCCGATCACACGGTTGATCATACTCTGGGTTCCACATGCATGTTTTAGCTGAAGGAAGAATCCCTTAAACCTGGAGAGTTGAGACCCGTGGAATGGGTACCATGCAATATGACTTCAAAGGGTCTTCATTTGCTCACCAAAACTCTCCAATCCTATCACTGCTGCGTTTTTGCCCCTGTACTCACGATTGATTCACTTTCAGAGACATAGCAATCCATAGGTTTTAAGACACTTACTAGTCAGGTACATTATTAGGCGTTTGATATGGGGTTTTGAGTCCATTTCGTTGAGCAAGGAGTAGCTCTTGTCTATTACATATTTGGCTTAAGGAACTTTATCTGTGCTCATTTCAATCTCTGGTTTTATGCAGCACCCCAACTCACCTTTCCCCTTAAGCAAGCATAAGTTGATTTTCTAAATTTGGGACCATGTTCTGTTTTGAAATTCAGTTCCTGTGTAGCCAAGTTTACATTCCGTGTATTAGTGATATCTTATGATGTTTCTTTTTCTGTGTGACTTATTTCAGTTAGAATCATCATACCTGAATCCACTCATTATGCTGCTATGGGCCTGATGACATAGATGTCATTGCTGAGTGATATTGCATTGTACGTAAGTACCACAACTTCTTTATCCATTTTTCGCTTTATGCGATATTGAACTTGTACCGTAAACGAGGTTCTTGTAAACAGAGCCGTCCCAAATTTTGGGGTGGCTGTGTCTTTTTGATTTTAATTTCCCTAAGCTATAGGACCATAAGTGGAAGTGCCCTAGGCTCTGTTGCTTTGTTTTTTAGATGTTTCAGGAAACACCATACACTTCTCCCGAGTGGCTGTTGGCAATTTACATCCCGCCCATCAGCATAACAAGGCTCCCAGTTCTCCATGGCCTGTCCTGCCTTTCTGGATTTTACACTTTTTTCAGATGGCCCTTTTGACGGGGGGGAAGTGAGACTTCATTGTAGTGCAGATTTCCTTTGCAAGCTTGCTTGGTTGGCCAAAAAGGGCGTATGCGTTTTTTCCTGAATATATTCAGGAAAAAACGCATACGCCCTTTTTGGCCAAGTGCATCATTGTCGACCTTCTGCCTCTTTTCCTATGCTTTAAATGCAATTCCAGTCTACCTCCTGAAATCGGTTTCCTGCAATTCTGCCCGGTTTTCAAGTCCTCTTGGCAGCCTTACTTCAGTATATTTTTGGATGATAGCTGTCATTTATAACTCTGCAGGTTTGTGAATTACAGTGCCCCTGAGCTCCTTTCTTCAACTCGCTTTCTTGTGAGCTGGCCGCAACACCGCAGGATTGCTTCAGGCCCTAATCTGGTTCCGGCATGGCACGCTGAGCCTTTGGTTAATTCCTCTTCCTGGTGGGAAATGAGAGTTAAATTTTCCCGTCCAGACACCTCCAGCTAGTCTCTCATTGGTTCTCCCTATTCCTGTTCATCTTCCGCGGAATTTGCAAACTGGGCCAAACAGGAGGTTAAAGGCACTGACTCTCCAAGTCGGGAGAGTGTTAGTAAAGCATCTGGAATGTTGCACCCGAGTACCAGGGGACGAGACCTGAGACATATTTCAACACGTCTCCGATCACACGGTTGATCATACTCTGGGTTCCACATGCATGTTTTAGCTGAAGGAAGAATCCCTTAAACCTGGAGAGTTGAGACCCGTGGAATGGGTACCATGCAATATGACTTCAAAGGGTCTTCATTTGCTCACCAAAACTCTCCAATCCTATCACTGCTGCGTTTTTGCCCCTGTACTCACGATTGATTCACTTTCAGAGACATAGCAATCCATAGGTTTTAAGATACTTACTAGTCAGGTACATTATTAGGCGTTTCATATGGGGTTTTGAGTCCATTTCGTTGAGCAAGGAGTAGCTCTTGCCTATTACATATTTGGCTTAAGGAACTTTATCTGTGCTCATTTCAATCTCTGGTTTTATGCAGCACCCCAACTCACCTTTCCCCTTAAGCAAGCATAAGTTGATTTTCTAAATTTGGGACCATGTTCTGTTTTGAAATTCAGTTCCTGTGTAGCCAAGTTTACATTCCGTGTATTAGTGATATCTTATGATGTTTCTTTTTCTGTGTGACTTATTTCAGTTAGAATCATCATACCTGAATCCACTCGTTATGCTGCTATGGGCCTGATGACATAGATGTCATTGCTGAGTGATATTGCATTGTACGTAAGTACCACAACTTCTTTATCCATTTTTCGCTTTATGCGATATTGAACTTGTACCGTAAACGAGGTTCTTGTAAACAGAGCCGTCCCAAACTTTGGGGTGGCTGTGTCTTTTTGATTTTAATTTCCCTAAGCTATAGGACCATAAGTGGAAGTGCCCTAGGCTCTGTTGCTTTGTTTTTTAGATGTTTCAGGAAACAGCATACACTTCTCCCAAGTGGCTGTTGGCAATTTACATCCCGCCCATCAGCATAACAAGGCTCCCAGTTCTCCATGGCCTGTCCTGCCTTTCTGGATTTTACACTTTTTTCAGATGGCCCTTTTGACGGGGGGGAAGTGAGACTTCATTGTAGTGCAGATTTCCTTTGCAAGCTTGCTTGGTTGGCCAAAAAGGGCGTATGCGTTTTTTCCTGAATATATTCAGGAAAAAACGCATACGCCCTTTTTGGCCAAGTGCATCATTGTCGACCTTCTGCCTCTTTTCCTATGCTTTAAATGCAATTCCAGTCTACCTCCTGAAATCGGTTTCCTGCAATTCTGCCCGGCTTTCAAGTCCTCTTGGCAGCCTTACTCCAGTATATTTTTGGATGATAGCTGTCATTTATAACTCTGCAGGTTTGTGAATTACAGTGCCCCTGAGCTCCTTTCTTCAACTCGCTTTCTTGTGAGCTGGCCGCAACACCGCAGGATTGCTTCAGGCCCTAATCTGGTTCCGGCATGGCACGCTGAGCCTTTGGTTAATTCCTCTTCCTGGTGGGAAATGAGAGTTAAATTTTCCCGTCCAGACACCTCCAGCTAGTCTCTCATTGGTTCTCCCTATTCCTGTTCATCTTCCGCGGAATTTGCAAACTGGGCCAAACAGGAGGTTAAAGGCACTGACTCTCCAAGTCGGGAGAGTGTTAGTAAAGCATCTGGAATGTTGCACCCGAGTACCAGGGGACGAGACCTGAGACATATTTCAACACGTCTCCCGATCACACGGTTGATCATACTCTGGGTTCCACATGCATGTTTTAGCTGAAGGAAGAATCCCTTAAACCTGGAGAGTTGAGACCCGTGGAATGGGTACCATGCAATATGACTTCAAAGGGTCTTCATTTGCTCACCAAAACTCTCCAATCCTATCACTGCTGCGTTTTTGCCCCTGTACTCACGATTGATTCACTTTCAGAGACATAGCAATCCATAGGTTTTAAGATACTTACTAGTCAGGTACATTATTAGGCGTTTCATATGGGGTTTTGAGTCCATTTCGTTGAGCAAGGAGTAGCTCTTGCCTATTACATATTTGGCTTAAGGAACTTTATCTGTGCTCATTTCAATCTCTGGTTTTATGCAGCACCCCAACTCACCTTTCCCCTTAAGCAAGCATAAGTTGATTTTCTAAATTTGGGACCATGTTCTGTTTTGAAATTCAGTTCCTGTGTAGCCAAGTTTACATTCCGTGTATTAGTGATATCTTATGATGTTTCTTTTTCTGTGTGACTTATTTCAGTTAGAATCATCATACCTGAATCCACTCGTTATGCTGCTATGGGCCTGATGACATAGATGTCATTGCTGAGTGATATTGCATTGTACGTAAGTACCACAACTTCTTTATCCATTTTTCGCTTTATGCGATATTGAACTTGTACCGTAAACGAGGTTCTTGTAAACAGAGCCGTCCCAAACTTTGGGGTGGCTGTGTCTTTTTGATTTTAATTTCCCTAAGCTATAGGACCATAAGTGGAAGTGCCCTAGGCTCTGTTGCTTTGTTTTTTAGATGTTTCAGGAAACACCATACACTTCTCCCAAGTGGCTGTTGGCAATTTACATCCCGCCCATCAGCATAACAAGGCTCCCAGTTCTCCATGGCCTGTCCTGCCTTTCTGGATTTTACACTTTTTTCAGATGGCCCTTTTGACGGGGGGGAAGTGAGACTTCATTGTAGTGCAGATTTCCTTTGCAAGCTTGCTTGGTTGGCCAAAAAGGGCGTATGCGTTTTTTCCTGAATATATTCAGGAAAAAACGCATACGCCCTTTTTGGCCAAGTGCATCATTGTCGACCTTCTGCCTCTTTTCCTATGCTTTAAATGCAATTCCAGTCTACCTCCTGAAATCGGTTTCCTGCAATTCTGCCCGGCTTTCAAGTCCTCTTGGCAGCCTTACTCCAGTATATTTTTGGATGATAGCTGTCATTTATAACTCTGCAGGTTTGTGAATTACAGTGCCCCTGAGCTCCTTTCTTCAACTCGCTTTCTTGTGAGCTGGCCGCAACACCGCAGGATTGCTTCAGGCCCTAATCTGGTTCCGGCATGGCACGCTGAGCCTTTGGTTAATTCCTCTTCCTGGTGGGAAATGAGAGTTAAATTTTCCCGTCCAGACACCTCCAGCTAGTCTCTCATTGGTTCTCCCTATTCCTGTTCATCTTCCGCGGAATTTGCAAACTGGGCCAAACAGGAGGTTAAAGGCACTGACTCTCCAAGTCGGGAGAGTGTTAGTAAAGCATCTGGAATGTTGCACCCGAGTACCAGGGGACGAGAACTGAGACATATTTCAACACGTCTCCCGATCACACGGTTGATCATACTCTGGGTTCCACATGCATGTTTTAGCTGAAGGAAGAATCCCTTAAACCTGGAGAGTTGAGACCCGTGGAATGGGTACCATGCAATATGACTTCAAAGGGTCTTCATTTGCTCACCAAAACTCTCCAATCCTATCACTGCTGCGTTTTTGCCCCTGTACTCACGATTGATTCACTTTCAGAGACATAGCAATCCATAGGTTTTAAGATACTTACTAGTCAGGTACATTATTAGGCGTTTAATATGGGGTTTTGAGTCCATTTCGTTGAGCAAGGAGTAGCTCTTGTCTATTACATATTTGGCTTAAGGAACTTTATCTGTGCTCATTTCAATCTCTGGTTTTATGCAGCACCCCAACTCACCTTTCCCCTTAAGCAAGCATAAGTTGATTTTCTAAATTTGGGACCATGTTCTGTTTTGAAATTCAGTTCCTGTGTAGCCAAGTTTACATTCCGTGTATTAGTGATATCTTATGATGTTTCTTTTTCTGTGTGACTTATTTCAGTTAGAATCATCATACCTGAATCCACTCATTATGCTGCTATGGGCCTGATGACATAGATGTCATTGCTGAGTGATATTGCATTGTACGTAAGTACCACAACTTCTTTATCCATTTTTCGCTTTATGCGATATTGAACTTGTACCGTAAACGAGTTTCTTGTAAACAGAGCCGTCCCAAACTTTGGGGTGGCTGTGTCTTTTTGATTTTAATTTCCCTAAGCTATAGGACCATAAGTGGAAGTGCCCTAGGCTCTGTTGCTTTGTTTTTTAGATGTTTCAGGAAACACCATACACTTCTCCCGAGTGGCTGTTGGCAATTTACATCCCGCCCATCAGCATAACAAGGCTCCCAGTTCTCCATGGCCTGTCCTGCCTTTCTGGATTTTACACTTTTTTCAGATGGCCCTTTTGACGGGGGGGAAGTGAGACTTCATTGTAGTGCAGATTTCCTTTGCAAGCTTGCTTGGTTGGCCAAAAAGGGCGTATGCGTTTTTTCCTGAATATATTCAGGAAAAAACGCATTCGCCCTTTTTGGCCAAGTGCATCATTGTCGACCTTCTGCCTCTTTTCCTATGCTTTAAATGCAATTCCAGTCTACCTCCTGAAATCGGTTTCCTGCAATTCTGCCCGGCTTTCAAGTCCTCTTGGCAGCCTTACTCCAGTATATTTTTGGATGATAGCTGTCATTTATAACTCTGCAGGTTTGTGAATTACAGTGCCCCTGAGCTCCTTTCTTCAACTCGCTTTCTTGTGAGCTGGCCGCAACACCGCAGGATTGCTTCAGGCCCTAATCTGGTTCCAGCATGGCACGCTGAGCCTTTGGTTAATTCCTCTTCCTGGTGGGAAATGAGAGTTAAATTTTCCCGTCCAGACACCTCCAGCTAGTCTCTCATTGGTTCTCCCTATTCCTGTTCATCTTCCGCGGAATTTGCAAACTGGGCCAAACAGGAGGTTAAAGGCACTGACTCTCCAAGTCGGGAGAGTGTTAGTAAAGCATCTGGAATGTTGCACCCGAGTACCAGGGGACGAGAACTGAGACATATTTCAACACGTCTCCCGATCACACGGTTGATCATACTCTGGGTTCCACATGCATGTTTTAGCTGAAGGAAGAATCCCTTAAACCTGGAGAGTTGAGACCCGTGGAATGGGTACCATGCAATATGACTTCAAAGGGTCTTCATTTGCTCATCAAAACTCTCCAATCCTATCACTGCTGCGTTTTTGCCCCTGTACTCACGATTGATTCACTTTCAGAGACATAGCAATCCATAGGTTTTAAGATACTTACTAGTCAGGTACATTATTAGGCGTTTAATATGGGGTTTTGAGTCCATTTCGTTGAGCAAGGAGTAGCTCTTGTCTATTACATATTTGGCTTAAGGAACTTTATCTGTGCTCATTTCAATCTCTGGTTTTATGCAGCACCCCAACTCACCTTTCCCCTTAAGCAAGCATAAGTTGATTTTCTAAATTTGGGACCATGTTCTGTTTTGAAATTCAGTTCCTGTGTAGCCAAGTTTACATTCCGTGTATTAGTGATATCTTATGATGTTTCTTTTTCTGTGTGACTTATTTCAGTTAGAATCATCATACCTGAATCCACTCATTATGCTGCTATGGGCCTGATGACATAGATGTCATTGCTGAGTGATATTGCATTGTACGTAAGTACCACAACTTCTTTATCCATTTTTCGCTTTATGCGATATTGAACTTGTACCGTAAACGAGTTTCTTGTAAACAGAGCCGTCCCAAACTTTGGGGTGGCTGTGTCTTTTTGATTTTAATTTCCCTAAGCTATAGGACCATAAGTGGAAGTGCCCTAGGCTCTGTTGCTTTGTTTTTTAGATGTTTCAGGAAACACCATACACTTCTCCCGAGTGGCTGTTGGCAATTTACATCCCGCCCATCAGCATAACAAGGCTCCCAGTTCTCCATGGCCTGTCCTGCCTTTCTGGATTTTACACTTTTTTCAGATGGCCCTTTTGACGGGGGGGAAGTGAGACTTCATTGTAGTGCAGATTTCCTTTGCAAGCTTGCTTGGTTGGCCAAAAAGGGCGTATGCGTTTTTTCCTGAATATATTCAGGAAAAAGCGCATACGCCCTTTTTGGCCAAGTGCATCATTGTCGACCTTCTGCCTCTTTTCCTATGCTTTAAATGCAATTCCAGTCTACCTCCTGAAATCGGTTTCCTGCAATTCTGCCCGGCTTTCAAGTCCTCTTGGCAGCCTTACTCCAGTATATTTTTGGATGATAGCTGTCATTTATAACTCTGCAGGTTTGTGAATTACAGTGCCCCTGAGCTCCTTTCTTCAACTCGCTTTCTTGTGAGCTGGCCGCAACACCGCAGGATTGCTTCAGGCCCTAATCTGGTTCCGGCATGGCACGCTGAGCCTTTGGTTAATTCCTCTTCCTGGTGGGAAATGAGAGTTAAATTTTCCCGTCCAGACACCTCCAGCTAGTCTCTCATTGGTTCTCCCTATTCCTGTTCATCTTCCGCGGAATTTGCAAACTGGGCCAAACAGGAGGTTAAAGGCACTGACTCTCCAAGTCGGGAGAGTGTTAGTAAAGCATCTGGAATGTTGCACCCGAGTACCAGGGGACGAGAACTGAGACATATTTCAACACGTCTCCCGATCACACGGTTGATCATACTCTGGGTTCCACATGCATGTTTTAGCTGAAGGAAGAATCCCTTAAACCTGGAGAGTTGAGACCCGTGGAATGGGTACCATGCAATATGACTTCAAAGGGTCTTCATTTGCTCACCAAAACTCTCCAATCCTATCACTGCTGCGTTTTTGCCCCTGTACTCACGATTGATTCACTTTCAGAGACATAGCAATCCATAGGTTTTAAGATACTTACTAGTCAGGTACATTATTAGGCGTTTAATATGGGGTTTTGAGTCCATTTCGTTGAGCAAGGAGTAGCTCTTGTCTATTACATATTTGGCTTAAGGAACTTTATCTGTGCTCATTTCAATCTCTGGTTTTATGCAGCACCCCAACTCACCTTTCCCCTTAAGCAAGCATAAGTTGATTTTCTAAATTTGGGACCATGTTCTGTTTTGAAATTCAGTTCCTGTGTAGCCAAGTTTACATTCCGTGTATTAGTGATATCTTATGATGTTTCTTTTTCTGTGTGACTTATTTCAGTTAGAATCATCATACCTGAATCCACTCATTATGCTGCTATGGGCCTGATGACATAGATGTCATTGCTGAGTGATATTGCATTGTACGTAAGTACCACAACTTCTTTATCCATTTTTCGCTTTATGCGATATTGAACTTGTACCGTAAACGAGTTTCTTGTAAACAGAGCCGTCCCAAACTTTGGGGTGGCTGTGTCTTTTTGATTTTAATTTCCCTAAGCTATAGGACCATAAGTGGAAGTGCCCTAGGCTCTGTTGCTTTGTTTTTTAGATGTTTCAGGAAACACCATACACTTCTCCCGAGTGGCTGTTGGCAATTTACATCCCGCCCATCAGCATAACAAGGCTCCCAGTTCTCCATGGCCTGTCCTGCCTTTCTGGATTTTACACTTTTTTCAGATGGCCCTTTTGACGGGGGGGAAGTGAGACTTCATTGTAGTGCAGATTTCCTTTGCAAGCTTGCTTGGTTGGCCAAAAAGGGCGTATGCGTTTTTTCCTGAATATATTCAGGAAAAAGCGCATACGCCCTTTTTGGCCAAGTGCATCATTGTCGACCTTCTGCCTCTTTTCCTATGCTTTAAATGCAATTCCAGTCTACCTCCTGAAATCGGTTTCCTGCAATTCTGCCCGGCTTTCAAGTCCTCTTGGCAGCCTTACTCCAGTATATTTTTGGATGATAGCTGTCATTTATAACTCTGCAGGTTTGTGAATTACAGTGCCCCTGAGCTCCTTTCTTCAACTCGCTTTCTTGTGAGCTGGCCGCAACACCGCAGGATTGCTTCAGGCCCTAATCTGGTTCCGGCATGGCACGCTGAGCCTTTGGTTAATTCCTCTTCCTGGTGGGAAATGAGAGTTAAATTTTCCCGTCCAGACACCTCCAGCTAGTCTCTCATTGGTTCTCCCTATTCCTGTTCATCTTCCGCGGAATTTGCAAACTGGGCCAAACAGGAGGTTAAAGGCACTGACTCTCCAAGTCGGGAGAGTGTTAGTAAAGCATCTGGAATGTTGCACCCGAGTACCAGGGGACGAGAACTGAGACATATTTCAACACGTCTCCCGATCACACGGTTGATCATACTCTGGGTTCCACATGCATGTTTTAGCTGAAGGAAGAATCCCTTAAACCTGGAGAGTTGAGACCCGTGGAATGGGTACCATGCAATATGACTTCAAAGGGTCTTCATTTGCTCACCAAAACTCTCCAATCCTATCACTGCTGCGTTTTTGCCCCTGTACTCACGATTGATTCACTTTCAGAGACATAGCAATCCATAGGTTTTAAGATACTTACTAGTCAGGTACATTATTAGGCGTTTAATATGGGGTTTTGAGTCCATTTCGTTGAGCAAGGAGTAGCTCTTGTCTATTACATATTTGGCTTAAGGAACTTTATCTGTGCTCATTTCAATCTCTGGTTTTATGCAGCACCCCAACTCACCTTTCCCCTTAAGCAAGCATAAGTTGATTTTCTAAATTTGGGACCATGTTCTGTTTTGAAATTCAGTTCCTGTGTAGCCAAGTTTACATTCCGTGTATTAGTGATATCTTATGATGTTTCTTTTTCTGTGTGACTTATTTCAGTTAGAATCATCATACCTGAATCCACTCATTATGCTGCTATGGGCCTGATGACATAGATGTCATTGCTGAGTGATATTGCATTGTACGTAAGTACCACAACTTCTTTATCCATTTTTCGCTTTATGCGATATTGAACTTGTACCGTAAACGAGTTTCTTGTAAACAGAGCCATCCCAAACTTTGGGGTGGCTGTGTCTTTTTGATTTTAATTTCCCTAAGCTATAGGACCATAAGTGGAAGTGCCCTAGGCTCTGTTGCTTTGTTTTTTAGATGTTTCAGGAAACACCATACACTTCTCCCGAGTGGCTGTTGGCAATTTACATCCCGCCCATCAGCATAACAAGGCTCCCAGTTCTCCATGGCCTGTCCTGCCTTTCTGGATTTTACACTTTTTTCAGATGGCCCTTTTGACGGGGGGGAAGTGAGACTTCATTGTAGTGCAGATTTCCTTTGCAAGCTTGCTTGGTTGGCCAAAAAGGGCGTATGCGTTTTTTCCTGAATATATTCAGGAAAAAACGCATACGCCCTTTTTGGCCAAGTGCATCATTGTCGACCTTCTGCCTCTTTTCCTATGCTTTAAATGCAATTCCAGTCTACCTCCTGAAATCGGTTTCCTGCAATTCTGCCCGGCTTTCAAGTCCTCTTGGCAGCCTTACTCCAGTATATTTTTGGATGATAGCTGTCATTTATAACTCTGCAGGTTTGTGAATTACAGTGCCCCTGAGCTCCTTTCTTCAACTCGCTTTCTTGTGAGCTGGCCGCAACACCGCAGGATTGCTTCAGGCCCTAATCTGGTTCCGGCATGGCACGCTGAGCCTTTGGTTAATTCCTCTTCCTGGTGGGAAATGAGAGTTAAATTTTCCCGTCCAGACACCTCCAGCTAGTCTCTCATTGGTTCTCCCTATTCCTGTTCATCTTCCGCGGAATTTGCAAACTGGGCCAAACAGGAGGTTAAAGGCACTGACTCTCCAAGTCGGGAGAGTGTTAGTAAAGCATCTGGAATGTTGCACCCGAGTACCAGGGGACGAGAACTGAGACATATTTCAACACGTCTCCCGATCACACGGTTGATCATACTCTGGGTTCCACATGCATGTTTTAGCTGAAGGAAGAATCCCTTAAACCTGGAGAGTTGAGACCCGTGGAATGGGTACCATGCAATATGACTTCAAAGGGTCTTCATTTGCTCACCAAAACTCTCCAATCCTATCACTGCTGCGTTTTTGCCCCTGTACTCACGATTGATTCACTTTCAGAGACATAGCAATCCATAGGTTTTAAGATACTTACTAGTCAGGTACATTATTAGGCGTTTAATATGGGGTTTTGAGTCCATTTCGTTGAGCAAGGAGTAGCTCTTGTCTATTACATATTTGGCTTAAGGAACTTTATCTGTGCTCATTTCAATCTCTGGTTTTATGCAGCACCCCAACTCACCTTTACCCTTAAGCAAGCATAAGTTGATTTTCTAAATTTGGGACCATGTTCTGTTTTGAAATTCAGTTCCTGTGTAGCCAAGTTTACATTCCGTGTATTAGTGATATCTTATGATGTTTCTTTTTCTGTGTGACTTATTTCAGTTAGAATCATCATACCTGAATCCACTCATTATGCTGCTATGGGCCTGATGACATAGATGTCATTGCTGAGTGATATTGCATTGTACGTAAGTACCACAACTTCTTTATCCATTTTTCGCTTTATGCGATATTGAACTTGTACCGTAAACGAGTTTCTTGTAAACAGAGCCGTCCCAAACTTTGGGGTGGCTGTGTCTTTTTGATTTTAATTTCCCTAAGCTATAGGACCATAAGTGGAAGTGCCCTAGGCTCTGTTGCTTTGTTTTTTAGATGTTTCAGGAAACACCATACACTTCTCCCGAGTGGCTGTTGGCAATTTACATCCCGCCCATCAGCATAACAAGGCTCCCAGTTCTCCATGGCCTGTCCTGCCTTTCTGGATTTTACACTTTTTTCAGATGGCCCTTTTGACGGGGGGGAAGTGAGACTTCATTGTAGTGCAGATTTCCTTTGCAAGCTTGCTTGGTTGGCCAAAAAGGGCGTATGCGTTTTTTCCTGAATATATTCAGGAAAAAGCGCATACGCCCTTTTTGGCCAAGTGCAGCATTGTCGACCTTCTGCCTCTTTTCCTATGCTTTAAATGCAATTCCAGTCTACCTCCTGAAATCGGTTTCCTGCAATTCTGCCCGGCTTTCAAGTCCTCTTGGCAGCCTTACTCCAGTATATTTTTGGATGATAGCTGTCATTTATAACTCTGCAGGTTTGTGAATTACAGTGCCCCTGAGCTCCTTTCTTCAACTCGCTTTCTTGTGAGCTGGCCGCAACACCGCAGGATTGCTTCAGGCCCTAATCTGGTTCCGGCATGGCACGCTGAGCCTTTGGTTAATTCCTCTTCCTGGTGGGAAATGAGAGTTAAATTTTCCCGTCCAGACACCTCCAGCTAGTCTCTCATTGGTTCTCCCTATTCCTGTTCATCTTCCGCGGAATTTGCAAACTGGGCCAAACAGGAGGTTAAAGGCACTGACTCTCCAAGTCGGGAGAGTGTTAGTAAAGCATCTGGAATGTTGCACCCGAGTACCAGGGGACGAGAACTGAGACATATTTCAACACGTCTCCCGATCACACGGTTGATCATACTCTGGGTTCCACATGCATGTTTTAGCTGAAGGAAGAATCCCTTAAACCTGGAGAGTTGAGACCCGTGGAATGGGTACCATGCAATATGACTTCAAAGGGTCTTCATTTGCTCACCAAAACTCTCCAATCCTATCACTGCTGCGTTTTTGCCCCTGTACTCACGATTGATTCACTTTCAGAGACATAGCAATCCATAGGTTTTAAGATACTTACTAGTCAGGTACATTATTAGGCGTTTAATATGGGGTTTTGAGTCCATTTCGTTGAGCAAGGAGTAGCTCTTGTCTATTACATATTTGGCTTAAGGAACTTTATCTGTGCTCATTTCAATCTCTGGTTTTATGCAGCACCCCAACTCACCTTTCCCCTTAAGCAAGCATAAGTTGATTTTCTAAATTTGGGACCATGTTCTGTTTTGAAATTCAGTTCCTGTGTAGGCAAGTTTACATTCCGTGTATTAGTGATATCTTATGATGTTTCTTTTTCTGTGTGACTTATTTCAGTTAGAATCATCATACCTGAATCCACTCATTATGCTGCTATGGGCCTGATGACATAGATGTCATTGCTGAGTGATATTGCATTGTACGTAAGTACCACAACTTCTTTATCCATTTTTCGCTTTATGCGATATTGAACTTGTACCGTAAACGAGTTTCTTGTAAACAGAGCCGTCCCAAACTTTGGGGTGGCTGTGTCTTTTTGATTTCAATTTCCCTAAGCTATAGGACCATAAGTGGAAGTGCCCTAGGCTCTGTTGCTTTGTTTTTTAGATGTTTCAGGAAACACCATACACTTCTCCCGAGTGGCTGTTGGCAATTTACATCTCGCCCATCAGCATAACAAGGCTCCCAGTTCTCCATGGCCTGTCCTGCCTTTCTGGATTTTACACTTTTTTCAGATGGCCCTTTTGACGGGGGGGAAGTGAGACTTCATTGTAGTGCAGATTTCCTTTGCAAGCTTGCTTGGTTGGCCAAAAAGGGCGTATGCTTTTTTTCCTGAATATATTCAGGAAAAAACGCATACGCCCTTTTTGGCCAAGTGCATCATTGTCGACCTTCTGCCTCTTTTCCTATGCTTTAAATGCAATTCCAGTCTACCTCCTGAAATCGGTTTCCTGCAATTCTGCCCGGCTTTCAAGTCCTCTTGGCAGCCTTACTCCAGTATATTTTTGGATGATAGCTGTCATTTATAACTCTGCAGGTTTGTGAATTACAGTGCCCCTGAGCTCCTTTCTTCAACTCGCTTTCTTGTGAGCTGGCCGCAACACCGCAGGATTGCTTCAGGCCCTAATCTGGTTCCGGCATGGCACGCTGAGCCTTTGGTTAATTCCTCTTCCTGGTGGGAAATGAGAGTTAAATTTTCCCGTCCAGACACCTCCAGCTAGTCTCTCATTGGTTCTCCCTATTCCTGTTCATCTTCCGCGGAATTTGCAAACTGGGCCAAACAGGAGGTTAAAGGCACTGACTCTCCAAGTCGGGAGAGTGTTAGTAAAGCATCTGGAATGTTGCAACCGAGTACCAGGGGACGAGAACTGAGACATATTTCAACACGTCTCCCGATCACACGGTTGATCATACTCTGGGTTCCACATGCATGTTTTAGCTGAAGGAAGAATCCCTTAAACCTGGAGAGTTGAGACCCGTGGAATGGGTACCATGCAATATGACTTCAAAGGGTCTTCATTTGCTCACCAAAACTCTCCAATCCTATCACTGCTGCGTTTTTGCCCCTGTACTCACGATTGATTCACTTTCAGAGACATAGCAATCCATAGGTTTTAAGATACTTACTAGTCAGGTACATTATTAGGCGTTTAATATGGGGTTTTGAGTCCATTTCGTTGAGCAAGGAGTAGCTCTTGTCTATTACATATTTGGCTTAAGGAACTTTATCTGTGCTCATTTCAATCTCTGGTTTTATGCAGCACCCCAACTCACCTTTCCCCTTAAGCAAGCATAAGTTGATTTTCTAAATTTGGGACCATGTTCTGTTTTGAAATTCAGTTCCTGTGTAGCCAAGTTTACATTCCGTGTATTAGTGATATCTTATGATGTTTCTTTTTCTGTGTGACTTATTTCAGTTAGAATCATCATACCTGAATCCACTCATTATGCTGCTATGGGCCTGATGACATAGATGTCATTGCTGAGTGATATTGCATTGTACGTAAGTACCACAACTTCTTTATCCATTTTTCGCTTTATGCGATATTGAACTTGTACCGTAAACGAGTTTCTTGTAAACAGAGCCATCCCAAACTTTGGGGTGGCTGTGTCTTTTTGATTTTAATTTCCCTAAGCTA
Organism: Orcinus orca; assembly: GCF_937001465.1. Classification (NCBI taxonomy): domain Eukaryota; kingdom Metazoa; phylum Chordata; class Mammalia; order Artiodactyla; family Delphinidae; genus Orcinus; species Orcinus orca. The sequence continues at coordinate 830,482 of NW_026043955.1, read as the reverse complement.
TAGGACCATAAGTGGAAGTGCCCTAGGCTCTGTTGCTTTGTTTTTTAGATGTTTCAGGAAACACCATACACTTCTCCCGAGTGGCTGTTGGCAATTTACATCCCGCCCATCAGCATAACAAGGCTCCCAGTTCTCCATGGCCTGTCCTGCCTTTCTGGATTTTACACTTTTTTCAGATGGCCCTTTAGACGGGGGGGAAGTGAGACTTCATTGTAGTGCAGATTTCCTTTGCAAGCTTGCTTGGTTGGCCAAAAAGGGCGTATGCGTTTTTTCCTGAATATATTCAGGAAAAAACGCATACGCCCTTTTTGGCCAAGTGCATCATTGTCGACCTTCTGCCTCTTTTCCTATGCTTTAAATGCAATTCCAGTCTACCTCCTGAAATCGGTTTCCTGCAATTCTGCCCGGCTTTCAAGTCCTCTTGGCAGCCTTACTCCAGTATATTTTTGGATGATAGCTGTCATTTATAACTCTGCAGGTTTGTGAATTACAGTGCCCCTGAGCTCCTTTCTTCAACTCGCTTTCTTGTGAGCTGGCCGCAACACCGCAGGATTGCTTCAGGCCCTAATCTGGTTCCGGCATGGCACGCTGAGCCTTTGGTTAATTCCTCTTCCTGGTGGGAAATGAGAGTTAAATTTTCCCGTCCAGACACCTCCAGCTAGTCTCTCATTGGTTCTCCCTATTCCTGTTCATCTTCCGCGGAATTTGCAAACTGGGCCAAACAGGAGGTTAAAGGCACTGACTCTCCAAGTCGGGAGAGTGTTAGTAAAGCATCTGGAATGTTGCACCCGAGTACCAGGGGACGAGAACTGAGACATATTTCAACACGTCTCCCGATCACACGGTTGATCATACTCTGGGTTCCACATGCATGTTTTAGCTGAAGGAAGAATCCCTTAAACCTGGAGAGTTGAGACCCGTGGAATGGGTACCATGCAATATGACTTCAAAGGGTCTTCATTTGCTCACCAAAACTCTCCAATCCTATCACTGCTGCGTTTTTGCCCCTGTACTCACGATTGATTCACTTTCAGAGACATAGCAATCCATAGGTTTTAAGATACTTACTAGTCAGGTACATTATTAGGCGTTTAATATGGGGTTTTGAGTCCATTTCGTTGAGCAAGGAGTAGCTCTTGTCTATTACATATTTGGCTTAAGGAACTTTATCTGTGCTCATTTCAATCTCTGGTTTTATGCAGCACCCCAACTCACCTTTCCCCTTAAGCAAGCATAAGTTGATTTTCTAAATTTGGGACCATGTTCTGTTTTGAAATTCAGTTCCTGTGTAGCCAAGTTTACATTCCGTGTATTAGAGATATCTTATGATGTTTCTTTTTCTGTGTGACTTATTTCAGTTAGAATCATCATACCTGAATCCACTCATTATGCTGCTATGGGCCTGATGACATAGATGTCATTGCTGAGTGATATTGCATTGTACGTAAGTACCACAACTTCTTTATCCATTTTTCGCTTTATGCGATATTGAACTTGTACCGTAAACGAGTTTCTTGTAAACAGAGCCGTCCCAAACTTTGGGGTGGCTGTGTCTTTTTGATTTTAATTTCCCTAAGCTATAGGACCATAAGTGGAAGTGCCCTAGGCTCTGTTGCTTTGTTTTTTAGATGTTTCAGGAAACACCATACACTTCTCCCGAGTGGCTGTTGGCAATTTACATCCCGCCCATCAGCATAACAAGGCTCCCAGTTCTCCATGGCCTGTCCTGCCTTTCTGGATTTTACACTTTTTTCAGATGGCCCTTTTGACGGGGGGGAAGTGAGACTTCATTGTAGTGCAGATTTCCTTTGCAAGCTTGCTTGGTTGGCCAAAAAGGGCGTATGCGTTTTTTCCTGAATATATTCAGGAAAAAGCGCATACGCCCTTTTTGGCCAAGTGCATCATTGTCGACCTTCTGCCTCTTTTCCTATGCTTTAAATGCAATTCCAGTCTACCTCCTGAAATCGGTTTCCTGCAATTCTGCCCGGCTTTCAAGTCCTCTTGGCAGCCTTACTCCAGTATATTTTTGGATGATAGCTGTCATTTATAACTCTGCAGGTTTGTGAATTACAGTGCCCCTGAGCTCCTTTCTTCAACTCGCTTTCTTGTGAGCTGGCCGCAACACCGCAGGATTGCTTCAGGCCCTAATCTGGTTCCGGCATGGCACGCTGAGCCTTTGGTTAATTCCTCTTCCTGGTGGGAAATGAGAGTTAAATTTTCCCGTCCAGACACCTCCAGCTAGTCTCTCATTGGTTCTCCCTATTCCTGTTCATCTTCCGCGGAATTTGCAAACTGGGCCAAACAGGAGGTTAAAGGCACTGACTCTCCAAGTCGGGAGAGTGTTAGTAAAGCATCTGGAATGTTGCACCCGAGTACCAGGGGACGAGAACTGAGACATATTTCAACACGTCTCCCGATCACACGGTTGATCATACTCTGGGTTCCACATGCATGTTTTAGCTGAAGGAAGAATCCCTTAAACCTGGAGAGTTGAGACCCGTGGAATGGGTACCATGCAATATGACTTCAAAGGGTCTTCATTTGCTCACCAAAACTCTCCAATCCTATCACTGCTGCGTTTTTGCCCCTGTACTCACGATTGATTCACTTTCAGAGACATAGCAATCCATAGGTTTTAAGATACTTACTAGTCAGGTACATTATTAGGCGTTTAATATGGGGTTTTGAGTCCATTTCGTTGAGCAAGGAGTAGCTCTTGTCTATTACATATTTGGCTTAAGGAACTTTATCTGTGCTCATTTCAATCTCTGGTTTTATGCAGCACCCCAACTCACCTTTCCCCTTAAGCAAGCATAAGTTGATTTTCTAAATTTGGGACCATGTTCTGTTTTGAAATTCAGTTCCTGTGTAGCCAAGTTTACATTCCGTGTATTAGTGATATCTTATGATGTTTCTTTTTCTGTGTGACTTATTTCAGTTAGAATCATCATACCTGAATCCACTCATTATGCTGCTATGGGCCTGATGACATAGATGTCATTGCTGAGTGATATTGCATTGTACGTAAGTACCACAACTTCTTTATCCATTTTTCGCTTTATGCGATATTGAACTTGTACCGTAAACGAGTTTCTTGTAAACAGAGCCGTCCCAAACTTTGGGGTGGCTGTGTCTTTTTGATTTCAATTTCCCTAAGCTATAGGACCATAAGTGGAAGTGCCCTAGGCTCTGTTGCTTTGTTTTTTAGATGTTTCAGGAAACACCATACACTTCTCCCGAGTGGCTGTTGGCAATTTACATCTCGCCCATCAGCATAACAAGGCTCCCAGTTCTCCATGGCCTGTCCTGCCTTTCTGGATTTTACACTTTTTTCAGATGGCCCTTTTGACGGGGGGGAAGTGAGACTTCATTGTAGTGCAGATTTCCTTTGCAAGCTTGCTTGGTTGGCCAAAAAGGGCGTATGCTTTTTTTCCTGAATATATTCAGGAAAAAACGCATACGCCCTTTTTGGCCAAGTGCATCATTGTCGACCTTCTGCCTCTTTTCCTATGCTTTAAATGCAATTCCAGTCTACCTCCTGAAATCGGTTTCCTGCAATTCTGCCCGGCTTTCAAGTCCTCTTGGCAGCCTTACTCCAGTATATTTTTGGATGATAGCTGTCATTTATAACTCTGCAGGTTTGTGAATTACAGTGCCCCTGAGCTCCTTTCTTCAACTCGCTTTCTTGTGAGCTGGCCGCAACACCGCAGGATTGCTTCAGGCCCTAATCTGGTTCCGGCATGGCACGCTGAGCCTTTGGTTAATTCCTCTTCCTGGTGGGAAATGAGAGTTAAATTTTCCCGTCCAGACACCTCCAGCTAGTCTCTCATTGGTTCTCCCTATTCCTGTTCATCTTCCGCGGAATTTGCAAACTGGGCCAAACAGGAGGTTAAAGGCACTGACTCTCCAAGTCGGGAGAGTGTTAGTAAAGCATCTGGAATGTTGCAACCGAGTACCAGGGGACGAGAACTGAGACATATTTCAACACGTCTCCCGATCACACGGTTGATCATACTCTGGGTTCCACATGCATGTTTTAGCTGAAGGAAGAATCCCTTAAACCTGGAGAGTTGAGACCCGTGGAATGGGTACCATGCAATATGACTTCAAAGGGTCTTCATTTGCTCACCAAAACTCTCCAATCCTATCACTGCTGCGTTTTTGCCCCTGTACTCACGATTGATTCACTTTCAGAGACATAGCAATCCATAGGTTTTAAGATACTTACTAGTCAGGTACATTATTAGGCGTTTAATATGGGGTTTTGAGTCCATTTCGTTGAGCAAGGAGTAGCTCTTGTCTATTACATATTTGGCTTAAGGAACTTTATCTGTGCTCATTTCAATCTCTGGTTTTATGCAGCACCCCAACTCACCTTTCCCCTTAAGCAAGCATAAGTTGATTTTCTAAATTTGGGACCATGTTCTGTTTTGAAATTCAGTTCCTGTGTAGCCAAGTTTACATTCCGTGTATTAGTGATATCTTATGATGTTTCTTTTTCTGTGTGACTTATTTCAGTTAGAATCATCATACCTGAATCCACTCATTATGCTGCTATGGGCCTGATGACATAGATGTCATTGCTGAGTGATATTGCATTGTACGTAAGTACCACAACTTCTTTATCCATTTTTCGCTTTATGCGATATTGAACTTGTACCGTAAACGAGTTTCTTGTAAACAGAGCCGTCCCAAACTTTGGGGTGGCTGTGTCTTTTTGATTTTAATTTCCCTAAGCTATAGGACCATAAGTGGAAGTGCCCTAGGCTCTGTTGCTTTGTTTTTTAGATGTTTCAGGAAACACCATACACTTCTCCCGAGTGGCTGTTGGCAATTTACATCCCGCCCATCAGCATAACAAGGCTCCCAGTTCTCCATGGCCTGTCCTGCCTTTCTGGATTTTACACTTTTTTCAGATGGCCCTTTTGACGGGGGGGAAGTGAGACTTCATTGTAGTGCAGATTTCCTTTGCAAGCTTGCTTGGTTGGCCAAAAAGGGCGTATGCGTTTTTTCCTGAATATATTCAGGAAAAAACGCATACGCCCTTTTTGGCCAAGTGCATCATTGTCGACCTTCTGCCTCTTTTCCTATGCTTTAAATGCAATTCCAGTCTACCTCCTGAAATCGGTTTCCTGCAATTCTGCCCGGCTTTCAAGTCCTCTTGGCAGCCTTACTCCAGTATATTTTTGGATGATAGCTGTCATTTATAACTCTGCAGGTTTGTGAATTACAGTGCCCCTGAGCTCCTTTCTTCAACTCGCTTTCTTGTGAGCTGGCCGCAACACCGCAGGATTGCTTCAGGCCCTAATCTGGTTCCGGCATGGCACGCTGAGCCTTTGGTTAATTCCTCTTCCTGGTGGGAAATGAGAGTTAAATTTTCCCGTCCAGACACCTCCAGCTAGTCTCTCATTGGTTCTCCCTATTCCTGTTCATCTTCCGCGGAATTTGCAAACTGGGCCAAACAGGAGGTTAAAGGCACTGACTCTCCAAGTCGGGAGAGTGTTAGTAAAGCATCTGGAATGTTGCACCCGAGTACCAGGGGACGAGAACTGAGACATATTTCAACACGTCTCCCGATCACACGGTTGATCATACTCTGGATTCCACATGCATGTTTTAGCTGAAGGAAGAATCCCTTAAACCTGGAGAGTTGAGACCCGTGGAATGGGTACCATGCAATATGACTTCAAAGGGTCTTCATTTGCTCACCAAAACTCTCCAATCCTATCACTGCTGCGTTTTTGCCCCTGTACTCACGATTGATTCACTTTCAGAGACATAGCAATCCATAGGTTTTAAGATACTTACTAGTCAGGTACATTATTAGGCGTTTAATATGGGGTTTTGAGTCCATTTCGTTGAGCAAGGAGTAGCTCTTGTCTATTACATATTTGGCTTAAGGAACTTTATCTGTGCTCATTTCAATCTCTGGTTTTATGCAGCACCCCAACTCACCTTTCCCCTTAAGCAAGCATAAGTTGATTTTCTAAATTTGGGACCATGTTCTGTTTTGAAATTCAGTTCCTGTGTAGCCAAGTTTACATTCCGTGTATTAGTGATATCTTATGATGTTTCTTTTTCTGTGTGACTTATTTCAGTTAGAATCATCATACCTGAATCCACTCATTATGCTGCTATGGGCCTGATGACATAGATGTCATTGCTGAGTGATATTGCATTGTACGTAAGTACCACAACTTCTTTATCCATTTTTTGCTTTATGCGATATTGAACTTGTACCGTAAACGAGTTTCTTGTAAACAGAGCCGTCCCAAACTTTGGGGTGGCTGTGTCTTTTTGATTTTAATTTCCCTAAGCTATAGGACCATAAGTGGAAGTGCCCTAGGCTCTGTTGCTTTGTTTTTTAGATGTTTCAGGAAACACCATACACTTCTCCCGAGTGGCTGTTGGCAATTTACATCCCGCCCATCAGCATAACAAGGCTCCCAGTTCTCCATGGCCTGTCCTGCCTTTCTGGATTTTACACTTTTTTCAGATGGCCCTTTTGACGGGGGGGAAGTGAGACTTCATTGTAGTGCAGATTTCCTTTGCAAGCTTGCTTGGTTGGCCAAAAAGGGCGTATGCGTTTTTTCCTGAATATATTCAGGAAAAAGCGCATACGCCCTTTTTGGCCAAGTGCATCATTGTCGACCTTCTGCCTCTTTTCCTATGCTTTAAATGCAATTCCAGTCTACCTCCTGAAATCGGTTTCCTGCAATTCTGCCCGGCTTTCAAGTCCTCTTGGCAGCCTTACTCCAGTATATTTTTGGATGATAGCTGTCATTTATAACTCTGCAGGTTTGTGAATTACAGTGCCCCTGAGCTCCTTTCTTCAACTCGCTTTCTTGTGAGCTGGCCGCAACACCGCAGGATTGCTTCAGGCCCTAATCTGGTTCCGGCATGGCACGCTGAGCCTTTGGTTAATTCCTCTTCCTGGTGGGAAATGAGAGTTAAATTTTCCCGTCCAGACACCTCCAGCTAGTCTCTCATTGGTTCTCCCTATTCCTGTTCATCTTCCGCGGAATTTGCAAACTGGGCCAAACAGGAGGTTAAAGGCACTGACTCTCCAAGTCGGGAGAGTGTTAGTAAAGCATCTGGAATGTTGCACCCGAGTACCAGGGGACGAGAACTGAGACATATTTCAACACGTCTCCCGATCACACGGTTGATCATACTCTGGGTTCCACATGCATGTTTTAGCTGAAGGAAGAATCCCTTAAACCTGGAGAGTTGAGACCCGTGGAATGGGTACCATGCAATATGACTTCAAAGGGTCTTCATTTGCTCACCAAAACTCTCCAATCCTATCACTGCTGCGTTTTTGCCCCTGTACTCACGATTGATTCACTTTCAGAGACATAGCAATCCATAGGTTTTAAGATACTTACTAGTCAGGTACATTATTAGGCGTTTAATATGGGGTTTTGAGTCCATTTCGTTGAGCAAGGAGTAGCTCTTGTCTATTACATATTTGGCTTAAGGAACTTTATCTGTGCTCATTTCAATCTCTGGTTTTATGCAGCACCCCAACTCACCTTTCCCCTTAAGCAAGCATAAGTTGGTTTTCTAAATTTGGGACCATGTTCTGTTTTGAAATTCAGTTCCTGTGTAGCCAAGTTTACATTCCGTGTATTAGTGATATCTTATGATGTTTCTTTTTCTGTGTGACTTATTTCAGTTAGAATCATCATACCTGAATCCACTCATTATGCTGCTATGGGCCTGATGACATAGATGTCATTGCTGAGTGATATTGCATTGTACGTAAGTACCACAACTTCTTTATCCATTTTTCGCTTTATGCGATATTGAACTTGTACCGTAAACGAGTTTCTTGTAAACAGAGCCGTCCCAAACTTTGGGGTGGCTGTGTCTTTTTGATTTCAATTTCCCTAAGCTATAGGACCATAAGTGGAAGTGCCCTAGGCTCTGTTGCTTTGTTTTTTAGATGTTTCAGGAAACACCATACACTTCTCCCGAGTGGCTGTTGGCAATTTACATCTCGCCCATCAGCATAACAAGGCTCCCAGTTCTCCATGGCCTGTCCTGCCTTTCTGGATTTTACACTTTTTTCAGATGGCCCTTTTGACGGGGGGGAAGTGAGACTTCATTGTAGTGCAGATTTCCTTTGCAAGCTTGCTTGGTTGGCCAAAAAGGGCGTATGCTTTTTTTCCTGAATATATTCAGGAAAAAACGCATACGCCCTTTTTGGCCAAGTGCATCATTGTCGACCTTCTGCCTCTTTTCCTATGCTTTAAATGCAATTCCAGTCTACCTCCTGAAATCGGTTTCCTGCAATTCTGCCCGGCTTTCAAGTCCTCTTGGCAGCCTTACTCCAGTATATTTTTGGATGATAGCTGTCATTTATAACTCTGCAGGTTTGTGAATTACAGTGCCCCTGAGCTCCTTTCTTCAACTCGCTTTCTTGTGAGCTGGCCGCAACACCGCAGGATTGCTTCAGGCCCTAATCTGGTTCCGGCATGGCACGCTGAGCCTTTGGTTAATTCCTCTTCCTGGTGGGAAATGAGAGTTAAATTTTCCCGTCCAGACACCTCCAGCTAGTCTCTCATTGGTTCTCCCTATTCCTGTTCATCTTCCACGGAATTTGCAAACTGGGCCAAACAGGAGGTTAAAGGCACTGACTCTCCAAGTCGGGAGAGTGTTAGTAAAGCATCTGGAATGTTGCAACCGAGTACCAGGGGACGAGAACTGAGACATATTTCAACACGTCTCCCGATCACACGGTTGATCATACTCTGGGTTCCACATGCATGTTTTAGCTGAAGGAAGAATCCCTTAAACCTGGAGAGTTGAGACCCGTGGAATGGGTACCATGCAATATGACTTCAAAGGGTCTTCATTTGCTCACCAAAACTCTCCAATCCTATCACTGCTGCGTTTTTGCCCCTGTACTCACGATTGATTCACTTTCAGAGACATAGCAATCCATAGGTTTTAAGATACTTACTAGTCAGGTACATTATTAGGCGTTTAATATGGGGTTTTGAGTCCATTTCGTTGAGCAAGGAGTAGCTCTTGTCTATTACATATTTGGCTTAAGGAACTTTATCTGTGCTCATTTCAATCTCTGGTTTTATGCAGCACCCCAACTCACCTTTCCCCTTAAGCAAGCATAAGTTGATTTTCTAAATTTGGGACCATGTTCTGTTTTGAAATTCAGTTCCTGTGTAGCCAAGTTTACATTCCGTGTATTAGTGATATCTTATGATGTTTCTTTTTCTGTGTGACTTATTTCAGTTAGAATCATCATACCTGAATCCACTCATTATGCTGCTATGGGCCTGATGACATAGATGTCATTGCTGAGTGATATTGCATTGTACGTAAGTACCACAACTTCTTTATCCATTTTTCGCTTTATGCGATATTGAACTTGTACCGTAAACGAGTTTCTTGTAAACAGAGCTGTCCCAAACTTTGGGGTGGCTGTGTCTTTTTGATTTTAATTTCCCTAAGCTATAGGACCATAAGTGGAAGTGCCCTAGGCTCTGTTGCTTTGTTTTTTAGATGTTTCAGGAAACACCATACACTTCTCCCGAGTGGCTGTTGGCAATTTACATCCCGCCCATCAGCATAACAAGGCTCCCAGTTCTCCATGGCCTGTCCTGCCTTTCTGGATTTTACACTTTTTTCAGATGGCCCTTCTGACGGGGGGGAAGTGAGACTTCATTGTAGTGCAGATTTCCTTTGCAAGCTTGCTTGGTTGGCCAAAAAGGGCGTATGCTTTTTTTCCTGAATATATTCAGGAAAAAACGCATACGCCCTTTTTGGCCAAGTGCATCATTGTCGACCTTCTGCCTCTTTTCCTATGCTTTAAATGCAATTCCAGTCTACCTCCTGAAATCGGTTTCCTGCAATTCTGCCCGGCTTTCAAGTCCTCTTGGCAGCCTTACTTCAGTATATTTTTGGATGATAGCTGTCATTTATAACTCTGCAGGTTTGTGAATTACAGTGCCCCTGAGCTCCTTTCTTCAACTCGCTTTCTTGTGAGCTGGCCGCAACACCGCAGGATTGCTTCAGGCCCTAATCTGGTTCCGGCATGGCACGCTGAGCCTTTGGTTAATTCCTCTTCCTGGTGGGAAATGAGAGTTAAATTTTCCCGTCCAGACACCTCCAGCTAGGCTCTCATTGGTTCTCCCTATTTCTGTTCATCTTCCGCGGAATTTGCAAACTGGGCCAAACAGGAGGTTAAAGGCACTGACTCTCCAAGTCGGGAGAGTGTTAGTAAAGCATCTGGAATGTTGCACCCGAGTACCAGGGGACGAGAACTGAGACATATTTCAACACGTCTCCCGATCACACGGTTGATCATATTCTGGGTTCCACATGCATGTTTTAGCTGAAGGAAGAATCCCTTAAACCTGGAGAGTTGAGACCCGTGGAATGGGTACCATGCAATATGACTTCAAAGGGTCTTCATTTGCTCACCAAAACTCTCCAATCCTATCACTGCTGCGTTTTTGCCCCTGTACTCACGATTGATTCACTTTCAGAGACATAGCAATCCATAGGTTTTAAGATACTTACTAGTCAGGTACATTATTAGGCGTTTAATATGGGGTTTTGAGTCCATTTCGTTGAGCAAGGAGTAGCTCTTGTCTATTACATATTTGGCTTAAGGAACTTTATCTGTGCTCATTTCAATCTCTGGTTTTATGCAGCACCCCAACTCACCTTTCCCCTTAAGCAAGCATAAGTTGATTTTCTAAATTTGGGACCATGTTCTGTTTTGAAATTCAGTTCCTGTGTAGCCAAGTTTACATTCCGTGTATTAGTGATATCTTATGATGTTTCTTTTTCTGTGTGACTTATTTCAGTTAGAATCATCATACCTGAATCCACTCATTATGCTGCTATGGGCCTGATGACATAGATGTCATTGCTGAGTGATATTGCATTGTACGTAAGTACCACAACTTCTTTATCCATTTTTCGCTTTATGCGATATTGAACTTGTACCGTAAACGAGTTTCTTGTAAACAGAGCCATCCCAAACTTTGGGGTGGCTGTGTCTTTTTGATTTCAATTTCCCTAAACTATAGGACCATAAGTGGAAGTGCCCTAGGCTCTGTTGCTTTGTTTTTTAGATGTTTCAGGAAACACCATACACTTCTCCCCAGTGGCTGTTGGCAATTTACATCCCGCCCATCAGCATAACAAGGCTCCCAGTTCTCCATGGCCTGTCCTGCCTTTCTGGATTTTACACTTTTTTCAGATGGCCCTTTTGACGGGGGGGAAGTGAGACTTCATTGTAGTGCAGATTTCCTTTGCAAGCTTGCTTGGTTAGCCAAAAAGGGCGTATGCGTTTTTTCCTGAATATATTCAGGAAAAAACGCATACGCCCTTTTTGGCCAAGTGCATCATTGTCGACCTTCTGCCTCTTTTCCTATGCTTTAAATGCAATTCCAGTCTACCTCCTGAAATCAGTTTCCTGCAATTCTGCCCGGCTTTCAAGTCCTCTTGGCAGCCTTACTTCAGTATATTTTTGGATGATAGCTGTCATTTATAACTCTGCAGGTTTGTGAATTACAGTGCCCCTGAGCTCCTTTCTTCAACTCGCTTTCTTGTGAGCTGGCCGCAACACCGCAGGATTGCTTCAGGCCCTAATCTGGTTCCGGCATGGCACGCTGAGCCTTTGGTTAATTCCTCTTCCTGGTGGGAAATGAGAGTTAAATTTTCCCGTCCAGACACCTCCAGCTAGTCTCTCATTGGTTCTCCCTATTTCTGTTCATCTTCCGCGGAATTTGCAAACTGGGCCAAACAGGAGGTTAAAGGCACTGACTCTCCAAGTCGGGAGAGTGTTAGCAAAGCATCTGGAATGTTGCACCCGAGTACCAGGGGACGAGAACTGAGACATATTGGAACACGTCTCCCGATCACACGGTTGATCATACTCTGGGTTCCACATGCATGTTTTAGCTGAAGGAAGAATCCCTTAAACCTGGAGAGTTGAGACCCGTGGAATGGTACCATGCAATATGACTTCAAAGGGTCTTCATTTGCTCACCAAAACTCTCCAATCCTATCACTGCTGCGTTTTTGCCCCTGTACTCACGATTGATTCACTTTCAGAGACATAGCAATCCATAGGTTTTAAGATAATTACTAGTCAGGTACATTATTAGGCGTTTAATATGGGGTTTTGAGTCCATTTCATTGAGCAAGGAGTAGCTCTTGTCTATTACATATTTGGCTTAAGGAACTTTATCTGTGCTCATTTCAATCTCTGGTTTTATGCAGCACCCCAACTCACCTTTCCCCTTAAGCAAGCATAAGTTGATTTTCTAAATTTGGGACCATGTTCTGTTTTGAAATTCAGTTCCTGTGTAGCCAAGTTTACATTCCGTGTATTAGTGATATCTTATGATGTTTCTTTTTCTGTGTGACTTATTTCAGTTAGAATCATCATACCTGAATCCACTCATTATGCTGCTATGGGCCTGATGACATAGATGTCATTGCTGAGTGATATTGCATTGTACGTAAGTACCACAACTTCTTTATCCATTTTTCGCTTTATGCGATATTGAACTTGTACCGTAAACGAGTTTCTTGTAAACAGAGCCATCCCAAACTTTGGGGTGGCTGTGTCTTTTTGATTTCAATTTCCCTAAATTATAGGACCATAAGTGGAAGTGCCCTAGGCTCTGTTGCTTTGTTTTTTAGATGTTTCAGGAAACACCATACACTTCTCCCGAGTGGCTGTTGGCAATTTACATCCCGCCCATCAGCATAACAAGGCTCCCAGTTCTCCATGGCCTGTCCTGCCTTTCTGGATTTTACACTTTTTTCAGATGGCCCTTTTGACGGGGGGGAAGTGAGACTTCATTGTAGTGCAGATTTCCTTTGCAAGCTTGCTTGGTTGGCCAAAAAGGGCGTATGCGTTTTTTCCTGAATATATTCAGGAAAAAACGCATACGCCCTTTTTGGCCAAGTGCATCATTGTCGACCTTCTGCCTCTTTTCCTATGCTTTAAATGCAATTCCAGTCTACCTCCTGAAATCGGTTTCCTGCAATTCTGCCCGGCTTTCAAGTCCTCTTGGCAGCCTTACTTCAGTATATTTTTGGATGATAGCTGTCATTTATAACTCTGCAGGTTTGTGAATTACAGTGCCCCTGAGCTCCTTTCTTCAACTCGCTTTCTTGTGAGCTGGCCGCAACACCGCAGGATTGCTTCAGGCCCTAATCTGGTTCCGGCATGGCACGCTGAGCCTTTGGTTAATTCCTCTTCCTGGTGGGAAATGAGAGTTAAATTTTCCCGTCCAGACACCTCCAGCTAGTCTCTCATTGGTTCTCCCTATTTCTGTTCATCTTCCGCGGAATTTGCAAACTGGGCCAAACAGGAGGTTAAAGGCACTGACTCTCCAAGTCGGGAGAGTGTTAGTAAAGCATCTGGAATGTTGCACCCGAGTACCAGGGGACGAGAACTGAGACATATTTCAACACGTCTCCCGATCACACGGTTGATCATACTCTGGATTCCACATGCATGTTTTAGCTGAAGGAAGAATCCCTTAAACCTGGAGAGTTGAGACCCGTGGAATGGTACCATGCAATATGACTTCAAAGGGTCTTCATTTGCTCACCAAAACTCTCCAATCCTATCACTGCTGCGTTTTTGCCCCTGTACTCACGATTGATTCACTTTCAGAGACATAGCAATCCATAGGTTTTAAGATAATTACTAGTCAGGTACATTATTAGGCGTTTAATATGGGGTTTTGAGTCCATTTCGTTGAGCAAGGAGTAGCTCTTGTCTATTACATATTTGGCTTAAGGAACTTTATCTGTGCTCATTTCAATCTCTGGTTTTATGCAGCACCCCAACTCACCTTTCCCCTTAAGCAAGCATAAGTTGATTTTCTAAATTTGGGACCATGTTCTGTTTTGAAATTCAGTTCCTGTGTAGCCAAGTTTACATTCCGTGTATTAGTGATATCTTATGATGTTTCTTTTTCTGTGTGACTTATTTCAGTTAGAATCATCATACCTGAATCCACTCATTATGCTGCTATGGGCCTGATGACATAGATGTCATTGCTGAGTGATATTGCATTGTACGTAAGTACCACAACTTCTTTATCCATTTTTCGCTTTATGCGATATTGAACTTGTACCGTAAACGAGTTTCTTGTAAACAGAGCCATCCCAAACTTTGGGGTGGCTGTGTCTTTTTGATTTCAATTTCCCTAAGCTATAGGACCATAAGTGGAAGTGCCCTAGGCTCTGTTGCTTTGTTTTTTAGATGTTTCAGGAAACACCATACACTTCTCCCGAGTGGCTGTTGGCAATTTACATCCCGCCCATCAGCATAACAAGGCTCCCAGTTCTCCATGGCCTGTCCTGCCTTTCTGGATTTTACACTTTTTTCAGATGGCCCTTTTGACGGGGGGGAAGTGAGACTTCATTGTAGTGCAGATTTCCTTTGCAAGCTTGCTTGGTTGGCCAAAAAGGGCGTATGCATTTTTTCCTGAATATATTCAGGAAAAAACGCATACGCCCTTTTTGGCCAAGTGCATCATTGTGGACGTTCTGCCTCTTTTCCTATGCTTTAAATGCAATTCCAGTCTACCTCCTGAAATCGGTTTCCTGCAATTCTGCCTTGCCTCCAATGCCTCTTCATAGCCTTACCTCAATATATTTTTTGAAAATAGTTGGCGTTTATAACTCTGCAGGTTTTTGAATTGCAGTGGCCCTTAGCTCCATTTTTCTGCTCTTATTTTTGTAATCTTGCCTCATAACCACAGGATTCCTTCAGGCCCTATTCTTCTTCTGGGGCACCTTGCTGTGCCTTTGGTTTATTCTTCTTACTGATGTGAAATTAGACTGACATGTGCCCATTGAAACTGCTACAGCTAGTTTCTCACTGGTTCCCCCTATTCCCATTCATCCTCCGCACTAACTGCAGACTGTGCGATACTAGAACTTAAAGGCATTGACTCTCCATGTGGGGATATTGTTAGTAAAGTGGCTGGAATGTCGATCCGGAGTCCCAGGAGAGGAAAAATGAGGTGCGTTTTAGAAACCTTTCCCGATCATATGGTATACCAGTCGCTGGGTTTCCCAAGCATGGTTTAGCTGTAGGAAGATTCCCTTCAACCTGGAGTTTTGGGACCCTTGGAATGAGTAGCATGAAGTATTGCATTAAACTTTTGGCAGTTGCTCACCAAAGCTCACCAATCCTCTCAGCCCCAAGTGTGCAGCCTTATGTCTTATCCAGCTGTGGGTTTATATGTGGTCAATCCAGGTTGCATCACAGCCCCTGAGCAAATTTTGTAAGAATTTTTCTCTCTTTCATTGTTTCTGCATTTTGTTTTTAAAATTTATTTCTATAATGGGGTTTAGCTCATTTTCACTGCTGTGTTTGTGCCACTCTGCACACACTTGATTCCCTTATGGAGATATATCAATACATGGGTTTTAAGATTCTTATTACTCAGATATATTTCTCTGCGGTGTATAGGGTGTGTTGAGGCCAGTTCATTGAGCAAGGTGTAGATCTTGTCTAATATCTATTTGGTTTATTGAACGGTATCTGTGCTAATTTCAAACTCTGGTTTAATGCATCACCCCACCTCTCCTTTCCCCTTAAGCTGACATAAGTGTGTTTTCTAAATGTGAGACACTGTTCTGTTCTGTAATTCATTTCTTGTGCAGCCATATTTACCCTCCCTCTATAAGTGATATCTTATGATATGTTTCTTTTTCTGTTTGACTTATTTCAAGTAGTATTATCGGACCTAAATCCACTCTTTATCCTTCTACTAGCCTTATTACCTTGATTTCATGGTGAAGAGATATTCCATTGTACATAAGTACCACATCTTCTTTATCCATTGTTCTCTTTCCTGGGATATTTAAGGTGTACTGAAGTTGAGGTTCTTGTAAACAGAGTAGCCCTAAACTGTGGTGTGCTTGTGTCTTGTTGATTTTTAGACTTCCCTAGATATACTCCCATGATTGGAAGTGTCCTATGCTCTGTAGCTCTGTTTTTTAGATGATTTAGGAACCACCATACACTTCTCCAGAGTGGCTCTCGGCAGTTCACACACTGCCCATCAGCGTATAAAGGCTCCCTGTTCTCCATGGCCTGTCCTGCATTTCTGGTTTTTACAATTTTTTAGGATGGCCCTTTTGACCGGTGGGAAATGAGATTTCTTTGTTGTGCACATTTGCATTGCTTGCTTGCTTCGTTGCCCATAAAGTGCGTATGCGTTTTTTCCTGGATATAATCAGGAAAAAACGCATACGCCCTTTTGGGCCAACTGCATCATTGTCGAAATTCTGCCGCTTTTCATGTGCTTTAAAGACGAGTCCAATCTATCTCTTGAAATCTGTTTCTTGCAATTCTGTCTTGCATTCAGATCCTCTTCTTTGCCTTACCTCAACATATTTTTGGACGTTAGTTTTCATTTATAACTCTGCAGGTTTGTGAATTGCAGTGACCCTGAGCTCCATTTTTTAAGTTGCTCTTTTGTGAGCTGGCCTCAAACCCACAGGATTGCTTCAGGCCCTATTTTGGCTCCGGCGAGGCGGGCTGAGCCTTTTTTCAATTCTTATTCTTAATGGGAAATTAGAGTGATATGTGCCCGTCCAAACCCCTACAACTATTCTCTCATTGGTTCCCCCTCTTCCCGTTCATCCTCCTCACAATTTGCAAAATGTGTGAAACAGAAGTTGAAATGTGCTGATTCTCCAAGTGGGCAGATTCTAAGTAACGTGGCTGGAATGGTGAACAGGAGCACCAGGAGAGGATAAATGAGCTGCATTTTAGACACATCTCCCGATCACATGGTGTACAGTCCTCTGGGTTTTCCATGCATGTTTTAGCTGTAGGAAGATCCCTTGAACCTGCAGATTTGGGACCCATTGAATGGGTACCAGGTAGTATTACTTTAAAGGGTGTGCATTTCCTCACCCAACCTCACATTTCTCTTAGTGCAAACAGTTTCCAGCCTTATGTCTCATCCTGCTGTGGGTCTAGATGTGTTCAATCCATGTTGCATCACCGTCCCTGAGGAAAAGTTGTAAGAGGTTTTCTCTGTCTCTCTGTCGTTTATTTTTTTCAATTTATTACTATATTGGTTACAGCTGATTTTCAAAGCTCTGTTTCTTGCTGCTGTACATCCACTTGATTCACGTACAGAGAGACATCAGTAAATTCTTTTTCAGATTCTTACCAGTCGTATATATTCTTTTCCGGTGACTTGAGTGTGCTGAGTGCAGTTCTTTTAGCTACCGTGTGGGCCTTGTTGATTATCAGTTTGGTATTTGGAATGGTATCTTTGCTAATTTCAACCTCCTGGATGATGCCTCACCCCTCCCCACCTTTCCCGTTTAGCAGCCTTATGCGTGTTTTCTACATATTTGACTATGTTTTTGTTTTGTAATTTATTTCATGTGTAGCCATTTTGGATTCCACCTTTAAGTGATATCTTATGATATGTGTCTTTTTCTTTTTGAATTATGTCACTTAGAAAGATCATACGTAACTCCTCCGGAGTTGTTACAACTGGCCATATTTCATTGATTTCCAGGCTGAATAATATTCCACTCTACCTAAGTACCACATCTCTATCCATTTTTTCCCTCCAGAGACATTTAAGTTATATCCTAGTCGAGGATCTTTTAAACAGAGAGGGGGTAAACATTGGGGTGCCTGTGTCCTCTCAATTTTTGTTTTTCCCAAGATATACGCCCATGAGTGCAAGTGCCCTATGCTCTGTAGCTCATTTTTTAGATGCTTTAGTAAACACAATACACTTCTCCAGAATGGCCGTTGGCAATATACATTTCCACTATAAGTCTCACAGGGCTCCCTCTTCTCCTTGCCCTGTCCTGCATTTCTGTTGTTTACGCTTTATGAGGATGGCTCTTCTGACTGATGCGAAGTGATATCTTTTGTAGTATTGACTTCCAGTGCCCACCTGTTTGCTTGGCTAAAAAAGTGTATGCCCTTTTCTTGAATATATACAGAAAAAAACGCATACACCCTTTTTGGCCAACTGCAATGTTGGCAATGTTCAGCTCCTTTTCTTGTGCTTAATGGCGAGTCCTTTCTACCTCCTCAGATCCCTTTCCTGCCATTCTCCCTTGCTTACAAGTCCTTTTCTCTGACTTTCCTCAAGACATTTTTCAGTGATGGATATTTTCAACTCTGCAGTTTCGTGAATTTTACTGCCCCTGAGTTCCATTGTTCAACTTGTGTTTATGGGAACTGGCCACAAAGCAGCGGGATTTCCTCAAGCCCTATACTGTTTCCATGGGCAACCCTAGCCTTTGGTCAGTTCGTCTTCCTGATTGGAAATTAGAGTGACATGTGCCTGTCTGAACACCTAGGACTTGTCTCTCATTGTTCTTCATCCTTCCGCTTCATCCTCTGGACAAATTCCAAACTGTACACAACAGGATGTTGACAGTGCTGACATCTCCAAGTGGGGAGACTGTTAGTAAAGACGCTGGAGGGGTGAACCCGAGCACCAGGAGATGAGGAGATGAGATGCCTTTTCCAAACTCTTCCCGATCAGACGGTATACCATCCTCTGGGTGTGACAGACATGTTTTAGCAGTAGGAAGAGTCCCATTCATGTAAGGAGAACATCAGGGCTTTTTCAAAATCAGTGTCTCCCCGAAACACAAACTGGGGAATTTTTTAAGCTACGGCTACACATATGTTCATTAAGGGCCTTGGGAAGTAGGCAGAGTCCAAACTTTAGATGATTGAAGTCTTCAGGGTCAGAAGCACTCACCACCAGCTTCCCTTAGGTTACACTTTAACTGTCATTGATAGATGATGTCAGTAAAAATATCTATTCTTTTTCAGATTATTTCCCCTTATAGCTTATTGCAAAATGTTGAGTGTAGTTCCCTGTGCTATACAGTAGTTCCTTGTTGATGATCTATTTTATACATAGCAGTGTGTATGTGTTAATCCCAAACTGTTAATTTATCCCTCCTCCCACCTTTCCCCTTTGGTAATAATAAATTATAAGATTTTATACTTCTCAGAAATGGGGGAGCTGAAAGAGAGGTATCATTTTCAATGGAAAAGCATTTAAAACAAGATTGAAGCTTTAACCAAGATTATTAGATGTACATCCTTGGAAAGAAATCACTTCGTTTCTCTAATATTGACCTGACAAATAAGACAAACCTTTTCACTGAACTTGCTTATAATAAAGTGATGGAAATATCAAATGGAAGTGTTAGAAACATCTTATTTTACCCGAGCCTTATACACTGTTCTATGTTAACTACAGTTTGGCTCACACATCTGTTCATTGAGGTTACAATAGTCTCAATTTCTGTTACTGATCCTCCAGAGTGGACCCCAACAAGTGTCCCCCTGCCCAGTGTCATTGGGGCCAACAGATCGAGACTGAGTTTGGTTCACAAGCAAAGGAAACTTTATATTTTGATCAGAGAATGGAGAGGTGAGAGCATGCACTACCCCCTGGGCTGTGGGCTGGGCTGCTGTGTAGAGATCCTGTCAGAGTCAGTGGGAGGGAGGGGGCGGAGCTCTCGAGGGCCGGGTTGGCTGCAGCTCAGGCTCTGTATCGCGGAGTCTGCACTGGGCCCCAGGAGCTGAGGTGTCGTCCCAGCCATTCTGCACTAGGAAATCTGGTCTGAAGTGCCGGGTGTGGAACCTCTGCATGCGGGACCCTAGGAGCACATGAAATTAGACAAAGCACAAAGGATAAAAAAGGTTAGACTTGACTTTATTGCCCAGATTCTATTTTTATCTCCCAGGGATTTTTAATGGGCTTTGCTGGGGACAAACCCCTCCTCTGCCTTTTGTCCCGTTCCTCATTCTTGGAGTGCTGAGGGTGCAGACCCTTCTTCTGTAACTGCTGAGTGCTGAGTTGGGAGCCCTCATACCCGGGGGCGAGGGTCAGAGCTTCTCCCCAGCAGCCTCCAGGTGACGTTGATTGTCCCCAGGCCCCCTGCCTCCCTGCTCGTCCACCTGAGCACCAGCATTGGAAGTGTTATAGATTCTAATGACCTTTAAGGGTCCAGGAAAGAGATGTGCAGAGACGCTGTGGGGGCCGGTTTCACCCCGCCCCACATTTGTTCAGCCACCTTAGGCTGACCGTTTCTGCCAGCCTAGATGCTCTGACCAGTAGTCTGAGCTTTCTTCAATTAGGCCCCTGAATTAACGTACAAACAGCACCAGGTGTCAGAGCCCTGCCTGCTCAACTCCCAGACAGTCCAGGGTCAGTGGTGATCAAGGACCATGATGGCCACTGAGTCAACAGCCTTTTGAAGTAAACAGGAGTCCAGCCAGTCTTATTGGCCACCATCATCACGGTGTCTGTAGGCTTTTCTATGGTGACAGTGTGATATACGGTTCCCCCGCCAAGATTATTAGCTCCCCTCTGGGTGCAGTATGTCCTGCAAGCAGTAGTCTACTCTTTTGGGACACACTCTTGTTGTTTTATGAGAGAAACTCCAGGTCAAGTGATGTTCACATGAGTCGTCATGGTGCCCTGTTGCCCCCGGTTATCTCTCTGGATGTTGAAGTTGGAAGGCCTCCTCACTCGAGGTTGGTGTGCCCACAGAGCGAACCCTGAAACTTCAGGGCATGGTTGGTGGTTAGGATCACCACGTGGGGTCCTTTTCCCTTAGGAGGGAGGTGACCTTTGGGGCTGCTGATTTCCAGGTTTTTAGATACCGCCAGTATCTTGGCCAGATGTGGCAGTTGGCCAAGCCCCTTGGTGACCGTAGTTTATCCTACCTGGATGGCATTCTTGCATTGTTCCATTTCAAGTGGTCCCAGTTTTTGCACTAATTCTCCAATGGCGATTCACCTTTCACCGGGAATGTAAAGGTCAAAGGGTTTAGCTAAATTAGGGAGTTCCAGGGCAAGGGTCTGAATTGACTGCTCTTTCCATTCTTGAAAGGCCACTTCTGGATTCTATTCAACAGGATCATCATCTTTTCCTTTCAGTGTTTCATATAGAGGCCCAGCTAGTAGACTGTAGTTAGGGATCCAGAAGCAGCAAACCCTGGCCTCCCCAAGAACCCCTAAGCTGTCTTCTAGTTTTAGAAAGGGGTAAGGCTGAAAATGGTTTCTTCCCTTTCCTGGGATGGGCTTCTCCGACCTTCTGTGAGAATGAAGCCCAGGCAGGTCACCGCAGTCTGTGATATTTGAGCTTTTTCTTGGACAACTTCTATCCTTTATTGGCTTGGTAGTTCAGAGGCCTCCTTAGTAGGGCTGGCGATCAGAATGTCGTCTGTGTACTGAAGGAGGGTTTCCTTTTCCAGAGGTAGAATTTTAGGTCTTTAGCTAAGCTTTCCCCAAAGATGGTGTGGGAATTTTTGCACCCTTGGGGCAAGACGGCCCGGAAGTATTGTTTTAGTTGTATGTTGAGTCCTGCCACTCACAAGCCAAAATTTCTTGTGACTCTGGGACTAATGGAATACAAAAGAAGGCATCATTGAAGACTAATACAGAATACCATGTCCTGGTGGTTGGTAGAATGACCAGCAGGGTGTAGGAATTAGGAGCAGCTGGAGGTATATCCTCGGTGGCTTCACTGACTGTCCTGACATCCTTTACCAGGTCCCCAGCAGCCCATGGGGCTCTCGTGGTCAGACCAATCCCAGAATATGGAGCTCACCTGGGCAGGTACCCCACCCCCACCCCAGCCCACGGGGCTCTCGTGGTCAGGCCCCTCCCAGGATACAGAGCTACCCTTGCAGGTACCGTGGCAGGGCTGGGCACACAGGAACCGTGCACATAGCCCTCATTGCAGAGCACCCCCAGCTCACCTGTCGCTCAGAGCTGACACAGAGCACCTCAGAGCAGGACTTGAACTAACAAACAGCAGCTGCGACAGGTCTGTGACCCTGGGCATCACTCTGTGCGGCCTCCCTCCACCTGGTCTTCCAGAGACTTCCACTGCACCCGGGGCACCAGGCCTCTGTCTCCAACCACCACCCACCCCTCCTCTCCCTGACTCCTGGGTTCCTCTCATTAGGAGAGGGTTTTCTTGAAGTTGTCTCCCACTCATGGGCCAGATAAAATGATTAGAAAACAAGCCAAAGCTGCAGCCCCTTGTCTATCCTGACTCTCAGGAGCCCACACCTGTTCCTTGGACCTGGCCGGTTCAGCAATTTCCATTTTCTGCAACTGTGAGCCCCTGAGGGGTGATGATTGGCTGACCTGGGCAGCCTTACCGTGCCGGCCAGCCCTCCCCAGGTGTGCCTGGGTTGAGATCAATATAAATACCACTCCAGGCAGCAAGAGCCCCTGCAGCCGTGCCTGACGCCATTTTCTCTGCCCTGTCAGCAGTCTCGGGGCTGGGCTGGTGGGAGGGAGTGAGAGGCCACGGCTTTGTGGGTGGCCCAGTGTGAGTGGGGCTCTGCTGGACTTTCTGCAGCAGTTGCCAGGCTGCCACCTGCTAAAGAAGAGGATGTGTCACCTATACCTGCTGCTGGAATTTCTCCCTGGGCAGAGGTGAGGAAGGAAAGAAGCAGTGGGGGCAGGGACAGGACGGGTATCTCAGGCAGGGAAATGGAAATCTTCCAGAAGAGCACCCAGGGCCAGGACCATCCTGGCTGGCCTGCAGGCACCAAGTCGGCCGGCATGCTGTCACTCGTGTGGCTCTATGGCCCTTCCTCTACGCTTTCAAGTCCTTGTATATATTCAGGTGTTTTACCTGGGACGGGTGGGAATAGTTCAGCAGCAACTGGCCTGGGGCTCAGCTCACGTTTACTCACAGATGCCTCGGCACGGTGCCCCAGCTTTGCAATGAGGACGCTTGTTGCGTGGGGGCTGCTGGCTGAATGGGAGACGATTCCCCACCACTGACCAACTTCAGAATTGTTTACAACTGGAGCAAGTGCCCTGATACGGTTTTCCTCTGTGGAACTGGTGGGTTCTGTGTTTTTTTTCTCTTTTTCGTTTTTGGTTCAAGGTAGATTTTATTCCTCTTTTTTGTATTTACAGATACAAGCATGGAAATAATTTATTCATATAAATACATGTATGTGAAGGGAATAATTGTTTTTTCTGTTTTATTTTTTAAATTTTATTTCTTTTTAATTTTGAATTTTATTTTATATTTTTATACAGCAGGTTCTTATTGGTTACCTATTTTATACGTATAAATGTATACATGCCAATCCCAGTCTCTCAACTCCTCCCACCACCACCCCCCCAACAGCCTTCCACCCTTGTTGTCCATACGTTTGTTGTCTACATCTGTTGCTATATTTATGCCTTGCAAAATGGTTAACCTGTACAGTTTTTCTAGGTTCCACATATATGCATGAATATACAAGATTTGTTTTTCTCTTTCTGACTTACTTCACTCTGTATGAGACTCTCTAGATCCATCGACGTCTTGACAAATGACCCAATTTCATTCCTTTTCATGGCTTAGTAATATTCCATTTTATATATGTACCACAGCTTTATGCATACGTCTGTCTGTGGGCATTTAGGTTGCTTCCATTACCTCGATATTGTAAAGAGTGAGGCAATGAACATTGCGGTGAATGTCTCTTTTTGATTTATGGTTTTGTCTGGGTATATGTCCAGAACTGGGATTGCTGTATCATATGGTAATTCTACTGTTAGTTTCTTAAGAAACTCCATATTGTTCTCCATAGTGACTGTATCAATTTATATTCCCAACAATAGTGGAAGAGGGTTCCTTTTCTCCACACCCTTTCCAGCATTTTTTGTTTGTAGATTTTCTGATGATGCCCATTCTACCAGGTGTGAGGTGATACCTCATTGCTGAGTCCATTTCCTTGAGCAAGGGGTAGGTCTTGTCTATTAAATATTTGGCTTATGGAACGGTATCTGTGCTAATTTCAAACTCTGGTTTTATGCAGCACCCCAACTCACCTTCCCACTTAAGCAAGCATAAGTTGGTTTTCTAAATTTGAGACCGTGTTCTGTTTTGTAAATCAGTTCATGTGTAGCCAAGTTCTCATTCCATGTATTAGTGGTACCTTATGATGTTTCTTTTTCTGTGTGACTTTTTTCACTTAGAATCACCGTGCCTCAATCCACTCATTATGCTGGTACGGGCCTGGTGACATAGTTTGCATTGCTGAGAGGTATTCTGTTGTACGTAAGTACCGCAACTTCTTTATCCATTATTTGTTCTCTGCATATTTAACTTGTGCTGCAGAAGAGGTTCTTGTAAACAGAGCTGTCCCAAACTTTGGGGTGGCTGTGTCTTTTTGATTTTAATTTCCCTAAGCTATAGGACCATAAGTGGAAGTGCCCTAGGCTCTGTTGCTTTGTTTTTTATATGTTTCAGGAAACACCATACACTTCTCCCGAGTGGCTGTTGGCAATTTACATCCCGCCCATCAGCATAACAAGGCTCCCAGTTCTCCATGGCCTGTCCTGCCTTTCTGGATTTTACACTTTTTTCAGATTGCCCTTTTGACCGGGGGGAAGTGAGACTTCATTGTAGTGCAGATTTCCTTTGCAAGCTTGCTTGGTTGGCCAAAAAGTGCGTATGCGTTTTTCCCTGAATATATTCAGGAAAAAACGCATACGCCCTTTTTGGCCAAGTGCATCATTGTCGACGTTCTGCCTCTTTTCCTATGCTTTAAATGCAATTCCAGTCTGCCTCCTGAAATCGGTTTCCTGCAATTCTGCCCCGCTTTCAAGTCCGCTTGGCAGCCTTACTTCAGTATATTTTTGGACGATAGCTGTCATTTATAACTCTGCAGGTTTGTGAATTACAGTGCTCTTGAGCTCCTTTCTTCAACTCGCTTTCTTGTGAGCTGCCCGCAACACTGCAGGATTGCTTCAGGCCCTAATCTGGGTCTGGCACGGCATGCTGAGCCTTTGGTTAATCCTCTTCCTGGTGTGAAATAAGAGTTAAATTTGCCCGTCCAGAAACCTCCAGCTAGTCTCTCATTGGTTCTCCCTATTACTGTTCATCTTCCGCAGAAATTGCAAACTGGGCCAAACAGGAGGTTAAAGGCACTGACTCTCCAAGTCGGCAGAGCGTTAGTAAAGCATCTGGAATGTTCCACACGAGTACCAGGGAACGAGAACTGAGACATATTGGAACACGTCTCCCGATCACACGGTTGATCATACTCTGGGTTCCACATGCATGTTTTAGCTGAAGGAAGAATCCCTTAAACCTGGAGAGTTGAGACCCGTGGAATGGGTACCATGCAATATGACTTCAAAGGGTCTTCATTGGCTCACCGAATGTCTCCAATCCTATGACTGCTGCGTTTATGCCCCTGTACACATGCTTGATTCTCTTTCGGAGACATAGCAATCCATAGGTTTTAAGATACTTACTAGTCAGGTACATTCTTAGGCATTTAATAGGGGGTGTTGAGTCCATTTCCTTGAGCAAGGAGTAGCTCTTGTCTATTACATGTCTGGCTTAAGGAACTTTATCTGTGCTCATGTCAATCTCTGGTTTTATGCAGCACCCCAACTCACCTTTCCTCTTAAACAAGCATAAGTTGGTTTTCTAAATTTGAGACCCTGTTCTGTTTTGTAATTGAGTTCCTGTGTAGCCAAGTTTACATTCAGTGTATTAGTGATATCTTATGATGTTTCTTTTTCTGTGTGACTTATTTCAGTTAGAATCATCATACCTGAATCCACTCATTATGCTGCTACGGGCCTGATGACATAGATTTCATTGCTGAGTGATATTGCATTGTACGTAAGTACCACAACTTCTTTGTCCATTTTTCACTTTCTGCGATATTGAACTTGTACCGTAAACTAGGTTCTTGTAAACAGAGCCATCCAAAACTTTTGGGTGGCTGTCTCTTTTTGATTTTAATTTCCCTAAACTATAGTACCATAAGTGGAAGTGCCCTAGGCTCTGTTGCTTTGTTTTTTACATGTTTCAGGAAACACCATACACTTCTCCCGAGTGGCTGTTGGCAATTTACATCCCGCCCATCAGCATAACAAGGCTCCCAGTTCTCCATGGCCTGTCCTGCCTTTCTGGATTTTACACTTTTTTCAGATGGCCCTTTTGACGGGGGGGAAGTGAGACTTCATTGTAGTGCAGATTTCCTTTGCAAGCTTGCTTGGTTGGCCAAAAAGGGCGTATGCGTTTTTTCCTGAATATATTCAGGAAAAAACGCATACGCCCTTTTTGGCCAAGTGCATCATTGTGGACGTTCTGCCTCTTTTCCTATGCTTTAAATGCAATTCCAGTCTACCTCCTGAAATCGGTTTCCTGCAATTCTGCCTTGCCTCCAATGCCTCTTCATAGCCTTACCTCAATATATTTTTTGAAAATAGTTGGCCTTTATAACTCTGCAGGTTTTTGAATTGCAGTGGCCCTTAGCTCCATTTTTCTGCTCTTATTTTTGTAATCTTGCCTCATAACCACAGGATTCCTTCAGGCCCTATTCTTCTTCTGGGGCACCTTGCTGTGCCTTTGGTTTATTCTTCTTACTGATGTGAAATTAGACTGACATGTGCCCATTGAAACTGCTACAGCTAGTTTCTCACTGGTTCCCCCTATTCCCATTCATCCTCCGCACTAACTGCAGACTGTGCGATACTAGAACTTAAAGGCATTGACTCTCCATGTGGGGATATTGTTAGTAAAGTGGCTGGAATGTCGATCCGGAGTCCCAGGAGAGGAAAAATGAGGTGCGTTTTAGAAACCTTTCCCGATCATATGGTATACCAGTCGCTGGGTTTCCCAAGCATGGTTTAGCTGTAGGAAGATTCCCTTCAACCTGGAGTTTTGGGACCCTTGGAATGAGTAGCATGAAGTATTGCATTAAACTTTTGGCAGTTGCTCACCAAAGCTCACCAATCCTCTCAGCCCCAAGTGTGCAGCCTTATGTCTTATCCAGCTGTGGGTTTATATGTGGTCAATCCAGGTTGCATCACAGCCCCTGAGCAAATTTTGTAAGAATTTTTCTCTCTTTCATTGTTTCTGCATTTTGTTTTTAAAATTTATTTCTATAATGGGGTTTAGCTCATTTTCACTGCTGTGTTTGTGCCACTCTGCACACACTTGATTCCCTTATGGAGATATATCAATACATGGGTTTTAAGATTCTTATTACTCAGATATATTTCTCTGCGGTGTATAGGGTGTGTTGAGGCCAGTTCATTGAGCAAGGTGTAGATCTTGTCTAATATCTATTTGGTTTATTGAACGGTATCTGTGCTAATTTCAAACTCTGGTTTAATGCATCACCCCACCTCTCCTTTCCCCTTAAGCTGACATAAGTGTGTTTTCTAAATGTGAGACACTGTTCTGTTCTGTAATTCATTTCTTGTGCAGCCATATTTACCCTCCCTCTATAAGTGATATCTTATGATATGTTTCTTTTTCTGTTTGACTTATTTCAAGTAGTATTATCGGACCTAAATCCACTCTTTATCCTTCTACTAGCCTTATTACCTTGATTTCATGGTGAAGAGATATTCCATTGTACATAAGTACCACATCTTCTTTATCCATTGTTCTCTTTCCTGGGATATTTAAGGTGTACTGAAGTTGAGGTTCTTGTAAACAGAGTAGCCCTAAACTGTGGTGTGCTTGTGTCTTGTTGATTTTTAGACTTCCCTAGATATACTCCCATGATTGGAAGTGTCCTATGCTCTGTAGCTCTGTTTTTTAGATGATTTAGGAACCACCATACACTTCTCCAGAGTGGCTCTCGGCAGTTCACACACTGCCCATCAGCGTATAAAGGCTCCCTGTTCTCCATGGCCTGTCCTGCATTTCTGGTTTTTACAATTTTTTAGGATGGCCCTTTTGACCGGTGGGAAATGAGATTTCTTTGTTGTGCACATTTGCATTGCTTGCTTGCTTCGTTGCCCATAAAGTGCGTATGCGTTTTTTCCTGGATATAATCAGGAAAAAACGCATACGCCCTTTTGGGCCAACTGCATCATTGTCGAAATTCTGCCGCTTTTCATGTGCTTTAAAGACGAGTCCAATCTATCTCTTGAAATCTGTTTCTTGCAATTCTGTCTTGCATTCAGATCTTCTTCTTTGCCTTACCTCAACATATTTTTGGACGTTAGTTTTCATTTATAACTCTGCAGGTTTGTGAATTGCAGTGACCCTGAGCTCCATTTTTTAAGTTGCTCTTTTGTGAGCTGGCCTCAAACCCACAGGATTGCTTCAGGCCCTATTTTGGCTCCGGCGAGGCGGGCTGAGCCTTTTTTCAATTCTTATTCTTAATGGGAAATTAGAGTGATATGTGCCCGTCCAAACCCCTACAACTATTCTCTCATTGGTTCCCCCTCTTCCCGTTCATCCTCCTCACAATTTGCAAAATGTGTGAAACAGAAGTTGAAATGTGCTGATTCTCCAAGTGGGCAGATTCT
The DNA here is from genome assembly GCF_937001465.1 of Orcinus orca. Classification (NCBI taxonomy): domain Eukaryota; kingdom Metazoa; phylum Chordata; class Mammalia; order Artiodactyla; family Delphinidae; genus Orcinus; species Orcinus orca. The sequence goes on along the minus strand of NW_026043955.1, from coordinate 802,146 downwards.
AAGTAACGTGGCTGGAATGGTGAACAGGAGCACCAGGAGAGGATAAATGAGCTGCATTTTAGACACATCTCCCGATCACATGGTGTACAGTCCTCTGGGTTTTCCATGCATGTTTTAGCTGTAGGAAGATCCCTTGAACCTGCAGATTTGGGACCCATTGAATGGGTACCAGGTAGTATTACTTTAAAGGGTGTGCATTTCCTCACCCAACCTCACATTTCTCTTAGTGCAAACAGTTTCCAGCCTTATGTCTCATCCTGCTGTGGGTCTAGATGTGTTCAATCCATGTTGCATCACCGTCCCTGAGGAAAAGTTGTAAGAGGTTTTCTCTGTCTCTCTGTCGTTTATTTTTTTCAATTTATTACTATATTGGTTACAGCTGATTTTCAAAGCTCTGTTTCTTGCTGCTGTACATCCACTTGATTCACGTACAGAGAGACATCAGTAAATTCTTTTTCAGATTCTTACCAGTCGTATATATTCTTTTCCGGTGACTTGAGTGTGCTGAGTGCAGTTCTTTTAGCTACCGTGTGGGCCTTGTTGATTATCAGTTTGGTATTTGGAATGGTATCTTTGCTAATTTCAACCTCCTGGATGATGCCTCACCCCTCCCCACCTTTCCCGTTTAGCAGCCTTATGCGTGTTTTCTACATATTTGACTATGTTTTTGTTTTGTAATTTATTTCATGTGTAGCCATTTTGGATTCCACCTTTAAGTGATATCTTATGATATGTGTCTTTTTCTTTTTGAATTATGTCACTTAGAAAGATCATACGTAACTCCTCCGGAGTTGTTACAACTGGCCATATTTCATTGATTTCCAGGCTGAATAATATTCCACTCTACCTAAGTACCACATCTCTATCCATTTTTTCCCTCCAGAGACATTTAAGTTATATCCTAGTCGAGGATCTTTTAAACAGAGAGGGGGTAAACATTGGGGTGCCTGTGTCCTCTCAATTTTTGTTTTTCCCAAGATATACGCCCATGAGTGCAAGTGCCCTATGCTCTGTAGCTCATTTTTTAGATGCTTTAGTAAACACAATACACTTCTCCAGAATGGCCGTTGGCAATATACATTTCCACTATAAGTCTCACAGGGCTCCCTCTTCTCCTTGCCCTGTCCTGCATTTCTGTTGTTTACGCTTTATGAGGATGGCTCTTCTGACTGATGCGAAGTGATATCTTTTGTAGTATTGACTTCCAGTGCCCACCTGTTTGCTTGGCTAAAAAAGTGTATGCCCTTTTCTTGAATATATACAGAAAAAAACGCATACACCCTTTTTGGCCAACTGCAATGTTGGCAATGTTCAGCTCCTTTTCTTGTGCTTAATGGCGAGTCCTTTCTACCTCCTCAGATCCCTTTCCTGCCATTCTCCCTTGCTTACAAGTCCTTTTCTCTGACTTTCCTCAAGACATTTTTCAGTGATGGATATTTTCAACTCTGCAGTTTCGTGAATTTTACTGCCCCTGAGTTCCATTGTTCAACTTGTGTTTATGGGAACTGGCCACAAAGCAGCGGGATTTCCTCAAGCCCTATACTGTTTCCATGGGCAACCCTAGCCTTTGGTCAGTTCGTCTTCCTGATTGGAAATTAGAGTGACATGTGCCTGTCTGAACACCTAGGACTTGTCTCTCATTGTTCTTCATCCTTCCGCTTCATCCTCTGGACAAATTCCAAACTGTACACAACAGGATGTTGACAGTGCTGACATCTCCAAGTGGGGAGACTGTTAGTAAAGACGCTGGAGGGGTGAACCCGAGCACCAGGAGATGAGGAGATGAGATGCCTTTTCCAAACTCTTCCCGATCAGACGGTATACCATCCTCTGGGTGTGACAGACATGTTTTAGCAGTAGGAAGAGTCCCATTCATGTAAGGAGAACATCAGGGCTTTTTCAAAATCAGTGTCTCCCCGAAACACAAACTGGGGAATTTTTTAAGCTACGGCTACACATATGTTCATTAAGGGCCTTGGGAAGTAGGCAGAGTCCAAACTTTAGATGATTGAAGTCTTCAGGGTCAGAAGCACTCACCACCAGCTTCCCTTAGGTTACACTTTAACTGTCATTGATAGATGATGTCAGTAAAAATATCTATTCTTTTTCAGATTATTTCCCCTTATAGCTTATTGCAAAATGTTGAGTGTAGTTCCCTGTGCTATACAGTAGTTCCTTGTTGATGATCTATTTTATACATAGCAGTGTGTATGTGTTAATCCCAAACTGTTAATTTATCCCTCCTCCCACCTTTCCCCTTTGGTAATAATAAATTATAAGATTTTATACTTCTCAGAAATGGGGGAGCTGAAAGAGAGGTATCATTTTCAATGGAAAAGCATTTAAAACAAGATTGAAGCTTTAACCAAGATTATTAGATGTACATCCTTGGAAAGAAATCACTTCGTTTCTCTAATATTGACCTGACAAATAAGACAAACCTTTTCACTGAACTTGCTTATAATAAAGTGATGGAAATATCAAATGGAAGTGTTAGAAACATCTTATTTTACCCGAGCCTTATACACTGTTCTATGTTAACTACAGTTTGGCTCACACATCTGTTCATTGAGGTTACAATAGTCTCAATTTCTGTTACTGATCCTCCAGAGTGGACCCCAACAAGTGTCCCCCTGCCCAGTGTCATTGGGGCCAACAGATCGAGACTGAGTTTGGTTCACAAGCAAAGGAAACTTTATATTTTGATCAGAGAATGGAGAGGTGAGAGCATGCACTACCCCCTGGGCTGTGGGCTGGGCTGCTGTGTAGAGATCCTGTCAGAGTCAGTGGGAGGGAGGGGGCGGAGCTCTCGAGGGCCGGGTTGGCTGCAGCTCAGGCTCTGTATCGCGGAGTCTGCACTGGGCCCCAGGAGCTGAGGTGTCGTCCCAGCCATTCTGCACTAGGAAATCTGGTCTGAAGTGCCGGGTGTGGAACCTCTGCATGCGGGACCCTAGGAGCACATGAAATTAGACAAAGCACAAAGGATAAAAAAGGTTAGACTTGACTTTATTGCCCAGATTCTATTTTTATCTCCCAGGGATTTTTAATGGGCTTTGCTGGGGACAAACCCCTCCTCTGCCTTTTGTCCCGTTCCTCATTCTTGGAGTGCTGAGGGTGCAGACCCTTCTTCTGTAACTGCTGAGTGCTGAGTTGGGAGCCCTCATACCCGGGGGCGAGGGTCAGAGCTTCTCCCCAGCAGCCTCCAGGTGACGTTGATTGTCCCCAGGCCCCCTGCCTCCCTGCTCGTCCACCTGAGCACCAGCATTGGAAGTGTTATAGATTCTAATGACCTTTAAGGGTCCAGGAAAGAGATGTGCAGAGACGCTGTGGGGGCCGGTTTCACCCCGCCCCACATTTGTTCAGCCACCTTAGGCTGACCGTTTCTGCCAGCCTAGATGCTCTGACCAGTAGTCTGCGCTTTCTTCAATTAGGCCCCTGAATTAACGTACAAACAGCACCAGGTGTCAGAGCCCTGCCTGCTCAACTCCCAGACAGTCCAGGGTCAGTGGTGATCAAGGACCATGATGGCCACTGAGTCAACAGCCTTTTGAAGTAAACAGGAGTCCAGCCAGTCTTATTGGCCACCATCATCACGGTGTCTGTAGGCTTTTCTATGGTGACAGTGTGATATACGGTTCCCCCGCCAAGATTATTAGCTCCCCTCTGGGTGCAGTATGTCCTGCAAGCAGTAGTCTACTCTTTTGGGACACACTCTTGTTGTTTTATGAGAGAAACTCCAGGTCAAGTGATGTTCACATGAGTCGTCATGGTGCCCTGTTGCCCCCGGTTATCTCTCTGGATGTTGAAGTTGGAAGGCCTCCTCACTCGAGGTTGGTGTGCCCACAGAGCGAACCCTGAAACTTCAGGGCATGGTTGGTGGTTAGGATCACCACATGGGGTCCTTTTCCCTTAGGAGGGAGGTGACCTTTGGGGCTGCTGATTTCCAGGTTTTTAGATACCGCCAGTATCTTGGCCAGATGTGGCAGTTGGCCAAGCCCCTTGGTGACCGTAGTTTATCCTACCTGGATGGCATTCTTGCATTGTTCCATTTCAAGTGGTCCCAGTTTTTGCACTAATTCTCCAATGGCGATTCACCTTTCACCGGGAATGTAAAGGTCAAAGGGTTTAGCTAAATTAGGGAGTTCCAGGGCAAGGGTCTGAATTGACTGCTCTTTCCATTCTTGAAAGGCCACTTCTGGATTCTATTCAACAGGATCATCATCTTTTCCTTTCAGTGTTTCATATAGAGGCCCAGCTAGTAGACTGTAGTTAGGGATCCAGAAGCAGCAAACCCTGGCCTCCCCAAGAACCCCTAAGCTGTCTTCTAGTTTTAGAAAGGGGTAAGGCTGAAAATGGTTTCTTCCCTTTCCTGGGATGGGCTTCTCTGACCTTCTGTGAGAATGAAGCCCAGGCAGGTCACCGCAGTCTGTGATATTTGAGCTTTTTCTTGGACAACTTCTATCCTTTATTGGCTTGGTAGTTCAGAGGCCTCCTTAGTAGGGCTGGCGATCAGAATGTCGTCTGTGTACTGAAGGAGGGTTTCCTTTTCCAGAGGTAGAATTTTAGGTCTTTAGCTAAGCTTTCCCCAAAGATGGTGTGGGAATTTTTGCACCCTTGGGGCAAGACGGCCCGGAAGTATTGTTTTAGTTGTATGTTGAGTCCTGCCACTCACAAGCCAAAATTTCTTGTGACTCTGGGACTAATGGAATACAAAAGAAGGCATCATTGAAGACTAATACAGAATACCATGTCCTGGTGGTTGGTAGAATGACCAGCAGGGTGTAGGAATTAGGAGCAGCTGGAGGTATATCCTCGGTGGCTTCACTGACTGTCCTGACATCCTTTACCAGGTCCCCAGCAGCCCATGGGGCTCTCGTGGTCAGACCAATCCCAGAATATGGAGCTCACCTGGGCAGGTACCCCACCCCCACCCCAGCCCACGGGGCTCTCGTGGTCAGGCCCCTCCCAGGATACAGAGCTACCCTTGCAGGTACCGTGGCAGGGCTGGGCACACAGGAACCGTGCACATAGCCCTCATTGCAGAGCACCCCCAGCTCACCTGTCGCTCAGAGCTGACACAGAGCACCTCAGAGCAGGACTTGAACTAACAAACAGCAGCTGCGACAGGTCTGTGACCCTGGGCATCACTCTGTGCGGCCTCCCTCCACCTGGTCTTCCAGAGACTTCCACTGCACCCGGGGCACCAGGCCTCTGTCTCCAACCACCACCCACCCCTCCTCTCCCTGACTCCTGGGTTCCTCTCATTAGGAGAGGGTTTTCTTGAAGTTGTCTCCCACTCATGGGCCAGATAAAATGATTAGAAAACAAGCCAAAGCTGCAGCCCCTTGTCTATCCTGACTCTCAGGAGCCCACACCTGTTCCTTGGACCTGGCCGGTTCAGCAATTTCCATTTTCTGCAACTGTGAGCCCCTGAGGGGTGATGATTGGCTGACCTGGGCAGCCTTACCGTGCCGGCCAGCCCTCCCCAGGTGTGCCTGGGTTGAGATCAATATAAATACCACTCCAGGCAGCAAGAGCCCCTGCAGCCATGCCTGACGCCATTTTCTCTGCCCTGTCAGCAGTCTCGGGGCTGGGCTGGTGGGAGGGAGTGAGAGGCCACGGCTTTGTGGGTGGCCCAGTGTGAGTGGGGCTCTGCTGGACTTTCTGCAGCAGTTGCCAGGCTGCCACCTGCTAAAGAAGAGGATGTGTCACCTATACCTGCTGCTGGAATTTCTCCCTGGGCAGAGGTGAGGAAGGAAAGAAGCAGTGGGGGCAGGGACAGGACGGGTATCTCAGGCAGGGAAATGGAAATCTTCCAGAAGAGCACCCAGGGCCAGGACCATCCTGGCTGGCCTGCAGGCACCAAGTCGGCCGGCATGCTGTCACTCGTGTGGCTCTATGGCCCTTCCTCTACGCTTTCAAGTCCTTGTATATATTCAGGTGTTTTACCTGGGACGGGTGGGAATAGTTCAGCAGCAACTGGCCTGGGGCTCAGCTCACGTTTACTCACAGATGCCTCGGCACGGTGCCCCAGCTTTGCAATGAGGACGCTTGTTGCGTGGGGGCTGCTGGCTGAATGGGAGACGATTCCCCACCACTGACCAACTTCAGAATTGTTTACAACTGGAGCAAGTGCCCTGATACGGTTTTCCTCTGTGGAACTGGTGGGTTCTGTGTTTTTTTTCTCTTTTTCGTTTTTGGTTCAAGGTAGATTTTATTCCTCTTTTTTGTATTTACAGATACAAGCATGGAAATAATTTATTCATATAAATACATGTATGTGAAGGGAATAATTGTTTTTTCTGTTTTATTTTTTAAATTTTATTTCTTTTTAATTTTGAATTTTATTTTATATTTTTATACAGCAGGTTCTTATTGGTTACCTATTTTATACGTATAAATGTATACATGCCAATCCCAGTCTCTCAACTCCTCCCACCACCACCCCCCCAACAGCCTTCCACCCTTGTTGTCCATACGTTTGTTGTCTACATCTGTTGCTCTATTTATGCCTTGCAAAATGGTTAACCTGTACAGTTTTTCTAGGTTCCACATATATGCATGAATATACAAGATTTGTTTTTCTCTTTCTGACTTACTTCACTCTGTATGAGACTCTCTAGATCCATCGACGTCTTGACAAATGACCCAATTTCATTCCTTTTCATGGCTTAGTAATATTCCATTTTATATATGTACCACAGCTTTATGCATACGTCTGTCTGTGGGCATTTAGGTTGCTTCCATTACCTCGATATTGTAAAGAGTGAGGCAATGAACATTGCGGTGAATGTCTCTTTTTGATTTATGGTTTTGTCTGGGTATATGTCCAGAACTGGGATTGCTGTATCATATGGTAATTCTACTGTTAGTTTCTTAAGAAACTCCATATTGTTCTCCATAGTGACTGTATCAATTTATATTCCCAACAATAGTGGAAGAGGGTTCCTTTTCTCCACACCCTTTCCAGCATTTTTTGTTTGTAGATTTTCTGATGATGCCCATTCTACCAGGTGTGAGGTGATACCTCATTGCTGAGTCCATTTCCTTGAGCAAGGGGTAGGTCTTGTCTATTAAATATTTGGCTTATGGAACGGTATCTGTGCTAATTTCAAACTCTGGTTTTATGCAGCACCCCAACTCACCTTCCCACTTAAGCAAGCATAAGTTGGTTTTCTAAATTTGAGACCGTGTTCTGTTTTGTAAATCAGTTCATGTGTAGCCAAGTTCTCATTCCATGTATTAGTGGTACCTTATGATGTTTCTTTTTCTGTGTGACTTTTTTCACTTAGAATCACCGTGCCTCAATCCACTCATTATGCTGGTACGGGCCTGGTGACATAGTTTTCATTGCTGAGAGGTATTCTGTTGTACGTAAGTACCGCAACTTCTTTATCCATTATTTGTTCTCTGGCATATTTAACTTGTGCTGCAGAAGAGGTTCCTGTAAACAGAGCTGTCCCAAACTTTGGGGTGGCTGTGTCTTTTTGATTTTAATTTCCCTAAGCTATAGGACCATAAGTGGAAGTGCCCTAGGCTCTGTTGCTTTGTTTTTTATATGTTTCAGGAAACACCATACACTTCTCCCCAGTGGCTGTTGGCAATTTACATCCCGCCCATCAGCATAACAAGGCTCCCAGTTCTCCATGGCCTGTCCTGCCTTTCTGGATTTTACACTTTTTTCAGATTGCCCTTTTGACCGGGGGGAAGTGAGACTTCATTGTAGTGCAGATTTCCTTTGCAAGCTTGCTTGGTTGGCCAAAAAGTGCGTATGCGTTTTTCCCTGAATATATTCAGGAAAAAACGCATACGCCCTTTTTGGCCAAGTGCATCATTGTCGACGTTCTGCCTCTTTTCCTATGCTTTAAATGCAATTCCAGTCTGCCTCCTGAAATCGGTTTCCTGCAATTCTGCCCCGCTTTCAAGTCCGCTTGGCAGCCTTACTTCAGTATATTTTTGGACGATAGCTGTCATTTATAACTCTGCAGGTTTGTGAATTACAGTGCTCTTGAGCTCCTTTCTTCAACTTGCTTTCTTGTGAGCTGCCCGCAACACTGCAGGATTGCTTCAGGCCCTAATCTGGGTCTGGCACGGCATGCTGAGCCTTTGGTTAATCCTCTTCCTGGTGTGAAATAAGAGTTAAATTTGCCCGTCCAGAAACCTCCAGCTAGTCTCTCATTGGTTCTCCCTGTTCCTGTTCATCTTCCGCAGAAATTGCAAACTGGGCCAAACAGGAGGTTAAAGGCACTGACTCTCCAAGTCGGCAGAGCGTTAGTAAAGCATCTGGAATGTTGCACCCGAGTACCAGGGGACGAGAACTGAGACATATTGGAACACGTCTCCCGATCACACGGTTGATCATACTCTGGGTTCCACATGCATGCTTTAGCTGAAGGAAGAATCCCTTAAACCTGGAGAGTTGAGACCCGTGGAATGGGTACCATGCAATATGACTTCAAAGAGTCTTCATTTGCTCACCGAACCTCTCCAATCCTATCACTGCTGCGTTTATGACCCTGTACACATGCTTGATTCTCTTTCAGAGACATAGCAATCCATAGGTTTTAAGATACTTACTAGTCAGCTACATTCTTAGGCGTTTAATATGGGGTGTTGAGTCCATTTCGTTGAGCAAGGAGTAGCTCTTGTCTAATACATAAGTGGCTTAAGGAACTTTATCTGTGCTCATTTCAATCTCTGGTTTTATGCAGCACCCCAACTCACCTTTCCCCTTAAGCAAGCATAAGTTGGTTTTCTAAATTTGAGACCGTGTTTTGTTTTGTAATTCAGTTCCTGTGTAGCAAGTTTACATTCCGTGTATTAGTGATATCTTATGATGTTTCTTTTTCTGTGTGACTTATCTCAGTTAGAATCATCATACCTGAATCCACTCATTATGCTGCTACGGGCCTGATGACGTAGATTTCATTGCTGAGTGATATTGCATTGTACGTAAGTACCAAAACTTCTTTATCCATTTTTTGCTTTCTGCGATATTGAACTTGTACCGTAAATGAGGTTCTTGTAAACAGAGCCGTCCCAAACTTTGGCGTGGCTGGGCCTTTTTGATTTTAATTTCCCTAAGCTATAGGACCATAAGTGGAAGTGCCCTAGGCTCTGTTCCTCTGTTTTTTAGATGTTTCAGGAAGCACCATACACTTCTCCCCAGTGGCTGTTGGCAATTTACATCCCGCCCATCAGCATAACAAGGCTCCCAGTTCTCCATGGCCTGTCCTGCCTTTCTGGATTTTACACTTTTTTCAGATGGCCCTTTTGACCGGGGGGAAGTGAGACTTCATTGCAGTGCAGATTTCCTTTGCAAGCTTGCTTGGTTGGCCAAAAAGGGCGTATGCGTTTTTTCCTGAATATATTCAGGAAGAAACTCATATGCGCTTTTTGGCCAAGTGCATCATTGTGGACGTTCTGCCTCTTTTCCTATGCTTTAAATGCAATTCCAGTCTACCTCCTGAAATCGGTTTCCTGCAATTCTGCCCCGCTTTCAAGTCCGCTTGGCAGCCTTACTTCAGTATATTTTTGGATGATAGCTGTCATTTATAACTCTGCAGGTTTGTGAATTACAGTGCCCCTGAGCTCCTTTCTTCAACTTGCTTTCTTGTGAGCTGGCCGCAACACTGCAGGATTGCTTCAGGCCCTAATCTGGTTCTGGCACGGCACGCTGAGCCTTTGGTTAATTCCTCTTCCTGGTGGGAAATGAGAGTTAAATTTGCCCGTCCAGACACCTCCAGCTAGTCTCTCATTGGTTCTCCCTATTCTTGTTCATCTTCCGCAGAAATTGCAAACTGGTCCAAACAGGAGTTTAAAGGCACTGACTCTCCAAGTCGGGAGAGTGTTAATAAAGCGTCTGGAATGTTGCACCCGAGTACCAGGGGACGAGAACTGAGACATATTGGAACACGTCTCCCAATCACACAGTTGATCATACTCTGGGTTCCACAAGCATGTTTTAGCTGAAGGAAGAATCCCTTAAACCTGGAGAATTGAGACCCGTGGAATGGGTACCATGCAATATGACTTCAAAGGGTCTTCATTTGCTCACGGAACCTCTCCAGTCCTATCACTGCTGCATTTATGCCCCTGTACACATGCCTGATTCTCTTTCGGAGACATAGCAATCCATAGGTTTTAAAATACTTACTAGTCAGGTACATACTTCGGCGTTTAATATGGGGTGTTGAGTCCATTTCGTTGAGCAAGGAGTAGCTCTTGTGTATTACATATTTGGCTTAAGGAACTTTATCTGTGCTCATTTCAATCTCTGGTTTTATGCAGCACCCCAACTCACCTTTCCCCTTAAGCAAGCATAACTTGGTTTTCTACATTTGAGAACCTGTTGTGTTTTGTAATCCAGTTCCTGTGTAGCCAAGTTTACATTCCATGTATTAGTGATATCATATGATGTTTCTTTTTCTGTGTGACTTATTTCAGTTAGAATCATCATACCTGAATCCACTCATTATGCTGCTATGGGCCTGATGACATAGATTTCATTGCTGAGTGATATTGCATTGTACATAAGTACCACAACTTCTTTATCCATTTTTCCGTTTCTGCGATATTAAACTTGCCCCATAAACGAGTTTCTTGTAAACAGAGCCGTCCCAAACTTTGGGGTGGCTGTGCCTTTTTGATTTTAATTTCCCTAAGCTATAGGACCATAAGTGGAAGTGCCCTAGGCTCTGTTGTTTTGTTTTTTAGATGTTTCAGGAAACACCATACACTTCTCCCGAGTGGCTGTTGGCAATTTACATCCCGCCCATCAGCATAACAAGGCTCCCATTTCTCCATGGCCTGTCCTGCCTTTCTGGATTTTACACTTTTTTCAGATGGCACTTTTGACCAGGGGGAAGTGAGACTTCATTGTAGTGCAGATTTCCTTTGCAAGCTTGCTTGGTTGGCCAAAAAGGGCGTATGCGTTTTTTCCTGAATATATTCAGGGAAAAACGCATACGCCCTTTTTGGCCAAGTGCATCATTGTCGACGTTCTGCCTCTTTTCCTATGCTTTAAATGCAATTCCAGTCTACCTCCTGAAATTGGTTTCCTGCAATTCTGCCCCGCTTTCAAGTCCTCTTGGCAGGCTTACTTCAGTATATTTTTGGACGATAGCTGTCATTTATAACTCTGCAGGTTTGTGAATTACAGTGCCCCTGAGCTCCTTTCTTCAACTCGCTTTCTTGTGAGCTGGCCGCAACAGCACAGGATTGCTTCAGGCCGTAATCTGTTTCCGGCACGGCACGCTGAGCCTTTGGTTAATTCCTCTAACTTGTGGGAAATGAGAGTTAAATTTGCACGTCCAGACACCTCCAGCTAGTCTCTCATCGGTTCTCCCTATTCCTGTTCATCTTCCGCAGAAATTGCAAACTGGGCCAAACAGGAGGTTAAAGGCACTGACTCTCCAAGTCGGGAGAGAGTTAGTAAAGCGTCTGGAATGTTGCACCCGAGTACCAGGGGACGAGAACTGAGACATATTGGAACACGTCTCCCGATCACACGGTTCATCATACTCTGGGTTCCACATGCATGTTTTAGCTGAAGGAAGAATCCCTTAAACCTGGAGAGTTGAGACCCGTGGAATGGGTACCATGCAATATGACTTCAAAGGGTCTTCATTTGCTCACCGAACCTCTCCAATCCTATCACTGCTGCGTTTATGACCCTGTACACATGCTTGATTCTCTTTCAGAGACATAGCAATCCATAGGTTTTAAGATACTTACTAGTCAGCTACATTCTTAGGCGTTTAATATGGGGTGTTGAGTCCATTTCGTTGAGCAAGGAGTAGCTCTTGTCTAATACATAAGTGGCTTAAGGAACTTTATCTGTGCTCATTTCAATCTCTGGTTTTATGCAGCACCCCAACTCACCTTTCCCCTTAAGCAAGCATAAGTTGGTTTTCTAAATTTGAGACCGTGTTTTGTTTTGTAATTCAGTTCCTGTGTAGCAAGTTTACATTCCGTGTATTAGTGATATCTTATGATGTTTCTTTTTCTGTGTGACTTATCTCAGTTAGAATCATCATACCTGAATCCACTCATTATGCTGCTACGGGCCTGATGACGTAGATTTCATTGCTGAGTGATATTGCATTGTACGTAAGTACCAAAACTTCTTTATCCATTTTTTGCTTTCTGCGATATTGAACTTGTACCGTAAATGAGGTTCTTGTAAACAGAGCTGTCCCAAACTTTGGTGTGGCTGGGCCTTTTTGATTTTAATTTCCCTAAGCTATAGGACCATAAGTGGAAGTGCCCTAGGCTCTGTTCCTCTGTTTTTTAGATGTTTCAGGAAGCACCGTACACTTCTCCCCAGTGGCTGTTGGCAATTTACATCCCGCCCATCAGCATAACAAGGCTCCCAGTTCTCCATGGCCTGTCCTGCCTTTCTGGATTTTACACTTTTTTCAGATGGCCCTTTTGACCGGGGGGAAGTGAGACTTCATTGCAGTGCAGATTTCCTTTGCAAGCTTGCTTGGTTGGCCAAAAAGGGCGTATGCGTTTTTTCCTGAATATATTCAGGAAGAAACTCATACGCGCTTTTTGGCCAAGTGCATCATTGTGGACGTTCTGCCTCTTTTCCTATGCTTTAAATGCAATTCCAATCTACCTCCTGAAATCGGTTTCCTGCAATTCTGCCCCGCTTTCAAGTCCGCTTGGCAGCCTTACTTCAGTATATTTTTGGATGATAGCTGTCATTTATAACTCTGCAGGTTTGTGAATTACAGTGCCCCTGAGCTCCTTTCTTCAACTTGCTTTCTTGTGAGCTGGCCGCAACACTGCAGGATTGCTTCAGGCCCTAATCTGGTTCTGGCACGGCACGCTGAGCCTTTGGTTAATTCCTCTTCCTGGTGGGAAATGAGAGTTAAATTTGCCCGTCCAGACACCTCCAGCTAGTCTCTCATTGGTTCTCCCTATTCTTGTTCATCTTCCGCAGAAATTGCAAACTGGTCCAAACAGGAGTTTAAAGGCACTGACTCTCCAAGTCGGGAGAGTGTTAATAAAGCGTCTGGAATGTTGCACCCGAGTACCAGGGGACGAGAACTGAGACATATTGGAACACGTCTCCCAATCACACAGTTGATCATACTCTGGGTTCCACAAGCATGTTTTAGCTGAAGGAAGAATCCCTTAAACCTGGAGAATTGAGACCCGTGGAATGGGTACCATGCAATATGACTTCAAAGGGTCTTCATTTGCTCACGGAACCTCTCCAGTCCTATCACTGCTGCATTTATGCCCCTGTACACATGCCTGATTCTCTTTCGGAGACATAGCAATCCATAGGTTTTAAGATACTTACTAGTCAGGTACATTATTAGGCGTTTAATATGGGGTTTTGAGTCCATTTCGTTGAGCAAGGAGTAGCTCTTGTCTATTACATATTTGGCTTAAGGAACTTTATCTGTGCTCATTTCAATCTCTGGTTTTATGCAGCACCCCAACTCACCTTTCCCCTTAAGCAAGCATAACTTGGTTTTCTACATTTGAGAACCTGTTGTGTTTTGTAATCCAGTTCCTGTGTAGCCAAGTTTACATTCCATGTATTAGTGATATCTTATGATGTTTCTTTTTCTGTGTGACTTATTTCAGTTAGAATCATCATACCTGAATCCACTCATTATGCTGCTATGGGCCTGATGACATAGATGTCATTGCTGAGTGATATTGCATTGTACGTAAGTACCACAACTTCTTTATCCATTTTTCACTTTCTGCGATATTGAACTTGTCCCGTAAAAGAGTTTCTTGTAAACAGAGCCGTCCCAAATTTAGGGGTGGCTGTGTCTTTTTGATTTTAATTTCCCTAAGCTATAGAACCATAAGTGGAAGTGCCCTAGGCTCTGTTGGTTTGTTTTTTAGATGTTTCAGGAAACAGCATACACTTCTCCCGAGTGGCTGTTGGCAATTTACATCCCGCCCATCAGCATAACAAGGCTCCCAGTTCTCCATGGCCTGTCCTGCCTTTCTGGATTTTACACTTTTTTCAGATGGCCCTTTTGACGGGGGGGAAGTGAGACTTCATTGTAGTGCAGATTTCCTTTGCAAGCTTGCTTGGTTGGCCAAAAAGGGCGTATGCGTTTTTTCCTGAATATATTCAGGAAAAAACGCATACGCCCTTTTTGGCCAAGTGCATCATTGTCGACCTTCTGCCTCTTTTCCTATGCTTTAAATGCAATTCCAGTCTACCTCCTGAAATCGGTTTCCTGCAATTCTGCCCGGTTTTCAAGTCCTCTTGGCAGCCTTACTTCAGTATATTTTTGGATGATAGCTGTCATTTATAACTCTGCAGGTTTGTGAATTACAGTGCCCCTGAGCTCCTTTCTTCAACTCGCTTTCTTGTGAGCTGGCCGCAACACCGCAGGATTGCTTCAGGCCCTAATCTGGTTCCGGCATGGCACGCTGAGCCTTTGGTTAATTCCTCTTCCTGGTGGGAAATGAGAGTTAAATTTTCCCGTCCAGACACCTCCAGCTAGTCTCTCATTGGTTCTCCCTATTCCTGTTCATCTTCCGCGGAATTTGCAAACTGGGCCAAACAGGAGGTTAAAGGCACTGACTCTCCAAGTCGGGAGAGTGTTAGTAAAGCATCTGGAATGTTGCACCCGAGTACCAGGGGACGAGAACTGAGACATATTTCAACACGTCTCCCGATCACACGGTTGATCATACTCTGGGTTCCACATGCATGTTTTAGCTGAAGGAAGAATCCCTTAAACCTGGAGAGTTGAGACCCGTGGAATGGGTACCATGCAATATGACTTCAAAGGGTCTTCATTTGCTCACCAAAACTCTCCAATCCTATCACTGCTGCGTTTTTGCCCCTGTACTCACGATTGATTCACTTTCAGAGACATAGCAATCCATAGGTTTTAAGATACTTACTAGTCAGGTACATTATTAGGCGTTTAATATGGGGTTTTGAGTCCATTTCGTTGAGCAAGGAGTAGCTCTTGCCTATTACATATTTGGCTTAAGGAACTTTATCTATGCTCATTTCAATCTCTGGTTTTATGCAGCACCCCAACTCACCTTTCCCCTTAAGCAAGCATAAGTTGATTTTCTAAATTTGGGACCATGTTCTGTTTTGAAATTCAGTTCCTGTGTAGCCAAGTTTACATTCCGTGTATTAGTGATATCTTATGATGTTTCTTTTTCTGTGTGACTTATTTCAGTTAGAATCATCATACCTGAATCCACGCATTATGCTGCTATGGGCCTGATGACATAGATGTCATTGCTGAGTGATATTGCATTGTACGTAAGTACCACAACTTCTTTATCCATTTTTCGCTTTATGCGATATTGAACTTGTACCGTAAACGAGTTTCTTGTAAACAGAGCCATCCCAAACTTTGGGGTGGCTGTGTCTTTTTGATTTCAATTTCCCTAAGCTATAGGACCATAAGTGGAAGTGCCCTAGGTTCTGTTGCTTTGTTCTTTAGATGTTTCAGGAAACACCATACACTTCTCCCGAGTGGCTGTTGGCAATTTACATCCCGCCCATCAGCATAACAAGGCTCCCAGTTCTCCATGGCCTGTCCTGCCTTTCTGGATTTTACACTTTTTTCAGATGGCCCTTTTGACGGGGGGGAAGTGAGACTTCATTGTAGTGCAGATTTCCTTTGCAAGCTTGCTTGGTTGGCCAAAAAGGGCGTATGCGTTTTTTCCTGAATATATTCAGGAAAAAACGCATACGCCCTTTTTGGCCAAGTGCATCATTGTCGACCTTCTGCCTCTTTTCCTATGCTTTAAATGCAATTCCAGTCTACATCCTGAAATCGGTTTCCTGCAATTCTGCCCGGCTTTCAGGTCCTCTTGGCAGCCTTACTTCAGTATATTTTTGGATGATAGCTGTCATTTATAACTCTGCAGGTTTGTGAATTACAGTGCCCCTGAGCTCCTTTCTTCAACTCGCTTTCTTGTGAGCTGGCCGCAACACCGCAGGATTGCTTCAGGCCCTAATCTGGTTCCGGCATGGCACGCTGAGCCTTTGGTTAATTCCTCTTCCTGGTGGGAAATGAGAGTTAAATTTTCCCGTCCAGACACCTCCAGCTAGTCTCTCATTGGTTCTCCCTATTCCTGTTCATCTTCCGCGGAATTTGCAAACTGGGCCAAACAGGAGGTTAAAGGCACTGACTCTCCAAGTCGGGAGAGTGTTAGTAAAGCATCTGGAATGTTGCACCCGAGGACCAGGGGACGAGACCTGAGACATATTTCAACACGTCTCCCGATCACATGGTTGATCATACTCTGGGTTCCACATGCATGTTTTAGCTGAAGGAAGAATCCCTTAAACCTGGAGAGTTGAGACCCGTGGAATGGGTACCATGCAATATGACTTCAAAGGGTCTTCATTTGCTCACCAAAACTCTCCAATCCTATCACTGCTGCGTTTTTGCCCCTGTACTCACGATTGATTCACTTTCAGAGACATAGCAATCCATAGGTTTTAAGGTACTTACTAGTCAGGTACATTATTAGGCGTTTAATATGGGGTTTTGAGTCCATTTCGTTGAGCAAGGAGTAGCTCTTGTCTATTACATATTTGGCTTAAGGAACTTTATCTGTGTTCATTTCAATCTCTGGTTTTATGCAGCACCCCAACTCACCTTTCCCCTTAAGCAAGCATAAGTTGGTTTTCTAAATTTGGGACCATGTTCTGTTTTGAAATTCAGTTCCTGTGTAGCCAAGTTTACATTCCGTGTATTAGTGATATCTTATGATGTTTCTTTTTCTGTGTGACTTATTTCAGTTAGAATCATCATACCTGAATCCACTCATTATGCTGCTATGGGCCTGATGACATAGATGTCATTGCTGAGTGATATTGCATTGTACGTAAGTACCACAACTTCTTTATCCATTTTTCGCTTTATGCGATATTGAACTTGTACCGTAAACGAGGTTCTTGTAAACAGAGCCGTCCCAAACTTTGGGGTGGCTGTGTCTTTTTGATTTTAATTTCCCTAAGCTATAGGACCATAAGTGGAAGTGCCCTAGGCTCTGTTGCTTTGTTTTTTAGATGTTTCAGGAAACACCATACACTTCTCCCGAGTGGCTGTTGGCAATTTACATCCCGCCCATCAGCATAACAAGGCTCCCAGTTCTCCATGGCCTGTCCTGCCTTTCTGGATTTTACACTTTTTTCAGATGGCCCTTTTGACGGGGGGGAAGTGAGACTTCATTGTAGTGCAGATTTCCTTTGCAAGCTTGCTTGGTTGGCCAAAAAGGGCGTATGCGTTTTTTCCTGAATATATTCAGGAAAAAACGCATACGCCCTTTTTGGCCAAGTGCATCATTGTCGACCTTCTGCCTCTTTTCCTATGCTTTAAATGCAATTCCAGTCTACCTCCTGAAATCGGTTTCCTGCAATTCTGCCCGGCTTTCAAGTCCTCTTGGCAGCCTTACTTCAGTATATTTTTGGATGATAGCTGTCATTTATAACTCTGCAGGTTTGTGAATTACAGTGCCCCTGAGCTCCTTTCTTCAACTCGCTTTCTTGTGAGCTGGCCGCAACACCGCAGGATTGCTTCAGGCCCTAATCTGGTTCCGGCATGGCACGCTGAGCCTTTGGTTAATTCCTCTTCCTGGTGGGAAATGAGAGTTAAATTTGCCCGTCCAGACACCTCCAGCTAGTCTCTCATTGGTTCTCCCTATTCCTGTTCATCTTCCGCGGAATTTACAAACTGGGCCAAACAGGAGGTTAAAGGCACTGACTCTCCAAGTCGGGAGAGTGTTAGTAAAGCATCTGGAATGTTGCACCCGAGTACCAGGGGACGAGAACTGAGACATATTTCAACACGTCTCCCGATCACACGGTTGATCATACTCTGGGTTCCACATGCATGTTTTAGCTGAAGGAAGAATCCCTTACACCTGGAGAGTTGAGACCCGTGGAATGGGTACCATGCAATATGACTTCAAAGGGTCTTCATTTGCTCACCAAAACTCTCCAATCCTATCACTGCTGCGTTTTTGCCCCTGTACTCACGATTGATTCACTTTCAGAGACATAGCAATCCATAGGTTTTAAGATACTTACTAGTCAGGTACATTATTAGGCGTTTAATATGGGGTTTTGAGTCCATTTCGTTGAGCAAGGAGTAGCTCTTGTCTATTACATATTTGGCTTAAGGAACTTTATCTGTGCTCATTTCAATCTCTGGTTTTATGCAGCACCCCAACTCACCTTTCCCCTTAAGCAAGCATAAGTTGATTTTCTAAATTTGGGACCATGTTCTGTTTTGAAATTCAGTTCCTGTGTAGCCAAGTTTACATTCCGTGTATTAGTGATATCTTATGATGTTTCTTTTTCTGTGTGACTTATTTCAGTTAGAATCATCATACCTGAATCCACTCATTATGCTGCTATGGGCCTGATGACATAGATGTCATTGCTGAGTGATATTGCATTGTACGTAAGTACCACAACTTCTTTATCCATTTTTCGCTTTATGCGATATTGAACTTGTACCGTAAACGAGGTTCTTGTAAACAGAGCCGTCCCAAACTTTGGGGTGGCTGTGTCTTTTTGATTTTAATTTCCCTAAGCTATAGGACCATAAGTGGAAGTGCCCTAGGCTCTGTTGCTTTGTTTTTTAGATGTTTCAGGAAACACCATACACTTCTCCCGAGTGGCTGTTGGCAATTTACATCCCGCCCATCAGCATAACAAGGCTCCCAGTTCTCCATGGCCTGTCCTGCCTTTCTGGATTTTACACTTTTTTCAGATGGCCCTTTTGACGGGGGGGAAGTGAGACTTCATTGTAGTGCAGATTTCCTTTGCAAGCTTGCTTGGTTGGCCAAAAAGGGCGTATGCGTTTTTTCCTGAATATATTCAGGAAAAAACGCATACGCCCTTTTTGGCCAAGTGCATCATTGTCGACCTTCTGCCTCTTTTCCTATGCTTTAAATGCAATTCCAGTCTACCTCCTGAAATCGGTTTCCTGCAATTCTGCCCGGCTTTTAAGTCCTCTTGGCAGCCTTACTCCAGTATATTTTTGGATGATAGCTGTCATTTATAACTCTGCAGGTTTGTGAATTACAGTGCCCCTGAGCTCCTTTCTTCAACTCACTTTCTTGTGAGCTGGCCGCAACACCGCAGGATTGCTTCAGGCCCTAATCTGGTTCCGGCATGGCACGCTGAGCCTTTGGTTAATTCCTCTTCCTGGTGGGAAATGAGAGTTAAATTTTCCCGTCCAGACACCTCCAGCTAGTCTCTCATTGGTTCTCCCTATTTCTGTTCATCTTCCGCGGAATTTGCAAACTGGGCCAAACAGGAGGTTAAAGGCACTGACTCTCCAAGTCGGGAGAGTGTTAGTAAAGCATCTGGAATGTTGCACCCGAGTACCAGGGGACGCGAACTGAGACATATTTCAACACGTCTCCCGATCACACGGTTGATCATACTCTGGGTTCCACATGCATGTTTTAGCTGAAGGAAGAATCCCTTAAACCTGGAGAGTTGAGACCCGTGGAATGGTACCATGCAATATGACTTCAAAGGGTCTTCATTTGCTCACCAAAACTCTCCAATCCTATCACTGCTGCGTTTTTGCCCCTGTACTCACGATTGATTCACTTTCAGAGACATAGCAATCCATAGGTTTTAAGATACTTACTAGTCAGGTACATTATTAGGCGTTTAATATGGGGTTTTGAGTCCATTTCGTTGAGCAAGGAGTAGCTCTTGTCTATTACATATTTGGCTTAAGGAACTTTATCTGTGCTCATTTCAATCTCTGGTTTTATGCAGCACCCCAACTCACCTTTCCCCTTAAGCAAGCATAAGTTGATTTTCTAAATTTGGGACCATGTTCTGTTTTGAAATTCAGTTCCTGTGTAGCCAAGTTTACATTCCGTGTATTAGTGATATCTTATGATGTTTCTTTTTCTGTGTGACTTATTTCAGTTAGAATCATCATACCTGAATCCACTCATTATGCTGCTATGGGCCTGATGACATAGATGTCATTGCTGAGTGATATTGCATTGTACGTAAGTACCACAACTTCTTTATCCATTTTTCGCTTTATGCGATATTGAACTTGTACCGTAAACGAGTTTCTTGTAAACAGAGCCATCCCAAACTTTGGGGTGGCTGTGTCTTTTTGATTTTAATTTCCCTAAGCTATAGGACCATAAGTGGAAGTGCCCTAGGCTCTGTTGCTTTGTTTTTTAGATGTTTCAGGAAACACCATACACTTCTCCGGAGTGGCTGTTGGCAATTTACATCCCGCCCATCAGCATAACAAGGCTCCCAGTTCTCCATGGCCTGTCCTGCCTTTCTGGATTTTACACTTTTTTCAGATGGCCCTTTTGACCAGGGGGAAGTGAGACTTCATTGTAGTGCAGATTTCCTTTGCAAGCTTGCTTGGTTGGCCAAAAAGGGCGTATGCGTCTTTTCCTGAATATATTCAGGAAAAAACGCATACGCCGTTTTTGGCCAAGTGCATCATTGTGGACGTTCTGCCTCTTTTCATATGCTTTAAATGCAATTCCAGTCTACCTCCTGAAATCGGTTTCCTGCAATTCTGCCCTGCTTTCAAGTCCCCTTGGCAGCCTTACTTCAGTATATTTTTGGACGATAGCTGTCATTTATAACTCTGCAGGTTTGTGAATTACAGTGCCCCTGAGCTCCTTTCTTCAACTCGCTTTCTTGTGAGCTGGCCGCAACACCGCACGATTGCTTCAGGCCCTAATCTGGTTCCGGCACGGCACGCTGAGCCTTTGCTTAATTGCTCTTCCTTGTGGGAAATGAGAGTGAAATTTGCCCGTCCAGACACCTCCAGCTAGTCTCTCATTGGTCCTCCCTATCCCTGTTCATCTTCCGCAGAAATTGCAAACTGGGCCAAGCTGGAGGTTAAAGGCACTGACTCTCCAAGTCGGGAGAGTGTTAGTAAAGCGTCTGGAATGTTGCACCCGAGTACCAGCGGACGAAAACTGAGACATATTTGAACACGTCTCCCAATCACATGGTTGATCATACTCTGGGTTCCACATGCATGTTTCAGCTGAAGGAAGAATCCCTTAAAGCTGGAGAGTTGAGACCCGTGGAATGGGTACCATGCAATATGACTTCAAAGGGTCTTCATTTGCTCACCGAACCTCTCCAATCCTATCACTGCTGCGTTTATGCCCCTGTACACACGCTTGATTCTCTTTCGGAGACATAGCAATCCATAGGTTTTAAGATACTTACTAGTCAGGTACATTCTTAGGCGTTTAATATGGGGTGTTGAGTCCATTTCATTGAGCAAGGAGTAGCTCTTGTCTATTCCATATTTGGCTTAAGGAAATTTATCTGTGCTCATTTCAATCTCTGGTTTTATGCAGCACCCCAACTCACCTTTCCCCTTAAGCAAGCATAAGTTGGTTTTCTAAATTTGAGACCCTGTTCTGTTTTGTAATTCAGTGCCTGTGTAGCCAAGTTTACATTCCGTGTATTAGTGATATCTTATGATGTTTCTTTTTCTGTGTGACTTATTTCAGTTAGAATCATCATACCTGAATCTACTCATTATGCTGCTACAGGAATGATGACATAGATTTCATTGCTGAGTGATATTGCATTGTACGTAAATACCACATATTCTTTATCCATTTTTCGCTTTCTGCGATATTGAACTTGTACCGTAAACGAGGTTCTTGTAAACAGAGCCATCCCAAACTTTGGGGTGGCTGTGTCTTTTTGATTTTAATTTCCCTAAGCTATATGACAATAAGTGGAAGTGCCCTAGGTTCTGTTGCTTTGTTTTTTAGATGTTTCAGGAAACACCATACACTTCTCCCCAGTGACTGTTGGGAATTTACATCCCGCCCATCAGCATAACAAGGCTCCCAGTTCTCCATGGCCTGTCCTGCCTTTCTGGATTTTACACGTTTTTCAGATGTTCCTTTTGACCGGGAGGGAAGTGAGACTTCAATGTAGTGCAGATTTCCTTTGCAAGCTTGCTTGGTTGGCCAAAAAGTGCGTATGCGTTTTTTCCTGAATATATTCAGGAAAAAACTCATACGCCCTTTTTGGCCAAGTGCATCATTGTGGACGTTCTGCCTCTTTTCCTATGCTTTAAATGCAATTCCAGTCTACCTCGTGAAATCGGTTTCCTGCAATTCTGCCCCGCTTTCAAGTCCTCTTGGCAGGCTTACTTCAGTATATTTTTGGACGATAGCTGTCATTTATAACTGTGCAGGTTTGTGAATTACAGTGCCCCTGAGCTTCTTTCTTCAACTCGCTTTCTTGTGAGCTGGCCGCAACACCGCAGGATTGCTTCAGGCCCTAATCTAGTTCCACCACGGCACGCTGAGCCTTTGGTTAATTCCTCTTCCTGGTGGGAAATGAGAGTTAAATTTGCCCGTCCAGACACCTCCAGCTAGTCTCTCATTGGTTCTCCATATTCCTGTTCATCTTCCGCAGAAATTGCAAACTGGGCCAAAAAGGAGGTTAAAGGCACTGATTCTCCAAGTCGGGAGAGTGTTAATAAAGCGTCTGGAATGTTGCACCCGAGTACCAGGGGACGAGAACTGAGACATATTTCAACACGTCTCCCGATCACACGGTTGATCATACTCTGGGTTCCACATGCATGTTTTAGCTGAAGGAAGAATCCCTTAAACCTGGAGAGTTGAGACCCGTGGAATGGGTACCATGCAATATGACATCAAAGGGTCTTCATTTGCTCACCGAACCTCTCCAATCCTATCACTGCTGCGTTTATGCCCCTGCACACATGCTTGATTCTCTTTCAGAGACATAGCAATCCATAGGTTTTCAGATACTTACTTGTTAGGTACATTCTTAGGTGTTTAATATGGGGTGTTGAGTCCATTTCGTTGAGCAAGGAGTAGCTCTTGTCTATTACATATTTGGCTTAAGGAACTTTATCTGTGCTCATTTCAATCTGTGGTTTTATGCAGCACCCCAACTCACCTTTCCCCTTAAGCAAGCATAAGTTGGTTTTCTAAATTTGAGACCCTCTTCGTCTTTGTAAACCAGTTCCTGTGTAGCCAAGTTTACATTCCGTGTATTAGTGATATCTTATGATGTTTCTTTTTCTGTGTGACTTATTTCAGTTAGAATCATCATACCTGAATCCACTCATTATGCTGCTATTGGCCTGATGACATAGATTTAATTGCTGAGTGATATTGCATTGTACGTAATTACCACAACTTCTGTATCCATTTTCCACTTTCTGCGATATTGAACTTGTACCATAAACGCGGTTCTTGTAAACAGAGTTGTCCCAAACTTTTGGGTGGCTGTGTCTTTTTGATTTTAATTTCCCTAATCTATAGTACCATAAGTGGAAGTGCCCTAGGCTCTGTTGCTTTGTTTTTTCATGTTTCAGGAAACACCATACACTTCTCCCGAGTGGCTGTTGGCAATTTACATCCCGCCCATCAGCATAACAAGGCTCCCAGTTCTCCATGGCCTGTCCTGCCTTTCTGGATTTTACACTTTTTTCAGATGGCCCTTTTGACCAGTGGGAAGTGAGACTTCATTGTAGTGCAGATTTCCTTTGCAAGCTTGCTTGGTTGGCCAAAAAGGGCGTATGCGTTTTTTCCTGAATATATTCAGGAAAAAACGCATACGCCCTTTTTGGCCAAGTGCATCATTGTGGACGTTCTGCCTCTTTTCCTATGCTTTAAATGCAATTCCAGTCTACCTCCTGAAATCGGTTTCCTGCAATTCTGCCTTGCCTCCAATGCCTCTTCATAGCCTTACCTCAATATATTTTTTGAAAATAGTTGGCCTTTATAACTCTGCAGGTTTTTGAATTGCAGTGGCCCTTAGCTCCATTTTTCTGCTCTTATTTTTGTAATCTTGCCTCATAACCACAGGATTCCTTCAGGCCCTATTCTTCTTCTGGGGCACCTTGCTGTCCCTTTGGTTTATTCTTCTTACTGATGTGAAATTAGAGTGACATGTGCCCATTGAAACTGCTACAGCTAGTTTCTCACTGGTTCCCCCTATTCCCATTCATCCTCCGCACTAACTGCAGACTGTGCGATACTAGAACTTAAAGGCATTGACTCTCCATGTGGGGATATTGTTAGTAAAGTGGCTGGAATGTCGATCCGGAGTCCCAGGAGAGGAAAAATGAGGTGCGTTTTAGAAACCTTTCCCGATCATATGGTATACCAGTCGCTGGGTTTCCCAAGCATGGTTTAGCTGTAGGAAGATTCCCTTCAACCTGGAGTTTTGGGACCCTTGGAATGAGTAGCATGAAGTATTGCATTAAACTTTTGGCAGTTGCTCACCAAAGCTCACCAATCCTCTCAGCCCCAAGTGTGCAGCCTTATGTCTTATCCAGCTGTGGGTTTATATGTGGTCAATCCAGGTTGCATCACAGCCCCTGAGCAAATTTTGTAAGAATTTTTCTCTCTTTCATTGTTTCTG
Organism: Orcinus orca; assembly: GCF_937001465.1. NCBI lineage: Eukaryota > Metazoa > Chordata > Mammalia > Artiodactyla > Delphinidae > Orcinus > Orcinus orca. Next base: position 777,731 of record NW_026043955.1, on the reverse strand, counting down.
CATTTTGTTTTTAAAATTTATTTCTATAATGGGGTTTAGCTCATTTTCACTGCTGTGTTTGTGCCACTCTGCACACACTTGATTCCCTTATGGAGATATATCAATACATGGGTTTTAAGATTCTTATTACTCAGATATATTTCTCTGCGGTGTATAGGGTGTGTTGAGGCCAGTTCATTGAGCAAGGTGTAGATCTTGTCTAATATCTATTTGGTTTATTGAACGGTATCTGTGCTAATTTCAAACTCTGGTTTAATGCATCACCCCACCTCTCCTTTCCCCTTAAGCTGACATAAGTGTGTTTTCTAAATGTGAGACACTGTTCTGTTCTGTAATTCATTTCTTGTGCAGCCATATTTACCCTCCCTCTATAAGTGATATCTTATGATATGTTTCTTTTTCTGTTTGACTTATTTCAAGTAGTATTATCGGACCTAAATCCACTCTTTATCCTTCTACTAGCCTTATTACCTTGATTTCATGGTGAAGAGATATTCCATTGTACATAAGTACCACATCTTCTTTATCCATTGTTCTCTTTCCTGGGATATTTAAGGTGTACTGAAGTTGAGGTTCTTGTAAACAGAGTAGCCCTAAACTGTGGTGTGCTTGTGTCTTGTTGATTTTTAGACTTCCCTAGATATACTCCCATGATTGGAAGTGTCCTATGCTCTGTAGCTCTGTTTTTTAGATGATTTAGGAACCACCATACACTTCTCCAGAGTGGCTCTCGGCAGTTCACACACTGCCCATCAGCGTATAAAGGCTCCCTGTTCTCCATGGCCTGTCCTGCATTTCTGGTTTTTACAATTTTTTAGGATGGCCCTTTTGACCGGTGGGAAATGAGACTTCTTTGTTGTGCACATTTGCATTGCTTGCTTGCTTCGTTGCCCATAAAGTGCGTATGCGTTTTTTCCTGGATATAATCAGGAAAAAACGCATACGCCCTTTTGGGCCAACTGCATCATTGTCGAAATTCTGCCGCTTTTCATGTGCTTTAAAGACGAGTCCAATCTATCTCTTGAAATCTGTTTCTTGCAATTCTGTCTTGCATTCAGATCCTCTTCTTTGCCTTACCTCAACATATTTTTGGACGTTAGTTTTCATTTATAACTCTGCAGGTTTGTGAATTGCAGTGACCCTGAGCTCCATTTTTTAAGTTGCTCTTTTGTGAGCTGGCCTCAAACCCACAGGATTGCTTCAGGCCCTATTTTGGCTCCGGCGAGGCGGGCTGAGCCTTTTTTCAATTCTTATTCTTAATGGGAAATTAGAGTGATATGTGCCCGTCCAAACCCCTACAACTATTCTCTCATTGGTTCCCCCTCTTCCCGTTCATCCTCCTCACAATTTGCAAAATGTGTGAAACAGAAGTTGAAATGTGCTGATTCTCCAAGTGGGCAGATTCTAAGTAACGTGGCTGGAATGGTGAACAGGAGCACCAGGAGAGGATAAATGAGCTGCATTTTAGACACATCTCCCGATCACATGGTGTACAGTCCTCTGGGTTTTCCATGCATGTTTTAGCTGTAGGAAGATCCCTTGAACCTGCAGATTTGGGACCCATTGAATGGGTACCAGGTAGTATTACTTTAAAGGGTGTGCATTTCCTCACCCAACCTCACATTTCTCTTAGTGCAAACAGTTTCCAGCCTTATGTCTCATCCTGCTGTGGGTCTAGATGTGTTCAATCCATGTTGCATCACCGTCCCTGAGGAAAAGTTGTAAGAGGTTTTCTCTGTCTCTCTGTCGTTTATTTTTTTCAATTTATTACTATATTGGTTACAGCTGATTTTCAAAGCTCTGTTTCTTGCTGCTGTACATCCACTTGATTCACGTACAGAGAGACATCAGTAAATTCTTTTTCAGATTCTTACCAGTCGTATATATTCTTTTCCGGTGACTTGAGTGTGCTGAGTGCAGTTCTTTTAGCTACCGTGTGGGCCTTGTTGATTATCAGTTTGGTATTTGGAATGGTATCTTTGCTAATTTCAACCTCCTGGATGATGCCTCACCCCTCCCCACCTTTCCCGTTTAGCAGCCTTATGCGTGTTTTCTACATATTTGACTATGTTTTTGTTTTGTAATTTATTTCATGTGTAGCCATTTTGGATTCCACCTTTAAGTGATATCTTATGATATGTGTCTTTTTCTTTTTGAATTATGTCACTTAGAAAGATCATACGTAACTCCTCCGGAGTTGTTACAACTGGCCATATTTCATTGATTTCCAGGCTGAATAATATTCCACTCTACCTAAGTACCACATCTCTATCCATTTTTTCCCTCCAGAGACATTTAAGTTATATCCTAGTCGAGGATCTTTTTAACAGAGAGGGGGTAAACATTGGGGTGCCTGTGTCCTCTCAATTTTTGTTTTTCCCAAGATATACGCCCATGAGTGCAAGTGCCCTATGCTCTGTAGCTCATTTTTTAGATGCTTTAGTAAACACAATACACTTCTCCAGAATGGCCGTTGGCAATATACATTTCCACTATAAGTCTCACAGGGCTCCCTCTTCTCCTTGCCCTGTCCTGCATTTCTGTTGTTTACGCTTTATGAGGATGGCTCTTCTGACTGATGCGAAGTGATATCTTTTGTAGTATTGACTTCCAGTGCCCACCTGTTTGCTTGGCTAAAAAAGTGTATGCCCTTTTCTTGAATATATACAGAAAAAAACGCATACACCCTTTTTGGCCAACTGCAATGTTGGCAATGTTCAGCTCCTTTTCTTGTGCTTAATGGCGAGTCCTTTCTACCTCCTCAGATCCCTTTCCTGCCATTCTCCCTTGCTTACAAGTCCTTTTCTCTGACTTTCCTCAAGACATTTTTCAGTGATGGATATTTTCAACTCTGCAGTTTCGTGAATTTTACTGCCCCTGAGTTCCATTGTTCAACTTGTGTTTATGGGAACTGGCCACAAAGCAGCGGGATTTCCTCAAGCCCTATACTGTTTCCATGGGCAACCCTAGCCTTTGGTCAATTCGTCTTCCTGATTGGAAATTAGAGTGACATGTGCCTGTCTGAACACCTAGGACTTGTCTCTCATTGTTCTTCATCCTTCCGCTTCATCCTCTGGACAAATTCCAAACTGTACACAACAGGATGTTGACAGTGCTGACATCTCCAAGTGGGGAGACTGTTAGTAAAGACGCTGGAGGGGTGAACCCGAGCACCAGGAGATGAGGAGATGAGATGCCTTTTCCAAACTCTTCCCGATCAGACGGTATACCATCCTCTGGGTGTGACAGACATGTTTTAGCAGTAGGAAGAGTCCCATTCATGTAAGGAGAACATCAGGGCTTTTTCAAAATCAGTGTCTCCCCGAAACACAAACTGGGGAATTTTTTAAGCTACGGCTACACATATGTTCATTAAGGGCCTTGGGAAGTAGGCAGAGTCCAAACTTTAGATGATTGAAGTCTTCAGGGTCAGAAGCACTCACCACCAGCTTCCCTTAGGTTACACTTTAACTGTCATTGATAGATGATGTCAGTAAAAATATCTATTCTTTTTCAGATTATTTCCCCTTATAGCTTATTGCAAAATGTTGAGTGTAGTTCCCTGTGCTATACAGTAGTTCCTTGTTGATGATCTATTTTATACATAGCAGTGTGTATGTGTTAATCCCAAACTGTTAATTTATCCCTCCTCCCACCTTTCCCCTTTGGTAATAATAAATTATAAGATTTTATACTTCTCAGAAATGGGGGAGCTGAAAGAGAGGTATCATTTTCAATGGAAAAGCATTTAAAACAAGATTGAAGCTTTAACCAAGATTATTAGATGTACATCCTTGGAAAGAAATCACTTCGTTTCTCTAATATTGACCTGACAAATAAGACAAACCTTTTCACTGAACTTGCTTATAATAAAGTGATGGAAATATCAAATGGAAGTGTTAGAAACATCTTATTTTACCCGAGCCTTATACACTGTTCTATGTTAACTACAGTTTGGCTCACACATCTGTTCATTGAGGTTACAATAGTCTCAATTTCTGTTACTGATCCTCCAGAGTGGACCCCAACAAGTGTCCCCCTGCCCAGTGTCATTGGGGCCAACAGATCGAGACTGAGTTTGGTTCACAAGCAAAGGAAACTTTATATTTTGATCAGAGAATGGAGAGGTGAGAGCATGCACTACCCCCTGGGCTGTGGGCTGGGCTGCTGTGTAGAGATCCTGTCAGAGTCAGTGGGAGGGAGGGGGCGGAGCTCTCGAGGGCCGGGTTGGCTGCAGCTCAGGCTCTGTATTGCGGAGTCTGCACTGGGCCCCAGGAGCTGAGGTGTCGTCCCAGCCATTCTGCACTAGGAAATCTGGTCTGAAGTGCCGGGTGTGGAACCTCTGCATGCGGGACCCTAGGAGCACATGAAATTAGACAAAGCACAAAGGATAAAAAAGGTTAGACTTGACTTTATTGCCCAGATTCTATTTTTATCTCCCAGGGATTTTTAATGGGCTTTGCTGGGGACAAACCCCTCCTCTGCCTTTTGTCCCGTTCCTCATTCTTGGAGTGCTGAGGGTGCAGACCCTTCTTCTGTAACTGCTGAGTGCTGAGTTGGGAGCCCTCATACCCGGGGGCGAGGGTCAGAGCTTCTCCCCAGCAGCCTCCAGGTGACGTTGATTGTCCCCAGGCCCCCTGCCTCCCTGCTCGTCCACCTGAGCACCAGCATTGGAAGTGTTATAGATTCTAATGACCTTTAAGGGTCCAGGAAAGAGATGTGCAGAGACGCTGTGGGGGCCGGTTTCACCCCGCCCCACATTTGTTCAGCCACCTTAGGCTGACCGTTTCTGCCAGCCTAGATGCTCTGACCAGTAGTCTGCACTTTCTTCAATTAGGCCCCTGAATTAACGTACAAACAGCACCAGGTGTCAGAGCCCTGCCTGCTCAACTCCCAGACAGTCCAGGGTCAGTGGTGATCAAGGACCATGATGGCCACTGAGTCAACAGCCTTTTGAAGTAAACAGGAGTCCAGCCAGTCTTATTGGCCACCATCATCACGGTGTCTGTAGGCTTTTCTATGGTGACAGTGTGATATACGGTTCCCCCGCCAAGATTATTAGCTCCCCTCTGGGTGCAGTATGTCCTGCAAGCAGTAGTCTACTCTTTTGGGACACACTTTTGTTGTTTTATGAGAGAAACTCCAGGTCAAGTGATGTTCACATGAGTCGTCATGGTGCCCTGTTGCCCCCGGTTATCTCTCTGGATGTTGAAGTTGGAAGGCCTCCTCACTCGAGGTTGGTGTGCCCACAGAGCGAACCCTGAAACTTCAGGGCATGGTTGGTGGTTAGGATCACCACGTGGGGTCCTTTTCCCTTAGGAGGGAGGTGACCTTTGGGGCTGCTGATTTCCAGGTTTTTAGATACCGCCAGTATCTTGGCCAGATGTGGCAGTTGGCCAAGCCCCTTGGTGACCGTAGTTTATCCTACCTGGATGGCATTCTTGCATTGTTCCATTTCAAGTGGTCCCAGTTTTTGCACTAATTCTCCAATGGCGATTCACCTTTCACCGGGAATGTAAAGGTCAAAGGGTTTAGCTAAATTAGGGAGTTCCAGGGCAAGGGTCTGAATTGACTGCTCTTTCCATTCTTGAAAGGCCACTTCTGGATTCTATTCAACAGGATCATCATCTTTTCCTTTCAGTGTTTCATATAGAGGCCCAGCTAGTAGACTGTAGTTAGGGATCCAGAAGCAGCAAACCCTGGCCTCCCCAGGAACCCCTAAGCTGTCTTCTAGTTTTAGAAAGGGGTAAGGCTGAAAATGGTTTCTTCCCTTTCCTGGGATGGGCTTCTCCGACCTTCTGTGAGAATGAAGCCCAGGCAGGTCACCGCAGTCTGTGATATTTGAGCTTTTTCTTGGACAACTTCTATCCTTTATTGGCTTGGTAGTTCAGAGGCCTCCTTAGTAGGGCTGGCGATCAGAATGTCGTCTGTGTACTGAAGGAGGGTTTCCTTTTCCAGAGGTAGAATTTTAGGTCTTTAGCTAAGCTTTCCCCAAAGATGGTGTGGGAATTTTTGCACCCTTGGGGCAAGACGGCCCGGAAGTATTGTTTTAGTTGTATGTTGAGTCCTGCCACTCACAAGCCAAAATTTCTTGTGACTCTGGGACTAATGGAATACAAAAGAAGGCATCATTGAAGACTAATACAGAATACCATGTCCTGGTGGTTGGTAGAATGACCAGCAGGGTGTAGGAATTAGGAGCAGCTGGAGGTATATCCTCGGTGACTTCACTGACTGTCCTGACATCCTTTACCAGGTCCCCAGCAGCCCATGGGGCTCTCGTGGTCAGACCAATCCCAGAATATGGAGCTCACCTGGGCAGGTACCCCACCCCCACCCCAGCCCACGGGGCTATCGTGGTCAGGCCCCTCCCAGGATACAGAGCTACCCTTGCAGGTACCATGGCAGGGCTGGGCACACAGGAACCGTGCACATAGCCCTCATTGCAGAGCACCCCCAGCTCACCTGTCGCTCAGAGCTGACACAGAGCACCTCAGAGCAGGACTTGAACTAACAAACAGCAGCTGCGACAGGTCTGTGACCCTGGGCATCACTCTGTGCGGCCTCCCTCCACCTGGTCTTCCAGAGACTTCCACTGCACCCGGGGCACCAGGCCTCTGTCTCCAACCACCACCCACCCCTCCTCTCCCTGACTCCTGGGTTCCTCTCATTAGGAGAGGGTTTTCTTGAAGTTGTCTCCCACTCATGGGCCAGATAAAATGATTAGAAAACAAGCCAAAGCTGCAGCCCCTTGTCTATCCTGACTCTCAGGAGCCCACACCTGTTCCTTGGACCTGGCCGGTTCAGCAATTTCCATTTTCTGCAACTGTGAGCCCCTGAGGGGTGATGATTGGCTGACCTGGGCAGCCTTACCATGCCGGCCAGCCCTCCCCAGGTGTGCCTGGGTTGAGATCAATATAAATACCACTCCAGGCAGCAAGAGCCCCTGCAGCCGTGCCTGACGCCATTTTCTCTGCCCTGTCAGCAGTCTCGGGGCTGGGCTGGTGGGAGGGAGTGAGAGGCCACGGCTTTGTAGGTGGCCCAGTGTGAGTGGGGCTCTGCTGGACTTTCTGCAGCAGTTGCCAGGCTGCCACCTGCTAAAGAAGAGGATGTGTCACCTATACCTGCTGCTGGAATTTCTCCCTGGGCAGAGGTGAGGAAGGAAAGAAGCAGTGGGGGCAGGGACAGGACGGGTATCTCAGGCAGGGAAATGGAAATCTTCCAGAAGAGCACCCAGGGCCAGGACCATCCTGGCTGGCCTGCAGGCACCAAGTCGGCCGGCATGCTGTCACTCATGTGGCTCTATGGCCCTTCCTCTAGGCTTTCAAGTCCTTGTATATATTCAGGTGTTTTACCTGGGACGGGTGGGAATAGTTCAGCAGCAACTGGCCTGGGGCTCAGCTCACGTTTACTCACAGATGCCTCAGCACGGTGCCCCAGCTTTGCAATGAGGACGCTTGTTGCGTGGGGGCTGCTGGCTGAATGGGAGACGATTCCCCACCACTGACCAACTTCAGAATTGTTTACAACTGGAGCAAGTGCCCTGATACGGTTTTCCTCTGTGGAACTGGTGGGTTCTGTGTTTTTTTTCTCTTTTTCGTTTTTGGTTCAAGGTAGATTTTATTCCTCTTTTTTGTATTTACAGATACAAGCATGGAAATAATTTATTCATATAAATACATGTATGTGAAGGGAATAATTGTTTTTTCTGTTTTATTTTTTAAATTTTATTTCTTTTTAATTTTGAATTTTATTTTATATTTTTATACAGCAGGTTCTTATTGGTTACCTATTTTATACGTATAAATGTATACATGCCAATCCCAGTCTCTCAACTCCTCCCACCACCACCCCCCCAACAGCCTTCCACCCTTGTTGTCCATACGTTTGTTGTCTACATCTGTTGCTATATTTATGCCTTGCAAAATGGTTAACCTGTACAGTTTTTCTAGGTTCCACATATATGCATGAATATACAAGATTTGTTTTTCTCTTTCTGACTTACTTCACTCTGTATGAGACTCTCTAGATCCATCGACGTCTTGACAAATGACCCAATTTCATTCCTTTTCATGGCTTAGTAATATTCCATTTTATATATGTACCACAGCTTTATGCATACGTCTGTCTGTGGGCATTTAGGTTGCTTCCATTACCTCGATATTGTAAAGAGTGAGGCAATGAACATTGCGGTGAATGTCTCTTTTTGATTTATGGTTTTGTCTGGGTATATGTCCAGAACTGGGATTGCTGTATCATATGGTAATTCTACTGTTAGTTTCTTAAGAAACTCCATATTGTTCTCCATAGTGACTGTATCAATTTATATTCCCAACAATAGTGGAAGAGGGTTCCTTTTCTCCACACCCTTTCCAGCATTTTTTTTTTGTAGATTTTCTGATGATGCCCATTCTACCAGGTGTGAGGTGATACCTCATTGCTGAGTCCATTTCCTTGAGCAAGGGGTAGGTCTTGTCTATTAAATATTTGGCTTATGGAACGGTATCTGTGCTAATTTCAAACTCTGGTTTTATGCAGCACCCCAACTCACCTTCCCACTTAAGCAAGCATAAGTTGGTTTTCTAAATTTGAGACCGTGTTCTGTTTTGTAAATCAGTTCATGTGTAGCCAAGTTCTCATTCCATGTATTAGTGGTACCTTATGATGTTTCTTTTTCTGTGTGACTTTTTTCACTTAGAATCACCGTGCCTCAATCCACTCATTATGCTGGTACGGGCCTGGTGACATAGTTTTCATTGCTGAGAGGTATTCTGTTGTACGTAAGTACCGCAACTTCTTTATCCATTATTTGTTCTCTGGCATATTTAACTTATGCTGCAGAAGAGGTTCCTGTAAACAGAGCTGTCCCAAACTTTGGGGTGGCTGTGTCTTTTTGATTTTAATTTCCCTAAGCTATAGGACCATAAGTGGAAGTGCCCTAGGCTCTGTTGCTTTGTTTTTTATATGTTTCAGGAAACACCATACACTTCTCCCGAGTGGCTGTTGGCAATTTACATCCCACCCATCAGCATAACAAGGCTCCCAGTTCTCCATGGCCTGTCCTGCCTTTCTGGATTTTACACTTTTTTCAGATTGCCCTTTTGACCGGGGGGAAGTGAGACTTCATTGTAGTGCAGATTTCCTTTGCAAGCTTGCTTGGTTGGCCAAAAAGTGCGTATGCGTTTTTCCCTGAATATATTCAGGAAAAAACGCATACGCCCTTTTTGGCCAAGTGCATCATTGTCGACGTTCTGCCTCTTTTCCTATGCTTTAAATGCAATTCCAGTCTGCCTCCTGAAATCGGTTTCCTGCAATTCTGCCCCGCTTTCAAGTCCGCTTGGCAGCCTTACTTCAGTATATTTTTGGACGATAGCTGTCATTTATAACTCTGCAGGTTTGTGAATTACAGTGCTCTTGAGCTCCTTTCTTCAACTCGCTTTCTTGTGAGCTGCCCGCAACACTGCAGGATTGCTTCAGGCCCTAATCTGGGTCTGGCACGGCATGCTGAGCCTTTGGTTAATCCTCTTCCTGGTGTGAAATAAGAGTTAAATTTGCCCGTCCAGAAACCTCCAGCTAGTCTCTCATTGGTTCTCCCTATTCCTGTTCATCTTCCGCAGAAATTGCAAACTGGGCCAAACAGGAGGTTAAAGGCACTGACTCTCCAAGTCGGCAGAGCGTTAGTAAAGCATCTGGAATGTTGCACACGAGTACCAGGGGACGAGAACTGAGACATATTGGAACACGTCTCCCGATCACATGGTTGATCATACTCTGGGTTCCACATGCATGCTTTAGCTGAAGGAAGAATCCCTTAAACCTGGAGAGTTGAGACCCGTGGAATGGGTACCATGCAATATGACTTCAAAGGGTCTTCATTTGCTCACCGAACCTCTCCAATCCTATCACTGCTGCGTTTATGCCAGTGTACACACGCTTGATTCTCTTTCGGAGACATAGCAATCCATAGGTTTTAAGATACTTACTAGTCAGGCACATTCTTAGGCGTTTAATATGAGGTGTTGAGTCCATTTCGTTGAGTAAGGAGTAGCTCTTGTCTATTACATATTTGGCTTAAGGAACTTTATCTGTGCTCATTTCAATCTCTGGTTTTATGCAGCACCCAAACTCACCTTTCCCCTTAAGCAAGCATAAGTTGGTTTTCTATATTTGAGACCCTGTTGTGTTTTGTAATCCAGTTACTGTGTAGCCAAGTTTACATTCCGTGTATTAGTGATATCTTATGATGTTTCTTTTTCTGTGTGACTTATTTGAGTTAGAAACATCATACCTGAATCCACTCATTATGCTGCTATGGGCCTGATGACATAGATTTCATTGCTGAGTGATATTGCATTGTACATAAGTACCACAACTTCTTTATCCATTTTTCACTTTCTGCGATATTAAACTTGCCCCGTAAAGGAGTTTCTTGTAAACAGAGCCGTCCCAAACTTTGGGGTGGCTGTGCCTTTTTGATTTTAATTTCCCTAAGCTATAGGACCATAAGTGGAAGTGCCCTAGGCTCTGTTGTTTTGTTTTTTAGATGTTTCAGGAAACACCATACACTTCTCCCGAGTGGCTGTTGGCAATTTACATCCCGCCCATCAGCATAACAAGGCTCCCATTTCTCCATGGCCTGTCCTGCCTTTCTGGATTTTACACTTTTTTCAGATGGCACTTTTGACCTGGGGGAAGTGAGACTTCATTGTAGTGCAGATTTCCTTTGCAAGCTTGCTTGGTTGGCCAAAAAGGGCGTATGCGTTTTTTCCTGAATATATTCAGGAAAAAACGCATACACCCTTTTTGGCCAAGTGCATCATTGTCGACGTTCTGCCTCTTTTCCTATGCTTTAAATGCAATTCCAGTCTACCTCCTGAAATCGGTTTCCTGCAATTCTGCCCCGCTTTCAAGTCCTCGTGGCAGACTTACTTCAGTATATTTTTGGACGATAGCTGTCATTTATAACTCTGCAGGTTTGTGAATTACAGTGCCCCTGAGCTCCTTTCTTCAACTCGCTTTCTTGTGAGCTCGCCGCAACACCGCACGATTGCTTCAGGCCCTAATCTGGTTCCGGCACGGCACGCTGAGCCTTTGCTTAATTGCTCTTCCTGGTGGGAAATGAGAGTTAAATTTGCCCGTCCAGACACCTCCAGCTAGTCTCTCATTGGTCCTCCCTATCCCTGTTCATCTTCCGCAGAAATTGCAAACTGGGCCAAGCAGGAGGTTAAAGGCACTGACTCTCCAAGTCGAGAGAGTGTTAGTAAAGCATCTGGAATGTTGCACCTGAGTACCAGCGGTCGAAAACTGAGACATATTGGAACACGTCTCCCGATCACATGATTGATCATACTCTGGGTTCCACATGCATGCTTTAGCTGAAGGAAGAATCCCTTAAACCTGGAGAGTTGAGACCCGTGGAATGGGTACCATGCAATATGACTTCAAAGGGTCTTCATTTGCTCACCGAACCTCTCCAATCCTATCACTGCTGCGTTTATGACCCTGTACACACGCTTGATTCTCTTTCAGAGACATAGCAATCCATAGGTTTAAGATACTTACTAGTCAGGTACATTCTTAGGCGTTTAATATGGGGTTTTGAGTCCATTTCGTTGAGCAAAGAGTAGCTCTTGTGTATTACATATTTGGCTTAAGGAACTTTATCTGTGCTCATTTCAATCTCTGGTTTTATGCAGCACCCCAACTCACCTTTCCCCTTAAGCAAGCATAACTTGGTTTTCTACATTTGAGAACCTGTTGTGTTTTGTAATCCAGTTCCTGTGTAGCCAAGTTTACATTCCATGTATTAGTGATATCTTATGATGTTTCTTTTTCTGTGTGACTTATTTCAGTTAGAATCATCATACCTGAATCCACGCATTATGCTGCTATGGGCCTGATGACATAGATTTCATTGCTGAGTGATATTGCATTGTACGTAAGTACCACACCTTCTTTATCCATTTTTCACTTTCTGCGATATTGAACTTGTCCCGTAAAAGAGTTTCTTGTAAACAGAGCCGTCCCAAACTTAGGGGTGGCTGTGTCTTTTTGATTTTAATTTCCCTAAGCTATAGAACCATAAGTGGAATTGCCCTAGGCTCTGTTAGTTTGTTTTTTAGATGTTTCAGGAAACAACATACACTTCTCCCGAGTGGCTGTTGGCAATTTACATCCCGCCCATCAGCATAACAAGGCTCCCAGTTCTCCATGGCCTGTCCTGCCTTTCTGGATTTTACACTTTCTTCAGATGGCCCTTTTGACCCAGGGGAAGTGAGACTTCATTGTAGTGCAGATTTCCTTTGCAAGCTTGCTTGGTTGGCCAAAAAGGGCGTATGCGTTTTTTCCTGAATATATTCAGGAAAAAACGCATACGCCCTTTTTGGCCAAGTGCATCATTGTCCACGTTCTGCCTCTTTTCCTATGCTTTAAATGCAATTCCAGTCTACCTCCTGAAATCGGTTTCCTGCAATTCTGCCCCTCTTTCAAGTCCTCTTGGCAGGCTTACTTCAGTATATTTTTGGACGATAGCTGTCATTTATAACTCTGCAGATTTGTGAATTACAGTGCCCCTGAGCTCCTTTCTTCAACTTGCTTTCTTGTGAGCTGGCCGCAACACTGCAGGATTGCTTCAGGCCCTAATCTGGTTCTGGCACGGCAAGCTGAGCCTTTGGTTAATTCCTCTTCCTAGTGGGAAATGAGAGTTAAATTTTCCCGTCCAGACACCTCCAGCTAGTCTCTCATTGGTTCTCCCTATTCTTGTTCATCTTCTGCAGAAATTGCAAACTGGTCCAAACAGGAGTTTAAAGGCACTGACTCTCCAAGTCGGGAGAGTGTTAATAAAGCGTCTGGAATGTTGCACCCGAGTACCAGGGGACGAGAACTGAGACATATTGGAACACGTCTCCCGATCACACAGTTGATCATACTCTGGGTTCCACAAGCATGTTTTAGCTGAAGGAAGAATCCCTTAAACCTGGAGAATTGAGACCCGTGGAATGGGTACCATGCAATATGACTTCAAAGGGTCTTCATTTGCTCACCGAACCTCTCCAATCCTATCACTGCTGCATTTATGCCCCTGTACACATGCCTGATTCTCTTTCGGAGACATAGCAATCCATAGGTTTTAAGATACTTACTAGTCAGGTACATACTTCGGCGTTTAATATGGGGTGTTGAGTCCATTTCGTTGAGCAAGGAGTAGCTCTTGTCTAATACATAAGTGGCTTAAGGAAATTTATCTGTGCTCATTTCAATCTCTGGTTTTATGCAGCACCCCAACTCCCCTTTCCCCTTAAGCAAGCATAAGTTGGTTTTCTAAATTTGAGACCCTGTTTTGTTTTGTAATTCAGTTCCTGTGTAGCAAGTTTACATTCCGTGTATTAGTGATATCTTATGATGTTTCTTTTTCTGTGTGACTTATCTCAGTTAGAATCATCATACCTGAATCCACTCATTATGCTGCTACGGGAATGATGACATAGATTTCATTGCTGAGTGATATTGCATTGTACGTAAGTACCAAAACTTCTTTATCCATTTTTCGCTTTATGCGATATTGAACTTGTACCGTAAACGAGGGTCTTGTAAACAGAGCCGTCCCAAACTTTGGCGTGGCTGTGCCTTTTTGATTTTAATTTCCCTAAGCTATAGGACCATAAGTGGAAGTGCCCTAGGCTCTGTTCCTATGTTTTTTAGATGTTTCAGGAAGCACCATACACTTCTCCCCAGTGGCTGTTGGCAATTTACATCCCGCCCATCAGCATAACAAGGCTCCCAGTTCTCCATGGCCTGTCCTGCCTTTCTGGATTTTACACTTTTTTCAGATGGCCCTTTTGACCTGGGGGAAGTGAGACTTCATTGCAGTGCAGATTTCCTTTGCAGGCTTGCTTGGTTGGCCAAAAAGTGCGTATGCATTTTTTCCTGAATATATTCAGGAAGAAACACATACGCCCTTTTTGGCCAAATGCATCATTGTGGACGTTCTGCCTCTTTTCCTATGCTTTAAATGCAATTCCAGTCTACCTCCTGAAATCGGTTTCCTGCAATTCTGCCCCGCTTTCAAGTCCGCATGGCAGCCTTACTTCAGTATATTTTTGGATGATAGCTGTCATTTATAACTCTGCAGGTTTGTGAATTACAGTGCCCCTGAGCTCCTTTCTTCAACTTGCTTTCTTGTGAGCTGGCCGTAACACTGCAGGATTGCTTCAGGCCCTAATCTGCTTCTGGCACGGCACGCTGAGCCTTTGGTTAATTCCTCTTCCTGCTGGGAAATGAGAGTTAAATTTGCCCGTCCAGACACCTCCAGCTAGTCTCTCATTGGTTCTTCCTATTCTTGTTCATCTTCCGCAGAAATTGCAAACTGGTCCAAACAGGAGTTTAAAGGCACTGACTCTCCAAGTCGGGAGAGTGTTAATAAAGCGTCTGGAATGTTGCACCCGAGTACCAGGGGACGAGAACTGAGACATATTGGAACACGTCTCCCGATCACACGTTTGATCATACTCTGGGTTCCACATGCATGCTTTAGCTGAAGGAAGAATCCCTTAAACCTGGAGAGTTGAAACCCGTGGAATGGGTACCATGCAATATGATTTCAAAGGGTCTTCATTTGCTCACCAAACCTCTCCAATCCTATCATTGCTGCATTTATGCCCCTGTACACACGATTGATTCTCTTTTGGAGACGTAGCAATACATAGGTTTTAAGATACTTACTAGTCAGCTACATTCTTAGGTGTTTAATATGGGGTGTTGAGTCCATTTCGTTGAGCAAGGAGTAGCTCTTTTGTATTACATATTTGGCTTAAGGAACTTTATCTGTGCTTATTTCAATCTCTGGTTTTATGCAGCACCCCAACTCACCTTTCCCCTTAAGCAAGCATAAGTTGGCTTTCTAAATTTGAGATCCTGTTCTGTTTTGTAATCCAGTTCCTGTGTAGCCAAGTTTACATTCCGTGTATTAGTGATATCTTATGATGTTTCTTTTTCTGTGTGCCTTATTTCAGTTAGAATCATCATACCTCAATTCACTCATTATGCTGATACAGGCCTGATGACATAGATTTCATTGCTGAGTGATATTGCATTGTACGTAAATACCACAAATTCTTTATCAATTTTTCACTTTCTGCCATATTGAACTTGTACCGTAAATGAGGTTCTTGTAAACAGAGCCGTCCCAAATATTGGGGTGGCTGTGTCTTTTTGATTTTAATTTCCCTAAGCTATAGGACCATATGTGGAAGTGCCCTAGGCTCTGTTGCTTTGTTTTTTAGATGTTTCAGGAAGCACCATACACTTCTCCCCAGTGGCTGTTGACAATTTACATCCCGCCAATCAGCATAACAAGTCTCCCAGTTCTCCATGGCCTGTCCTGCCTTTCTGGATTTTACACTTTTTTCAGATGGCCCTTTTGACCGGGGGGAAGTGAGACTTCATTGTAGTGCAGATTTTCTTTGCAAGCTTGCTTGGTTGGCCAAAAAGGGTGTATGCGTTTTTCCCTGAATATATTCAGGAAAAAACGCATACGCCCTTTTTGGCCAAGTGCATCATTGTTGACGTTCTGCCTCTTTTCCTATTCTTTAAATGCAATTCCAGTCTACCTCCTGAAATCGGTTTCCTGCAATTCTGCCCCGCTTTCAAGTCCTCTTGGCATGCTTACTTCAGTATATTTTTGGATGATAGCTGTCATTTATAACTCTGCAGGTTTGTGAATTACAGTGCCCCTGAGCTCCTTTCTTCAACTCGCTTTCTTGTGAGCTGGCCGCAACACCGCAGGATTGCTTCAGGCCCTAATCTGGTTCCGGCATGGCACGCTGAGCCTTTGGTTAATTCCTCTTCTTGGTGGGAAATGAGAGTTAAATTTTCCCGTCCAGACACCTCCAGCTAGTCTCTCATTGGTTCTCCCTATTCCTGTTCATCTTCCGCGGAATTTGCAAACTGGGCCAAACAGGAGGTTAAAGGCACTGACTCTCCAAGTCGGGAGAGTGTTAGTAAAGCATCTGGAATGTTGCACCCGAGTACCAGGGGACGAGAACTGAGACATATTTCAACACGTCTCCCGATCACACGGTTGATCATACTCTGGGTTCCACATGCATGTTTTAGCTGAAGGAAGAATCCCTGAAACTTGGAGAGTTGAGACCGGTGGAATGGGTACCATGCAATATGACTTCAAAGGGTCTTCATTTGCTCACCAAAACTCTCCAATCCTATCACTGCTGCGTTTTTGCCCCTGTACTCACGATTGATTCACTTTCAGAGACATAGCAATCCATAGGTTTTAAGATACTTACTAGTCAGGTACATTATTAGGCGTTTAATATGGGGTTTTGAGTCCATTTCGTTGAGCAAGGAGTAGCTCTTGCCTATTACATATTTGGCTTAAGGAACTTTATCTGTGCTCATTTCAATCTCTGGTTTTATGCAGCACCCCAACTCACCTTTCCCCTTAAGCAAGCATAAGTTGATTTTCTAAATTTGGGACCATGTTCTGTTTTGAAATTCAGTTCCTGTGTAGCCAAGTTTACATTCCGTGTATTAGTGATATCTTATGATGTTTCTTTTTCTGTGTGACTTATTTCAGTTAGAATCATCATACCTGAATCCACTCATTATGCTGCTATGGGCCTGATGACATAGATGTCATTGCTGAGTGATATTGCATTGTACGTAAGTACCACAACTTCTTTATCCATTTTTCGCTTTATGCGATATTGAACTTGTACCGTAAACGAGTTTCTTGTAAACAGAGCCATCCCAAACTTTGGGGTGGCTGTGTCTTTTTGATTTTAATTTCCCTAAGCTATAGGACCATAAGTGGAAGTGCCCTAGGCTCTGTTGCTTTGTTTTTTAGATGTTTCAGGAAACACCATACACTTCTCCCGAGTGGCTGTTGGCAATTTACATCCCGCCCATCAGCATAACAAGGCTCCCAGTTCTCCATGGCCTGTCCTGCCTTTCTGGATTTTACACTTTTTTCAGATGGCCCTTTTGACCGGGGGGAAGTGAGACTTCATTGTAGTGCAGATTTCCTTTGCAAGCTTGCTTGGTTGGCCAAAAAGGGCGTATGCGATTTTTCCTGAATATATTCAGGAAAAAACGCATACGCCCTTTTTGGCCAAGTGTATCATTGTCGACCTTCTGCCTCTTTTCCTATGCTTTAAATGCAATTCCAGTCTACCTCCTGAAATCGGTTTCCTGCAATTCTGCCCGGCTTTCAAGTCCTCTTGGCAGCCTTACTTCAGTATATTTTTGGATGATAGCTGTCATTTATAACTCTGCAGGTTTGTGAATTACAGTGCCCCTGAGCTCCTTTCTTCAACTCGCTTTCTTGTGAGCTGGCCGCAACACCGCAGGATTGCTTCAGGCCCTAATCTGGTTCCGGCATGGCACGCTGAGCCTTTGGTTAATTCCTCTTCCTGGTGGGAAATGAGAGTTAAATTTTCCCGTCCAGACACCTCCAGCTAGTCTCTCATTGGTTCTCCCTATTCCTGTTCATCTTCCGCGGAATTTGCAAACTGGGCCAAACAGGAGGTTAAAGGCACTGACTCTCCAAGTCGGGAGAGTGTTAGTAAAGCATCTGGAATGTTGCACCCGAGTACCAGGGGACGAGAACTGAGACATATTTCAACACGTCTCCCGATCACACGGTTGATCATACTCTGGGTTCCACATGCATGTTTTAGCTGAAGGAAGAATCCCTGAAACTTGGAGAGTTGAGACCGGTGGAATGGGTACCATGCAATATGACTTCAAAGGGTCTTCATTTGCTCACCAAAACTCTCCAATCCTATCACTGCTGCGTTTTTGCCCCTGTACTCACGATTGATTCACTTTCAGAGACATAGCAATCCATAGGTTTTAAGATACTTACTAGTCAGGTACATTATTAGGCGTTTAATATGGGGTTTTGAGTCCATTTCGTTGAGCAAGGAGTAGCTCTTGCCTATTACATATTTGGCTTAAGGAACTTTATCTGTGCTCATTTCAATCTCTGGTTTTATGCAGCACCCCAACTCACCTTTCCCCTTAAGCAAGCATAAGTTGATTTTCTAAATTTGGGACCATGTTCTGTTTTGAAATTCAGTTCCTGTGTAGCCAAGTTTACATTCCGTGTATTAGTGATATCTTATGATGTTTCTTTTTCTGTGTGACTTATTTCAGTTAGAATCATCATACCTGAATCCACTCATTATGCTGCTATGGGCCTGATGACATAGATGTCATTGCTGAGTGATATTGCATTGTACGTAAGTACCACAACTTCTTTATCCATTTTTTGCTTTATGCGATATTGAACTTGTACCGTAAACGAGTTTCTTGTAAACAGAGCCATCCCAAACTTTGGGGTGGCTGTGTCTTTTTGATTTTAATTTCCCTAAGCTATAGGACCATAAGTGGAAGTGCCCTAGGCTCTGTTGCTTTGTTTTTTAGATGTTTCAGGAAACACCATACACTTCTCCCGAGTGGCTGTTGGCAATTTACATCCCGCCCATCAGCATAACAAGGCTCCCAGTTCTCCATGGCCTGTCCTGCCTTTCTGGATTTTACACTTTTTTCAGATGGCCCTTTTGACCGGGGGGAAGTGAGACTTCATTGTAGTGCAGATTTCCTTTGCAAGCTTGCTTGGTTGGCCAAAAAGGGCGTATGCGATTTTTCCTGAATATATTCAGGAAAAAACGCATACGCCCTTTTTGGCCAAGTGTATCATTGTCGACCTTCTGCCTCTTTTCCTATGCTTTAAATGCAATTCCAGTCTACCTCCTGAAATCGGTTTCCTGCAATTCTGCCCGGCTTTCAAGTCCTCTTGGCAGCCTTACTTCAGTATATTTTTGGATGATAGCTGTCATTTATAACTCTGCAGGTTTGTGAATTACAGTGCCCCTGAGCTCCTTTCTTCAACTCGCTTTCTTGTGAGCTGGCCGCAACACCGCAGGATTGCTTCAGGCCCTAATATGGTTCCGGCATGGCACGCTGAGCCTTTGGTTAATTCCTCTTCCTGGTGGGAAATGAGAGTTAAATTTTCCCGTCCAGACACCTCCAGCTAGTCTCTCATTGGTTCTCCCTATTTCTGTTCATCTTCCGCGGAATTTGCAAACTGGGCCAAACAGGAGGTTAAAGGCACTGACTCTCCAAGTCGGGAGAGTGTTAGTAAAGCATCTGGAATGTTGCACCTGAGTACCAGGGGACGAGAACTGAGACATATTTCAACACGTCTCCCGATCACACGGTTGATCATACTCTGGGTTCCACATGCATGTTTTAGCTGAAGGAAGAATCCCTTAAACCTGGAGAGTTGAGACCCGTGGAATGGGTACCATGCAATATGACTTCAAAGGGTCTTCATTTGCTCACCAAAACTCTCCAATCCTATCACTGCTGCGTTTTTGCCCCTGTACTCACGATTGATTCACTTTCAGAGACATAGCAATCCATAGGTTTTAAGATACTTACTAGTCAGGTACATTATTAGGCGTTTAATATGGGGTTTTGAGTCCATTTCGTTGAGCAAGGAGTAGCTCTTGTCTATTACATATTTGGCTTAAGGAACTTTATCTGTGCTCATTTCAATCTCTGGTTTTATGCAGCACCCCAACTCACCTTTCCCCTTAAGCAAGCATAAGTTGATTTTCTAAATTTGGGACCATGTTCTGTTTTGAAATTCAGTTCCTGTGTAGCCAAGTTTACATTCCGTGTATTAGTGATATCTTATGATGTTTCTTTTTCTGTGTGACTTATTTCAGTTAGAATCATCATACCTGAATCCACTCATTATGCTGCTACGGGCCTGATGACATAGATGTCATTGCTGAGTGATATTGCATTGTACGTAAGTACCACAACTTCTTTATCCATTTTTCGCTTTATGCGATATTGAACTTGTACCGTAAACGAGTTTCTTGTAAACAGAGCCATCCCAAACTTTGGGGTGGCTGTGTCTTTTTGATTTTAATTTCCCTAAGCTATAGGACCATAAGTGGAAGTGCCCTAGGCTCTGTTGCTTTGTTTTTTAGATGTTTCAGGAAACACCATACACTTCTCCCGAGTGGCTGTTGGCAATTTACATCCCACCCATCAGCATAACAAGGTTCCCAGTTCTCCATGGCCTGTCCTGCCTTTCTGGATTTTACACTTTTTTCAGATGGCCCTTTTGACGGGGGGGAAGTGAGACTTCATTGTAGTGCAGATTTCCTTTGCAAGCTTGCTTGGTTGGCCAAAAAGGGCGTATGCGTTTTTTCCTGAATATATTCAGGAAAAAACGCATACGCCCTTTTTGGCCAAGTGCATCATTGTCGACCTTCTGCCTCTTTTCCTATGCTTTAAATGCAATTCCAGTCTACCTCCTGAAATCGGTTTCCTGCAATTCTGCCCGGCTTTCAAGTCCTCTTGGCAGCCTTACTTCAGTATATTTTTGGATGATAGCTGTCATTTATAACTCTGCAGGTTTGTGAATTACAGTGCCCCTGAGCTCCTTTCTTCAACTCGCTTTCTTGTGAGCTGGCCACAACACCGCAGGATTGCTTCAGGCCCTAATCTGGTTCCGGCATGGCACGCTGAGCCTTTGGTTAATTCCTCTTCCTGGTGGGAAATGAGAGTTAAATTTTCCCGTCCAGACACCTCCAGCTAGTCTCTCATTGGTTCTCCCTATTCCTGTTCATCTTCCGCGGAATTTGCAAACTGGGCCAAACAGGAGGTTAAAGGCACTGACTCTCCAAGTCGGGAGAGTGTTAGTAAAGCATCTGGAATGTTGCACCCGAGTACCAGGGGACGAGAACTGAGACATATTTCAACACGTCTCCCGATCACACGGTTGATCATACTCTGGGTTCCACATGCATGTTTTAGCTGAAGGAAGAATCCCTTAAACCTGGAGAGTTGAGACCCGTGGAATGGGTACCATGCAATATGACTTCAAAGGGTCTTCATTTGCTCACCAAAACTCTCCAATCCTATCACTGCTGCGTTTTTGCCCCTGTACTCACGATTGATTCACTTTCAGAGACATAGCAATCCATAGGTTTTAAGATACTTACTAGTCAGGTACATTATTAGGCGTTTAATATGGGGTTTTGAGTCCATTTCGTTGAGCAAGTAGTAGCTCTTGTCTATTACATATTTGGCTTAAGGAACTTTATCTGTGCTCATTTCAATCTCTGGTTTTATGCAGCACCCCAACTCATCTTTCCCCTTAAGCAAGCATAAGTTGATTTTCTAAATTTGGGACCATGTTCTGTTTTGAAATTCAGTTCCTGTGTAGCCAAGTTTACATTCCGTGTATTAGTGATATCTTATGATGTTTCTTTTTCTGTGTGACTTATTTCAGTTAGAATCATCATACCTGAATCCACTCATTATGCTGCTATGGGCCTGAAGACATAGAAGTCATTGCTGAGTGATATTGCATTGTACGTAAGTACCACAACTTCTTTATCCATTTTTCGCTTTATGCGATATTGAACTTGTACCGTAAACGAGTTTCTTGTAAACAGAGCCATCCCAAACTTTGGGGTGGCTGTGTCTTTTTGATTTTAATTTCCCTAAGCTATAGGACCATAAGTGGAAGTGCCCTAGGCTCTGTTGCTTTGTTTTTTAGATGTTTCAGGAAACACCATACACTTCTCCCGAGTGGCTGTTGGCAATTTACATCCCGCCCATCAGCATAACAAGGCTCCCAGTTCTCCATGGCCTGTCCTGCCTTTCTGGATTTTACACTTTTTTCAGATGGCCCTTTTGACGGGGGGGAAGTGAGACTTCATTGTAGTGCAGATTTCCTTTGCAAGCTTGCTTGGTTGGCGAAAAAGGGCGTATGCGTTTTTTCCTGAATATATTCAGGAAAAAACGCATACGCCCTTTTTGGCCAAGTGCATCATTGTCGACCTTCTGCCTCTTTTCCTATGCTTTAAATGCAATTCCAGTCTACCTCCTGAAATCGGTTTCCTGCAATTCTGCCCGGCTTTCAAGTCCTCTTGGCAGCCTTACTTCAGTATATTTTTGGATGATAGCTGTCATTTATAACTCTGCAGGTTTGTGAATTACAGTGCCCCTGAGCTCCTTTCTTCAACTCGCTTTCTTGTGAGCTGGCCGCAACACCGCAGGATTGCTTCAGGCCCTAATCTGGTTCCGGCATGGCACGCTGAGCCTTTGGTTAATTCCTCTTCCTGGTGGGAAATGAGAGTTAAATTTTCCCGTCCAGACACCTCCAGCTAGTCTCTCATTGGTTCTCCCTATTCCTGTTCATCTTCCGCGGAATTTGCAAACTGGGCCAAACAGGAGGTTAAAGGCACTGACTCTCCAAGTCGGGAGAGTGTTAGTAAAGCATCTGGAATGTTGCACCCGAGTACCAGGGGACGAGAACTGAGACATATTTCAACACGTCTCCCGATCACACGGTTGATCATACTCTGGGTTCCACATGCATGTTTTAGCTGAAGGAAGAATCCCTTAAACCTGGAGAGTTGAGATCCGTGGAATGGGTACCATGCAATATGACTTCAAAGGGTCTTCATTTGCTCACCAAAACTCTCCAATCCTATCACTGCTGCGTTTTTGCCCCTGTACTCACGATTGATTCACTTTCAGAGACATAGCAATCCATAGGTTTTAAGATACTTACTAGTCAGGTACATTATTAGGCGTTTAATATGGGGTTTTGAGTCCATTTCGTTGAGCAAGGAGTAGCTCTTGTCTATTACATATTTGGCTTAAGGAACTTTATCTGTGCTCATTTCAATCTCTGGTTTTATGCAGCACCCCAACTCACCTTTCCCCTTAAGCAAGCATAAGTTGATTTTCTAAATTTGGGACCATGTTCTGTTTTGAAATTCAGTTCCTGTGTAGCCAAGTTTACATTCCGTGTATTAGTGATATCTTATGATGTTTCTTTTTCTGTGTGACTTATTTCAGTTAGAATCATCATACCTGAATCCACTCATTATGCTGCTATGGGCCTGATGACATAGATGTCATTGCTGAGTGATATTGCATTGTACGTAAGTACCACAACTTCTTTATCCATTTTTCGCTTTATGCGATATTGAACTTGTACCGTAAACGAGGTTCTTGTAAACAGAGCCGTCCCAAACTTTGGGGTGGCTGTGTCTTTTTGATTTTAATTTCCCTAAGCTATAGGACCATAAGTGGAAGTGCCCTAGGCTCTGTTGCTTTGTTTTTTAGATGTTTCAGGAAACACCATACACTTCTCCCGAGTGGCTGTTGGCAATTTACATCCCGCCCATCAGCATAACAAGGCTCCCAGTTCTCCATGGCCTGTCCTGCCTTTCTGGATTTTACACTTTTTTCAGATGGCCCTTTTGACGGGGGGGAAGTGAGACTTCATTGTAGTGCAGATTTCCTTTGCAAGCTTGCTTGGTTGGCCAAAAAGGGCGTATGCGTTTTTTCCTGAATATATTCAGGAAAAAACGCATACGCCCTTTTTGGCCAAGTGCATCATTGTCGACCTTCTGCCTCTTTTCCTATGCTTTAAATGCAATTCCAGTCTACCTCCTGAAATCGGTTTCCTGCAATTCTGCCCGGCTTTCAAGTCCTCTTGGCAGCCTTACTTCAGTATATTTTTGGATGATAGCTGTCATTTATAACTCTGCAGGTTTGTGAATTACAGTGCCCCTGAGCTCCTTTCTTCAAGTCGCTTTCTTGTGAGCTGGCCGCAACACCGCAGGATTGCTTCAGGCCCTAATCTGGTTCCGGCATGGCACGCTGAGCCTTTGGTTAATTCCTCTTCCTGGTGGGAAATGAGAGTTAAATTTTCCCGTCCAGACACCTCCAGCTAGTCTCTCATTGGTTCTCCCTATTCCTGTTCATCTTCCGCGGAATTTGCAAACTGGGCCAAACAGGAGGTTAAAGGCACTGACTCTCCAAGTCGGGAGAGTGTTAGTAAAGCATCTGGAATGTTGCACCCGAGTACCAGGTGACGAGAACTGAGACATATTTCAACACGTCTCCCGATCACACGGTTGATCATACTCTGGGTTCCACATGCATGTTTTAGCTGAAGGAAGAATCCCTTAAACCTGGAGAGTTGAGACCCGTGGAATGGGTACCATGCAATATGACTTCAAAGGGTCTTCATTTGCTCACCAAAACTCTCCAATCCTATCACTGCTGCGTTTTTGCCCCTGTACTCACGATTGATTCACTTTCAGAGACATAGCAATCCATAGGTTTTAAGATACTTACTAGTCAGGTACATTATTAGGCGTTTAATATGGGGTTTTGAGTCCATTTCGTTGAGCAAGGAGTAGCTCTTGTCTATTACATATTTGGCTTAAGGAACTTTATCTGTGCTCATTTCAATCTCTGGTTTTATGCAGCACCCCAACTCACCTTTCCCCTTAAGCAAGCATAAGTTGATTTTCTAAATTTGGGACCATGTTCTGTTTTGAAATTCAGTTCCTGTGTAGCCAAGTTTACATTCCGTGTATTAGTGATATCTTATGATGTTTCTTTTTCTGTGTGACTTATTTCAGTTAGAATCATCATACCTGAATCCACTCATTATGCTGCTATGGGCCTGATGACATAGATGTCATTGCTGAGTGATATTGCATTGTACGTAAGTACCACAACTTCTTTATCCATTTTTCGCTTTATGCGATATTGAACTTGTACCGTAAACGAGGTTCTTGTAAACAGAGCCGTCCCAAACTTTGGGGTGGCTGTGTCTTTTTGATTTTAATTTCCCTAAGCTATAGGACCATAAGTGGAAGTGCCCTAGGCTCTGTTGCTTTGTTTTTTAGATGTTTCAGGAAACACCATACACTTCTCCCGAGTGGCTGTTGGCAATTTACATCCCGCCCATCAGCATAACAAGGCTCCCAGTTCTCCATGGCCTGTCCTGCCTTTCTGGATTTTACACTTTTTTCAGATGGCCCTTTTGACGGGGGGGAAGTGAGACTTCATTGTAGTGCAGATTTCCTTTGCAAGCTTGCTTGGTTGGCCAAAAAGGGCGTATGCGTTTTTTCCTGAATATATTCAGGAAAAAACGCATACGCCCTTTTTGGCCAAGTGCATCATTGTCGACCTTCTGCCTCTTTTCCTATGCTTTAAATGCAATTCCAGTCTACCTCCTGAAATCGGTTTCCTGCAATTCTGCCCGGCTTTCAAGTCCTCTTGGCAGCCTTACTTCAGTATATTTTTGGATGATAGCTGTCATTTATAACTCTGCAGGTTTGTGAATTACAGTGCCCCTGAGCTCCTTTCTTCAAGTCGCTTTCTTGTGAGCTGGCCGCAACACCGCAGGATTGCTTCAGGCCCTAATCTGGTTCCGGCATGGCACGCTGAGCCTTTGGTTAATTCCTCTTCCTGGTGGGAAATGAGAGTTAAATTTTCCCGTCCAGACACCTCCAGCTAGTCTCTCATTGGTTCTCCCTATTCCTGTTCATCTTCCGCGGAATTTGCAAACTGGGCCAAACAGGAGGTTAAAGGCACTGACTCTCCAAGTCGGGAGAGTGTTAGTAAAGCATCTGGAATGTTGCACCCGAGTACCAGGTGACGAGAACTGAGACATATTTCAACACGTCTCCCGATCACACGGTTGATCATACTCTGGGTTCCACATGCATGTTTTAGCTGAAGGAAGAATCCCTTAAACCTGGAGAGTTGAGACCCGTGGAATGGGTACCATGCAATATGACTTCAAAGGGTCTTCATTTGCTCACCAAAACTCTCCAATCCTATCACTGCTGCGTTTTTGCCCCTGTACTCACGATTGATTCACTTTCAGAGACATAGCAATCCATAGGTTTTAAGATACTTACTAGTCAGGTACATTATTAGGCGTTTAATATGGGGTTTTGAGTCCATTTCGTTGAGCAAGGAGTAGCTCTTGTCTATTACATATTTGGCTTAAGGAACTTTATCTGTGCTCATTTCAATCTCTGGTTTTATGCAGCACCCCAACTCACCTTTCCCCTTAAGCAAGCATAAGTTGATTTTCTAAATTTGGGACCATGTTCTGTTTTGAAATTCAGTTCCTGTGTAGCCAAGTTTACATTCCGTGTATTAGTGATATCTTATGATGTTTCTTTTTCTGTGTGACTTATTTCAGTTAGAATCATCATACCTGAATCCACTCATTATGCTGCTATGGGCCTGATGACATAGATGTCATTGCTGAGTGATATTGCATTGTACGTAAGTACCACAACTTCTTTATCCATTTTTCGCTTTATGCGATATTGAACTTGTACCGTAAACGAGGTTCTTGTAAACAGAGCCATCCCAAACTTTGGGGTGGCTGTGTCTTTTTGATTTTAATTTCCCTAAGCTATAGGACCATAAGTGGAAGTGCCCTAGGCTCTGTTGCTTTGTTTTTTAGATGTTTCAGGAAACACCATACACTTCTCCTGAGTGGCTGTTGGCAATTTACATCCCGCCCATCAGCATAACAAGGCTCCCAGTTCTCCATGGCCTGTCCTGCCTTTCTGGATTTTACACTTTTTTCAGATGGCCCTTTTGACGGGGGGGAAGTGAGACTTCATTGTAGTGCAGATTTCCTTTGCAAGCTTGCTTGGTTGGCCAAAAAGGGCGTATGCGTTTTTTCCTGAATATATTCAGGATAAAACGCATACGCCCTTTTTGGCCAAGTGCATCATTGTCGACCTTCTGCCTCTTTTCCTATGCTTTAAATGCAATTCCAGTCTACCTCCTGAAATCGGTTTCCTGCAATTCTGCCCGGCTTTCAAGTCCTCTTGGCAGCCTTACTTCAGTATATTTTTGGATGATAGCTGTCATTTATAACTCTGCAGGTTTGTGAATTACAGTGCCCCTGAGCTCCTTTCTTCAACTCGCTTTCTTGTGAGCTGGCCGCAACACCGCAGGATTGCTTCAGGCCCTAATCTGGTTCCGGCATGGCATGCTGAGCCTTTGGTTAATTCCTCTTCCTGGTGGGAAATGAGAGTTAAATTTTCCCGTCCAGACACCTCCAGCTAGTCTCTCATTGGTTCTCCCTATTCCTGTTCATCTTCCGCGGAATTTGCAAACTGGGCCAAACAGGAGGTTAAAGGCACTGACTCTCCAAGTCGGGAGAGTGTTAGTAAAGCATCTGGAATGTTGCACCCGAGTACCAGGGGACGAGAACTGAGACATATTTCAACACGTCTCCCGATCACACGGTTGATCATACTCTGGGTTCCACATGCATGTTTTAGCTGAAGGAAGAATCCCTTAAACCTGGAGAGTTGAGACCCGTGGAATGGGTACCATGCAATATGACTTCAAAGGGTCTTCATTTGCTCACCAAAACTCTCCAATCCTATCACTGCTGCGTTTTTGCCCCTGTACTCACGATTGATTCACTTTCAGAGACATAGCAATCCATAGGTTTTAAGATACTTACTAGTCAGGTACATTATTAGGCGTTTAATATGGGGTTTTGAGTCCATTTCGTTGAGCAAGGAGTAGCTCTTGTCTATTACATATTTGGCTTAAGGAACTTTATCTGTGCTCATTTCAATCTCTGGTTTTATGCAGCACCCCAACTCACCTTTCCCCTTAAGCAAGCATAAGTTGGTTTTCTAAATTTGGGACCATGTTCTGTTTTGAAATTCAGTTCCTGTGTAGCCAAGTTTACATTCCGTGTATTAGTGATATCTTATGATGTTTCTTTTTCTGTGTGACTTATTTCAGTTAGAATCATCATACCTGAATCCACTCATTATGCTGCTATGGGCCTGATGACATAGATGTCATTGCTGAGTGATATTGCATTGTACGTAAGTACCACAACTTCTTTATCCATTTTTCGCTTTATGCGATATTGAACTTGTACCGTAAACGAGTTTCTTGTAAACAGAGCCATCCCAAACTTTGGGGTGGCTGTGTCTTTTTGATTTTAATTTCCCTAAGCTATAGGACCATAAGTGGAAGTGCCCTAGGCTCTGTTGCTTTGTTTTTTAGATGTTTCAGGAAACACCATACACTTCTCCCGAGTGGCTGTTGGCAATTTACATCCCGCCCATCAGCATAACAAGGCTCCCAGTTCTCCATGGCCTGTCCTGCCTTTCTGGATTTTACACTTTTTTCAGATGGCCCTTTTGACGGGGGGGAAGTGAGACTTCATTGTAGTGCAGATTTCCTTTGCAAGCTTGCTTGGTTGGCCAAAAAGGGCGTATGCGTTTTTTCCTGAATATATTCAGGATAAAACGCATACGCCCTTTTTGGCCAAGTGCATCATTGTCGACCTTCTGCCTCTTTTCCTATGCTTTAAATGCAATTCCAGTCTACCTCCTGAAATCGGTTTCCTGCAATTCTGCCCGGCTTTCAAGTCCTCTTGGCAGCCTTACTTCAGTATATTTTTGGATGATAGCTGTCATTTATAACTCTGCAGGTTTGTGAATTACAGTGCCCCTGAGCTCCTTTCTTCAACTCGCTTTCTTGTGAGCTGGCCGCAACACCGCAGGATTGCTTCAGGCCCTAATCTGGTTCCGGCATGGCATGCTGAGCCTTTGGTTAATTCCTCTTCCTGGTGGGAAATGAGAGTTAAATTTTCCCGTCCAGACACCTCCAGCTAGTCTCTCATTGGTTCTCCCTATTCCTGTTCATCTTCCGCGGAATTTGCAAACTGGGCCAAACAGGAGGTTAAAGGCACTGACTCTCCAAGTCGGGAGAGTGTTAGTAAAGCATCTGGAATGTTGCACCCGAGTACCAGGGGACGAGAACTGAGACATATTTCAACACGTCTCCCGATCACACGGTTGATCATACTCTGGGTTCCACATGCATGTTTTAGCTGAAGGAAGAATCCCTTAAACCTGGAGAGTTGAGACCCGTGGAATGGGTACCATGCAATATGACTTCAAAGGGTCTTCATTTGCTCACCAAAACTCTCCAATCCTATCACTGCTGCGTTTTTGCCCCTGTACTCACGATTGATTCACTTTCAGAGACATAGCAATCCATAGGTTTTAAGATACTTACTAGTCAGGTACATTATTAGGCGTTTAATATGGGGTTTTGAGTCCATTTCGTTGAGCAAGGAGTAGCTCTTGTCTATTACATATTTGGCTTAAGGAACTTTATCTGTGCTCATTTCAATCTCTGGTTTTATGCAGCACCCCAACTCACCTTTCCCCTTAAGCAAGCATAAGTTGGTTTTCTAAATTTGGGACCATGTTCTGTTTTGAAATTCAGTTCCTGTGTAGCCAAGTTTACATTCCGTGTATTAGTGATATCTTATGATGTTTCTTTTTCTGTGTGACTTATTTCAGTTAGAATCATCATACCTGAATCCACTCATTATGCTGCTATGGGCCTGATGACATAGATGTCATTGCTGAGTGATATTGCATTGTACGTAAGTACCACAACTTCTTTATCCATTTTTCGCTTTATGCGATATTGAACTTGTACCGTAAACGAGTTTCTTGTAAACAGAGCCATCCCAAACTTTGGGGTGGCTGTGTCTTTTTGATTTTAATTTCCCTAAGCTATAGGACCATAAGTGGAAGTGCCCTAGGCTCTGTTGCTTTGTTTTTTAGATGTTTCAGGAAACACCATACACTTCTCCCGAGTGGCTGTTGGCAATTTACATCCCGCCCATCAGCATAACAAGGCTCCCAGTTCTCCATGGCCTGTCCTGCCTTTCTGGATTTTACACTTTTTTCAGATGGCCCTTTTGACGGGGGGGAAGTGAGACTTCATTGTAGTGCAGATTTCCTTTGCAAGCTTGCTTGGTTGGCCAAAAAGGGCGTATGCGTTTTTTCCTGAATATATTCAGGAAAAAACGCATACGCCCTTTTTGGCCAAGTGCATCATTGTCGACCTTCTGCCTCTTTTCCTATGCTTTAAATGCAATTCCAGTCTACCTCCTGAAATCGGTTTCCTGCAATTCTGCCCGGCTTTCAAGTCCTCTTGGCAGCCTTACTTCAGTATATTTTTGGATGATAGCTGTCATTTATAACTCTGCAGGTTTGTGAATTACAGTGCCCCTGAGCTCCTTTCTTCAACTCGCTTTCTTGTGAGCTGGCCGCAACACCGCAGGATTGCTTCAGGCCCTAATCTGGTTCCGGCATGGCACGCTGAGCCTTTGGTTAATTCCTCTTCCTGGTGGGAAATGAGAGTTAAATTTTCCCGTCCAGACACCTCCAGCTAGTCTCTCATTGGTTCTCCCTATTCCTGTTCATCTTCCGCGGAATTTTCAAACTGGGCCAAACAGGAGTTTAAAGGCACTGACTCTCCAAGTCGGGAGAGTGTTAGTAAA
The DNA here is from genome assembly GCF_937001465.1 of Orcinus orca. NCBI lineage: Eukaryota > Metazoa > Chordata > Mammalia > Artiodactyla > Delphinidae > Orcinus > Orcinus orca. Next base: position 747,508 of record NW_026043955.1, on the reverse strand, counting down.
GCATCTGGAATGTTGCACCCGAGTACCAGGGGACGAGAACTGAGACATATTTCAACACGTCTCCCGATCACACGGTTGATCATACTCTGGGTTCCACATGCATGTTTTAGCTGAAGGAAGAATCCCTTAAACCTGGAGAGTTGAGACCCGTGGAATGGGTACCATGCAATATGACTTCAAAGGGTCTTCATTTGCTCACCAAAACTCTCCAATCCTATCACTGCTGCGTTTTTGCCCCTGTACTCACGATTGATTCACTTTCAGAGACATAGCAATCCATAGGTTTTAAGATACTTACTAGTCAGGTACATTATTAGGCGTTTAATATGGGGTTTTGAGTCCATTTCGTTGAGCAAGGAGTAGCTCTTGTCTATTACATATTTGGCTTAAGGAACTTTATCTGTGCTCATTTCAATCTCTGGTTTTATGCAGCACCCCAACTCACCTTTCCCCTTAAGCAAGCATAAGTTGATTTTCTAAATTTGGGACCATGTTCTGTTTTGAAATTCAGTTCCTGTGTAGCCAAGTTTACATTCCGTGTATTAGTGATATCTTATGATGTTTCTTTTTCTGTGTGACTTATTTCAGTTAGAATCATCATACCTGAATCCACTCATTATGCTGCTATGGGCCTGATGACATAGATGTCATTGCTGAGTGATATTGCATTGTACGTAAGTACCACAACTTCTTTATCCATTTTTCGCTTTATGCGATATTGAACTTGTACCGTAAACGAGGTTCTTGTAAACAGAGCCATCCCAAACTTTGGGGTGGCTGTGTCTTTTTGATTTTAATTTCCCTAAGCTATAGGACCATAAGTGGAAGTGCCCTAGGCTCTGTTGCTTTGTTTTTTAGATGTTTCAGGAAACACCATACACTTCTCCTGAGTGGCTGTTGGCAATTTACATCCCGCCCATCAGCATAACAAGGCTCCCAGTTCTCCATGGCCTGTCCTGCCTTTCTGGATTTTACACTTTTTTCAGATGGCCCTTTTGACGGGGGGGAAGTGAGACTTCATTGTAGTGCAGATTTCCTTTGCAAGCTTGCTTGGTTGGCCAAAAAGGGCGTATGCGTTTTTTCCTGAATATATTCAGGATAAAACGCATACGCCCTTTTTGGCCAAGTGCATCATTGTCGACCTTCTGCCTCTTTTCCTATGCTTTAAATGCAATTCCAGTCTACCTCCTGAAATCGGTTTCCTGCAATTCTGCCCGGCTTTCAAGTCCTCTTGGCAGCCTTACTTCAGTATATTTTTGGATGATAGCTGTCATTTATAACTCTGCAGGTTTGTGAATTACAGTGCCCCTGAGCTCCTTTCTTCAACTCGCTTTCTTGTGAGCTGGCCGCAACACCGCAGGATTGCTTCAGGCCCTAATCTGGTTCCGGCATGGCATGCTGAGCCTTTGGTTAATTCCTCTTCCTGGTGGGAAATGAGAGTTAAATTTTCCCGTCCAGACACCTCCAGCTAGTCTCTCATTGGTTCTCCCTATTCCTGTTCATCTTCCGCGGAATTTGCAAACTGGGCCAAACAGGAGGTTAAAGGCACTGACTCTCCAAGTCGGGAGAGTGTTAGTAAAGCATCTGGAATGTTGCACCCGAGTACCAGGGGACGAGAACTGAGACATATTTCAACACGTCTCCCGATCACACGGTTGATCATACTCTGGGTTCCACATGCATGTTTTAGCTGAAGGAAGAATCCCTTAAACCTGGAGAGTTGAGACCCGTGGAATGGGTACCATGCAATATGACTTCAAAGGGTCTTCATTTGCTCACCAAAACTCTCCAATCCTATCACTGCTGCGTTTTTGCCCCTGTACTCACGATTGATTCACTTTCAGAGACATAGCAATCCATAGGTTTTAAGATACTTACTAGTCAGGTACATTATTAGGCGTTTAATATGGGGTTTTGAGTCCATTTCGTTGAGCAAGGAGTAGCTCTTGTCTATTACATATTTGGCTTAAGGAACTTTATCTGTGCTCATTTCAATCTCTGGTTTTATGCAGCACCCCAACTCACCTTTCCCCTTAAGCAAGCATAAGTTGGTTTTCTAAATTTGGGACCATGTTCTGTTTTGAAATTCAGTTCCTGTGTAGCCAAGTTTACATTCCGTGTATTAGTGATATCTTATGATGTTTCTTTTTCTGTGTGACTTATTTCAGTTAGAATCATCATACCTGAATCCACTCATTATGCTGCTATGGGCCTGATGACATAGATGTCATTGCTGAGTGATATTGCATTGTACGTAAGTACCACAACTTCTTTATCCATTTTTCGCTTTATGCGATATTGAACTTGTACCGTAAAAGAGTTTCTTGTAAACAGAGCCATCCCAAACTTTGGGGTGGCTGTGTCTTTTTGATTTTAATTTCCCTAAGCTATAGGACCATAAGTGGAAGTGCCCTAGGCTCTGTTGCTTTGTTTTTTAGATGTTTCAGGAAACACCATACACTTCTCCCGAGTGGCTGTTGGCAATTTACATCCCGCCCATCAGCATAACAAGGCTCCCAGTTCTCCATGGCCTGTCCTGCCTTTCTGGATTTTACACTTTTTTCAGATGGCCCTTTTGACGGGGGGGAAGTGAGACTTCATTGTAGTGCAGATTTCCTTTGCAAGCTTGCTTGGTTGGCCAAAAAGGGCGTATGCGTTTTTTCCTGAATATATTCAGGATAAAACGCATACGCCCTTTTTGGCCAAGTGCATCATTGTCGACCTTCTGCCTCTTTTCCTATGCTTTAAATGCAATTCCAGTCTACCTCCTGAAATCGGTTTCCTGCAATTCTGCCCGGCTTTCAAGTCCTCTTGGCAGCCTTACTTCAGTATATTTTTGGATGATAGCTGTCATTTATAACTCTGCAGGTTTGTGAATTACAGTGCCCCTGAGCTCCTTTCTTCAACTCGCTTTCTTGTGAGCTGGCCGCAACACCGCAGGATTGCTTCAGGCCCTAATCTGGTTCCGGCATGGCATGCTGAGCCTTTGGTTAATTCCTCTTCCTGGTGGGAAATGAGAGTTAAATTTTCCCGTCCAGACACCTCCAGCTAGTCTCTCATTGGTTCTCCCTATTCCTGTTCATCTTCCGCGGAATTTGCAAACTGGGCCAAACAGGAGGTTAAAGGCACTGACTCTCCAAGTCGGGAGAGTGTTAGTAAAGCATCTGGAATGTTGCACCCGAGTACCAGGGGACGAGAACTGAGACATATTTCAACACGTCTCCCGATCACACGGTTGATCATACTCTGGGTTCCACATGCATGTTTTAGCTGAAGGAAGAATCCCTTAAACCTGGAGAGTTGAGACCCGTGGAATGGGTACCATGCAATATGACTTCAAAGGGTCTTCATTTGCTCACCAAAACTCTCCAATCCTATCACTGCTGCGTTTTTGCCCCTGTACTCACGATTGATTCACTTTCAGAGACATAGCAATCCATAGGTTTTAAGATACTTACTAGTCAGGTACATTATTAGGCGTTTAATATGGGGTTTTGAGTCCATTTCGTTGAGCAAGGAGTAGCTCTTGTCTATTACATATTTGGCTTAAGGAACTTTATCTGTGCTCATTTCAATCTCTGGTTTTATGCAGCACCCCAACTCACCTTTCCCCTTAAGCAAGCATAAGTTGGTTTTCTAAATTTGGGACCATGTTCTGTTTTGAAATTCAGTTCCTGTGTAGCCAAGTTTACATTCCGTGTATTAGTGATATCTTATGATGTTTCTTTTTCTGTGTGACTTATTTCAGTTAGAATCATCATACCTGAATCCACTCATTATGCTGCTATGGGCCTGATGACATAGATGTCATTGCTGAGTGATATTGCATTGTACGTAAGTACCACAACTTCTTTATCCATTTTTCGCTTTATGCGATATTGAACTTGTACCGTAAACGAGTTTCTTGTAAACAGAGCCATCCCAAACTTTGGGGTGGCTGTGTCTTTTTGATTTTAATTTCCCTAAGCTATAGGACCATAAGTGGAAGTGCCCTAGGCTCTGTTGCTTTGTTTTTTAGATGTTTCAGGAAACACCATACACTTCTCCCGAGTGGCTGTTGGCAATTTACATCCCGCCCATCAGCATAACAAGGCTCCCAGTTCTCCATGGCCTGTCCTGCCTTTCTGGATTTTACACTTTTTTCAGATGGCCCTTTTGACGGGGGGGAAGTGAGACTTCATTGTAGTGCAGATTTCCTTTGCAAGCTTGCTTGGTTGGCCAAAAAGGGCGTATGCGTTTTTTCCTGAATATATTCAGGAAAAAACGCATACGCCCTTTTTGGCCAAGTGCATCATTGTCGACCTTCTGCCTCTTTTCCTATGCTTTAAATGCAATTCCAGTCTACCTCCTGAAATCGGTTTCCTGCAATTCTGCCCGGCTTTCAAGTCCTCTTGGCAGCCTTACTTCAGTATATTTTTGGATGATAGCTGTCATTTATAACTCTGCAGGTTTGTGAATTACAGTGCCCCTGAGCTCCTTTCTTCAACTCGCTTTCTTGTGAGCTGGCCGCAACACCGCAGGATTGCTTCAGGCCCTAATCTGGTTCCGGCATGGCACGCTGAGCCTTTGGTTAATTCCTCTTCCTGGTGGGAAATGAGAGTTAAATTTTCCCGTCCAGACACATCCAGCTAGTCTCTCATTGGTTCTCCCTATTCCTGTTCATCTTCCGCGGAATTTTCAAACTGGGCCAAACAGGAGTTTAAAGGCACTGACTCTCCAAGTCGGGAGAGTGTTAGTAAAGCATCTGGAATGTTGCACCCGAGTACCAGGGGACGAGAACTGAGACATATTTCAACACGTCTCCCGATCACACGGTTGATCATACTCTGGGTTCCACATGCATGTTTTAGCTGAAGGAAGAATCCCTTAAACCTGGAGAGTTGAGACCCGTGGAATGGGTACCATGCAATATGACTTCAAAGGGTCTTCATTTGCTCACCAAAACTCTCCAATCCTATCACTGCTGCGTTTTTGCCCCTGTACTCACGATTGATTCACTTTCAGAGACATAGCAATCCATAGGTTTTAAGATACTTACTAGTCAGGTACATTATTAGGCGTTTAATATGGGGTTTTGAGTCCATTTCGTTGAGCAAGGAGTAGCTCTTGTCTATTACATATTTGGCTTAAGGAACTTTATCTGTGCTCATTTCAATCTCTGGTTTTATGCAGCACCCCAACTCACCTTTCCCCTTAAGCAAGCATAAGTTGATTTTCTAAATTTGGGACCATGTTCTGTTTTGAAATTCAGTTCCTGTGTAGCCAAGTTTACATTCCGTGTATTAGTGATATGTTATGATGTTTCTTTTTCTGTGTGACTTATTTCAGTTAGAATCATCATACCTGAATCCACTCATTATGCTGCTATGGGCCTGATGACATAGATGTCATTGCTGAGTGATATTGCATTGTACGTAAGTACCACAACTTCTTTATCCATTTTTCGCTTTATGCGATATTGAACTTGTACCGTAAACGAGTTTCTTGTAAACAGAGCCATCCCAAACTTTGGGGTGGCTGTGTCTTTTTGATTTTAATTTCCCTAAGCTATAGGACCATAAGTGGAAGTGCCCTAGGCTCTGTTGCTTTGTTTTTTAGATGTTTCAGGAATCACCATACACTTCTCCCTATTGGCTTTTGGCAATGTACATCCCGCCCATCAGCATAACAAGGCTCCCAGTTCTCCATGGCCTGTCCTGCCTTTCTGGATTTTACACTTTTTTCAGATGGCCCTTTTGACCGGGGGGAAGTGAGACTTCATTGTAGTGCAGATTTCCTTTGCAAGCTTGCTTGGTTGGCCAAAAAGGGCGTATGCGTTTTTTCCTGAATATATTCAGGAAAAAACGCATACGCCCTTTTTGGCCAAGTGCATCATTGTCGACCTTCTGCCTCTTTTCCTATGCTTTAAATGCAATTCCAGTCTACCTCCTGAAATCGGTTTCCTGCAATTCTGCCCGGCTTTCAAGTCCTCTTGGCAGCCTTACTTCAGTATATTTTTGGATGATAGCTGTCATTTATAACTCTGCAGGTTTGTGAATTACAGTGCCCCTGAGCTCCTTTCTTCAAGTCGCTTTCTTGTGAGCTGGCCGCAACACCGCAGGATTGCTTCAGGCCCTAATCTGGTTCCGGCATGGCACGCTGAGCCTTTGGTTAATTCCTCTTCCTGGTGGGAAATGAGAGTTAAATTTTCCCGTCCAGACACCTCCAGCTAGTCTCTCATTGGTTCTCCCTATTCCTGTTCATCTTCCGCGGAATTTGCAAACTGGGCCAAACAGGAGGTTAAAGGCACTGACTCTCCAAGTCGGGAGAGTGTTAGTAAAGCATCTGGAATGTTGCACCCGAGTACCAGGGGACGAGAACTGAGACATATTTCAACACGTCTCCCGATCACACGGTTGATCATACTCTGGGTTCCACATGCATGTTTTAGCTGAAGGAAGAATCCCTTAAACCTGGAGAGTTGAGACCCGTGGAATGGGTACCATGCAATATGACTTCAAAGGGTCTTCATTTGCTCACCAAAACTCTCCAATCCTATCACTGCTGCGTTTTTGCCCCTGTACTCACGATTGATTCACTTTCAGAGACATAGCAATCCATAGGTTTTAAGATACTTACTAGTCAGGTACATTATTAGGCGTTTAATATGGGGTTTTGAGTCCATTTCGTTGAGCAAGGAGTAGCTCTTGTCTATTACATATTTGGCTTAAGGAACTTTATCTGTGCTCATTTCAATCTCTGGTTTTATGCAGCACCCCAACTCACCTTTCCCCTTAAGCAAGCATAAGTTGATTTTCTAAATTTGGGACCATGTTCTGTTTTGAAATTCAGTTCCTGTGTAGCCAAGTTTACATTCCGTGTATTAGTGATATCTTATGATGTTTCTTTTTCTGTGTGACTTATTTCAGTTAGAATCATCATACCTGAATCCACTCATTATGCTGCTATGGGCCTGATGACATAGATGTCATTGCTGAGTGATATTGCATTGTACGTAAGTACCACAACTTCTTTATCCATTTTTCGCTTTATGCGATATTGAACTTGTACCGTAAACGAGGTTCTTGTAAACAGAGCCGTCCCAAACTTTGGGGTGGCTGTGTCTTTTTGATTTTAATTTCCCTAAGCTATAGGACCATAAGTGGAAGTGCCCTAGGCTCTGTTGCTTTGTTTTTTAGATGTTTCAGGAAACACCATACACTTCTCCCGAGTGGCTGTTGGCAATTTACATCCCGCCCATCAGCATAACAAGGCTCCCAGTTCTCCATGGCCTGTCCTGCCTTTCTGGATTTTACACTTTTTTCAGATGGCCCTTTTGACGGGGGGGAAGTGAGACTTCATTGTAGTGCAGATTTCCTTTGCAAGCTTGCTTGGTTGGCCAAAAAGGGCGTATGCGTTTTTTCCTGAATATATTCAGGAAAAAACGCATATGCCCTTTTTGGCCAAGTGCATCATTGTCGACCTTCTGCCTCTTTTCCTATGCTTTAAATGCAATTCCAGTCTACCTCCTGAAATCGGTTTCCTGCAATTCTGCCCGGCTTTCAAGTCCTCTTGGCAGCCTTACTTCAGTATATTTTTGGATGATAGCTGTCATTTATAACTCTGCAGGTTTGTGAATTACAGTGCCCCTGAGCTCCTTTCTTCAACTCGCTTTCTTGTGAGCTGGCCGCAACACCGCAGGATTGCTTCAGGCCCTAATCTGGTTCCGGCATGGCACGCTGAGCCTTTGGTTAATTCCTCTTCCTGGTGGGAAATGAGAGTTAAATTTTCCCGTCCAGACACCTCCAGCTAGTCTCTCATTGGTTCTCCCTATTCCTGTTCATCTTCCGCGGAATTTGCAAACTGGGCCAAACAGGAGGTTAAAGGCACTGACTCTCCAAGTCGGGAGAGTGTTAGTAAAGCATCTGGAATGTTGCACCCGAGTACCAGGGGACGAGAACTGAGACATATTTCAACACGTCTCCCGATCACACGGTTGATCATACTCTGGGTTCCACATGCATGTTTTAGCTGAAGGAAGAATCCCTTAAACCTGGAGAGTTGAGACCCGTGGAATGGGTACCATGCAATATGACTTCAAAGGGTCTTCATTTGCTCACCAAAACTCTCCAATCCTATCACTGCTGCGTTTTTGCCCCTGTACTCACGATTGATTCACTTTCAGAGACATAGCAATCCATAGGTTTTAAGATACTTACTAGTCAGGTACATTATTAGGCGTTTAATATGGGGTTTTGAGTCCATTTCGTTGAGCAAGGAGTAGCTCTTGTCTATTACATATTTGGCTTAAGGAACTTTATCTGTGCTCATTTCAATCTCTGGTTTTATGCAGCACCCCAACTCACCTTTCCCCTTAAGCAAGCATAAGTTGATTTTCTAAATTTGGGACCATGTTCTGTTTTGAAATTCAGTTCCTGTGTAGCCAAGTTTACATTCCGTGTATTAGTGATATCTTATGATGTTTCTTTTTCTGTGTGACTTATTTCAGTTAGAATCATCATACCTGAATCCACTCATTATGCTGCTATGGGCCTGATGACATAGATGTCATTGCTGAGTGATATTGCATTGTACGTAAGTACCACAACTTCTTTATCCATTTTTCGCTTTATGCGATATTGAACTTGTACCGTAAACGAGGTTCTTGTAAACAGAGCCGTCCCAAACTTTGGGGTGGCTGTGTCTTTTTGATTTTAATTTCCCTAAGCTATAGGACCATAAGTGGAAGTGCCCTAGGCTCTGTTGCTTTGTTTTTTAGATGTTTCAGGAAACACCATACACTTCTCCCGAGTGGCTGTTGGCAATTTACATCCCGCCCATCAGCATAACAAGGCTCCCAGTTCTCCATGGCCTGTCCTGCCTTTCTGGATTTTACACTTTTTTCAGATGGCCCTTTTGACGGGGGGGAAGTGAGACTTCATTGTAGTGCAGATTTCCTTTGCAAGCTTGCTTGGTTGGCCAAAAAGGGCGTATGCGTTTTTTCCTGAATATATTCAGGAAAAAACGCATACGCCCTTTTTGGCCAAGTGCATCATTGTCGACCTTCTGCCTCTTTTCCTATGCTTTAAATGCAATTCCAGTCTACCTCCTGAAATCGGTTTCCTGCAATTCTGCCCGGCTTTCAAGTCCTCTTGGCAGCCTTACTTCAGTATATTTTTGGATGATAGCTGTCATTTATAACTCTGCAGGTTTGTGAATTACAGTGCCCCTGAGCTCCTTTCTTCAACTCGCTTTCTTGTGAGCTGGCCGCAACACCGCAGGATTGCTTCAGGCCCTAATCTGGTTCCGGCATGGCACGCTGAGCCTTTGGTTAATTCCTCTTCCTGGTGGGAAATGAGAGTTAAATTTTCCCGTCCAGACACCTCCAGCTAGTCTCTCATTGGTTCTCCCTATTCCTGTTCATCTTCCGCGGAATTTGCAAACTGGGCCAAACAGGAGGTTAAAGGCACTGACTCTCCAAGTCGGGAGAGTGTTAGTAAAGCATCTGGAATGTTGCACCCGAGTACCAGGGGACGAGAACTGAGACATATTTCAACACGTCTCCCGATCACACGGTTGATCATACTCTGGGTTCCACATGCATGTTTTAGCTGAAGGAAGAATCCCTTAAACCTGGAGAGTTGAGACCCGTGGAATGGGTACCATGCAATATGACTTCAAAGGGTCTTCATTTGCTCACCAAAACTCTCCAATCCTATCACTGCTGCGTTTTTGCCCCTGTACTCACGATTGATTCACTTTCAGAGACATAGCAATCCATAGGTTTTAAGATACTTACTAGTCAGGTACATTATTAGGCGTTTAATATGGGGTTTTTGAGTCCATTTCGTTGAGCAAGGAGTAGCTCTTGTCTATTACATATTTGGCTTAAGGAACTTTATCTGTGCTCATTTCAATCTCTGGTTTTATGCAGCACCCCAACTCACCTTTCCCCTTAAGCAAGCATAAGTTGATTTTCTAAATTTGGGACCATGTTCTGTTTTGAAATTCAGTTCCTGTGTAGCCAAGTTTACATTCCGTGTATTAGTGATATCTTATGATGTTTCTTTTTCTGTGTGACTTATTTCAGTTAGAATCATCATACCTGAATCCACTCATTATGCTGCTATGGGCCTGATGACATAGATGTCATTGCTGAGTGATATTGCATTGTACGTAAGTACCACAACTTCTTTATCCATTTTCCGCTTTATGCGATATTGAACTTGTACCGTAAACGAGTTTCTTGTAAACAGAGCCATCCCAAACTTTGGGGTGGCTGTGTCTTTTTGATTTTAATTTCCCTAAGCTATAGGACCATAAGTGGAAGTGCCCTAGGCTCTGTTGCTTTGTTTTTTAGATGTTTCAGGAAACACCATACACTTCTCCCGAGTGGCTGTTGGCAATTTACATCCCGCCCATCAGCATAACAAGGCTCCCAGTTCTCCATGGCCTGTCCTGCCCTTTCTGGATTTTACACTTTTTTTCAGATGGCCCTTTTGACGGGGGGGAAGTGAGACTTCATTGTAGTGCAGATTTCCTTTGCAAGCTTGCTTGGTTGGCCAAAAAGGGCGTATGCGTTTTTTCCTGAATATATTCAGGAAAAAACGCATACGCCCCTTTTTGGCCAAGTGCATCATTGTCGACCTTCTGCCTCTTTTCCTATGCTTTAAATGCAATTCCAGTCTACCTCCTGAAATCGGTTTCCTGCAATTCTGCCCGGCTTTCAAGTCCTCTTGGCAGCCTTACTTCAGTATATTTTTGGATGATAGCTGTCATTTATAACTCTGCAGGTTTGTGAATTACAGTGCCCCTGAGCTCCTTTCTTCAACTCGCTTTCTTGTGAGCTGGCCGCAACACCGCAGGATTGCTTCAGGCCCTAATCTGGTTCCGGCATGGCACGCTGAGCCTTTGGTTAATTCCTCTTCCTGGTGGGAAATGAGAGTTAAATTTTCCCGTCCAGACACCTCCAGCTAGTCTCTCATTGGTTCTCCCTATTCCTGTTCATCTTCCGCAGAATTTGCAAACTGGGCCAAACAGGAGGTTAAAGGCACTGACTCTCCAAGTCGGGAGAGTGTTAGTAAAGCATCTGGAATGTTGCACCCGAGTACCAGGGGACGAGAACTGAGACATATTTCAACACGTCTCCCGATCACACGGTTGATCATACTCTGGGTTCCACATGCATGTTTTAGCTGAAGGAAGAATCCCTTAAACCTGGAGAGTTGAGACCCGTGGAATGGGTACCATGCAATATGACTTCAAAGGGTCTTCATTTGCTCACCAAAACTCTCCAATCCTATCACTGCTGCGTTTTTGCCCCTGTACTCACGATTGATTCACTTTCAGAGACATAGCAATCCATAGGTTTTAAGATACTTACTAGTCAGGTACATTATTAGGCGTTTAATATGGGGTTTTGAGTCCATTTCGTTGAGCAAGGAGTAGCTCTTGTCTATTCCATATTTGGCTTAAGGAACTTTATCTGTGCTCATTTCAATCTCTGGTTTTATGCAGCACCCCAACTCACCTTTCCCCTTAAGCAAGCATAAGTTGGTTTTCTAAATTTGGGACCATGTTCTGTTTTGAAATTCAGTTCCTGTGTAGCCAAGTTTACATTCCGTGTATTAGTGATATCTTATGATGTTTCTTTTTCTGTGTGACTTATTTCAGTTAGAATCATCATACCTGAATCCACTTATTATGCTGCTATGGGCCTGATGACATAGATGTCATTGCTGAGTGATATTGCATTGTACGTAAGTACCACAACTTCTTTATCCATTTTTCGCTTTATGCGATATTGAACTTGTACCGTAAACGAGTTTCTTGTAAACAGAGCCATCCCAAACTTTGGGGTGGCTGTGTCTTTTTGATTTTAATTTCCCTAAGCTATAGGACCATAAGTGGAAGTGCCCTAGGCTCTGTTGCTTTGTTTTTTAGATGTTTCAGGAAACACCATACACTTCTCCCGAGTGGCTGTTGGCAATTTACATCCCGCCCATCAGCATAACAAGGCTCCCAGTTCTCCATGGCCTGTCCTGCCTTTCTGGATTTTACACTTTTTTCAGATGGCCCTTTTGACGGGGGGGAAGTGAGACTTCATTGTAGTGCAGATTTCCTTTGCAAGCTTGCTTGGTTGGCCAAAAAGGGCGTATGCGTTTTTTCCTGAATATATTCAGGAAAAAACGCATACGCCCTTTTTGGCCAAGTGCATCATTGTCGACCTTCTGCCTCTTTTCCTATGCTTTAAATGCAATTCCAGTCTACCTCCTGAAATCGGTTTCCTGCAATTCTGCCCGGCTTTCAAGTCCTCTTGGCAGCCTTACTTCAGTATATTTTTGGATGATAGCTGTCATTTATAACTCTGCAGGTTTGTGAATTACAGTGCCCCTGAGCTCCTTTCTTCAACTCCGCTTTCTTGTGAGCTGGCCGCAACACCGCAGGATTGCTTCAGGCCCTAATCTGGTTCCGGCATGGCATGCTGAGCCTTTGGTTAATTCCTCTTCCTGGTGGGAAATGAGAGTTAAATTTTCCCGTCCAGACACCTCCAGCTAGTCTCTCATTGGTTCTCCCTATTCCTGTTCATCTTCCGCGGAATTTGCAAACTGGGCCAAACAGGAGGTTAAAGGCACTGACTCTCCAAGTCGGGAGAGTGTTAGTAAAGCATCTGGAATGTTGCACCCGAGTACCAGGGGACGAGAACTGAGACATATTTCAACACGTCTCCCGATCACACGGTTGATCATACTCTGGGTTCCACATGCATGTTTTAGCTGAAGGAAGAATCCCTTAAACCTGGAGAGTTGAGACCCGTGGAATGGATGCAATATGACTTCAAAGGGTCTTCATTTGCTCACCAAAACTCTCCAATCCTATCACTGCTGCGTTTTTGCCCCTGTACTCACGATTGATTCACTTTCAGAGACATAGCAATCCATAGGTTTTAAGATACTTACTAGTCAGGTACATTATTAGGCGTTTAATATGGGGTTTTGAGTCCATTTCGTTGAGCAAGGAGTAGCTCTTGTCTATTACATATTTGGCTTAAGGAACTTTATCTGTGCTCATTTCAATCTCTGGTTTTATGCAGCACCCCAACTCACCTTTCCCCTTAAGCAAGCATAAGTTGGTTTTCTAAATTTGGGACCATGTTCTGTTTTGAAATTCAGTTCCTGTGTAGCCAAGTTTACATTCCGTGTATTAGTGATATCTTATGATGTTTCTTTTTCTGTGTGACTTATTTCAGTTAGAATCATCATACCTGAATCCACTCATTATGCTGCTATGGGCCTGATGACATAGATGTCATTGCTGAGTGATATTGCATTGTACGTAAGTACCACAACTTCTTTATCCATTTTCCGCTTTATGCGATATTGAACTTGTACCGTAAACGAGTTTCTTGTAAACAGAGCCATCCCAAACTTTGGGGTGGCTGTGTCTTTTTGATTTTAATTTCCCTAAGCTATAGGACCATAAGTGGAAGTGCCCTAGGCTCTGTTGCTTTGTTTTTTAGATGTTTCAGGAAACACCATACACTTCTCCCGAGTGGCTGTTGGCAATTTACATCCCGCCCATCAGCATAACAAGGCTCCCAGTTCTCCATGGCCTGTCCTGCCTTTCTGGATTTTACACTTTTTTCAGATGGCCCTTTTGACGGGGGGGAAGTGAGACTTCATTGTAGTGCAGATTTCCTTTGCAAGCTTGCTTGGTTGGCCAAAAAGGGCGTATGCGTTTTTTCCTGAATATATTCAGGAAAAAACGCATACGCCCTTTTTGGCCAAGTGCATCATTGTCTACCTTCTGCCTCTTTTCCTATGCTTTAAATGCAATTCCAGTCTACCTCCTGAAATCGGTTTCCTGCAATTCTGCCCGGCTTTCAAGTCCTCTTGGCAGCCTTACTTCAGTATATTTTTGGATGATAGCTGTCATTTATAACTCTGCAGGTTTGTGAATTACAGTGCCCCTGAGCTCCTTTCTTCAACTCGCTTTCTTGTGAGCTGGCCGCAACACCGCAGGATTGCTTCAGGCCCTAATCTGGTTCCGGCATGGCACGCTGAGCCTTTGGTTAATTCCTCTTCCTGGTGGGAAATGAGAGTTAAATTTTCCCGTCCAGACACCTCCAGCTAGTCTCTCATTGGTTCTCCCTATTCCTGTTCATCTTCCGCGGAATTTGCAAACTGGGCCAAACAGGAGGTTAAAGGCACTGACTCTCCAAGTCGGGAGAGTGTTAGTAAAGCATCTGGAATGTTGCACCCGAGTACCAGGGGACGAGAACTGAGACATATTTCAACACGTCTCCCGATCACACGGTTGAACATACTCTGGGTTCCACATGCATGTTTTAGCTGAAGGAAGAATCCCTTAAACCTGGAGAGTTGAGACCCGTGGAATGGGTACCATGCAATATGACTTCAAAGTGTCTTCATTTGCTCACCAAAACTCTCCAATCCTATCACTGCTGCGTTTTTGCCCCTGTACTCACGATTGATTCACTTTCAGAGACATAGCAATCCATAGGTTTTAAGATACTTACTAGTCAGGTACATTATTAAGCGTTTAATATGGGGTTTTGAGTCCATTTCGTTGAGCAAGGAGTAGCTCTTGTCTATTACATATTTGGCTTAAGGAACTTTATCTGTGCTCATTTCAATCTCTGGTTTTATGCAGCACCCCAACTCACCTTTCCCCTTAAGCAAGCATAAGTTGATTTTCTAAATTTGGGACCATGTTCTGTTTTGAAATTCAGTTCCTGTGTAGCCAAGTTTACATTCCGTGTATTAGTGATATCTTATGATGTTTCTTTTTCTGTGTGACTTATTTCAGTTAGAATCATCATACCTGAATCCACTCATCATGCTGCTATGGGCCTGATGACATAGATGTCATTGCTGAGTGATATTGCATTGTACGTAAGTACCACAACTTCTTTATCCATTTTTCGCTTTATGCGATATTGAACTTGTACCGTAAACGAGTTTCTTGTAAACAGAGCCATCCCAAACTTTGGGGTGGCTGTGTCTTTTTGATTTTAATTTCCCTAAGCTATAGGACCATAAGTGGAAGTGCCCTAGGCTCTGTTGCTTTGTTTTTTAGATGTTTCAGGAATCACCATACACTTCTCCCGATTGGCTTTTGGCAATGTACATCCCGCCCATCAGCATAACAAGGCTCCCAGTTCTCCATGGCCTGTCCTGCCTTTCTGGATTTTACACTTTTTTCAGATGGCCCTTTTGACGGGGGGGAAGTGAGACTTCATTGTAGTGCAGATTTCCTTTGCAAGCTTGCTTGGTTGGCCAAAAAGGGCGTATGCGTTTTTTCCTGAATATATTCAGGAAAAAACGCATACGCCCTTTTTGGCCAAGTGCATCATTGTCGACCTTCTGCCTCTTTTCCTATGCTTTAAATGCAATTCCAGTCTACCTCCTGAAATCGGTTTCCTGCAATTCTGCCCGGCTTTCAAGTCCTCTTGGCAGCCTTACTTCAGTATATTTTTGGATGATAGCTGTCATTTATAACTCTGCAGGTTTGTGAATTACAGTGCCCCTGAGCTCCTTTCTTCAACTCGCTTTCTTGTGAGCTGGCCGCAACACCGCAGGATTGCTTCAGGCCCTAATCTGGTTCCGGCATGGCACGCTGAGCCTTTGGTTAATTCCTCTTCCTGGTGGGAAATGAGAGTTAAATTTTCCCGTCCAGACACCTCCAGCTAGTCTCTCATTGGTTCTCCCTATTCCTGTTCATCTTCCGCGGAATTTGCAAACTGGGCCAAACAGGAGGTTAAAGGCACTGACTCTCCAAGTCGGGAGAGTGTTAGTAAAGCATCTGGAATGTTGCACCCGAGTACCAGGGGACGAGAACTGAGACATATTTCAACACGTCTCCCGATCACACGGTTGATCATACTCTGGGTTCCACATGCATGTTTTAGCTGAAGGAAGAATCCCTTAAACCTGGAGAGTTGAGACCCGTGGAATGGGTACCATGCAATATGACTTCAAAGGGTCTTCATTTGCTCACCAAAACTCTCCAATCCTATCACTGCTGCGTTTTTGCCCCTGTACTCACGATTGATTCACTTTCAGAGACATAGCAATCCATAGGTTTTAAGATACTTACTAGTCAGGTACATTATTAAGCGTTTAATATGGGGTTTTGAGTCCATTTCGTTGAGCAAGGAGTAGCTCTTGTCTATTACATATTTGGCTTAAGGAACTTTATCTGTGCTCATTTCAATCTCTGGTTTTATGCAGCACCCCAACTCACCTTTCCCCTTAAGCAAGCATAAGTTGATTTTCTAAATTTGGGACCATGTTCTGTTTTGAAATTCAGTTCCTGTGTAGCCAAGTTTACATTCCGTGTATTAGTGATATCTTATGATGTTTCTTTTTCTGTGTGACTTATTTCAGTTAGAATCATCATACCTGAATCCACTCATCATGCTGCTATGGGCCTGATGACATAGATGTCATTGCTGAGTGATATTGCATTGTACGTAAGTACCACAACTTCTTTATCCATTTTTCGCTTTATGCGATATTGAACTTGTACCGTAAACGAGTTTCTTGTAAACAGAGCCATCCCAAACTTTGGGGTGGCTGTGTCTTTTTGATTTTAATTTCCCTAAGCTATAGGACCATAAGTGGAAGTGCCCTAGGCTCTGTTGCTTTGTTTTTTAGATGTTTCAGGAATCACCATACACTTCTCCCTATTGGCTTTTGGCAATGTACATCCCGCCCATCAGCATAACAAGGCTCCCAGTTCTCCATGGCCTGTCCTGCCTTTCTGGATTTTACACTTTTTTCAGATGGCCCTTTTGAACGGGGGGAAGTGAGACTTCATTGTAGTGCAGATTTCCTTTGCAAGCTTGCTTGGTTGGCCAAAAAGGGCGTATGCGTTTTTTCCTGAATATATTCAGGAAAAAACGCATACGCCCTTTTTGGCCAAGTGCATCATTGTCGACCTTCTGCCTCTTTTCCTATGCTTTAAATGCAATTCCAGTCAACCTCCTGAAATCGGTTTCCTGCAATTCTGCCCGGCTTTCAAGTCCTCTTGGCAGCCTTACTTCAGTATATTTTTGGATGATAGCTGTCATTTATAACTCTGCAGGTTTGTGAATTACAGTGCCCCTGAGCTCCTTTCTTCAACTCGCTTTCTTGTGAGCTGGCCGCAACACCGCAGGATTGCTTCAGGCCCTAATCTGGTTCCGGCATGGCATGCTGAGCCTTTGGTTAATTCCTCTTCCTGGTGGGAAATGAGAGTTAAATTTTCCCGTCCAGACACCTCCAGCTAGTCTCTCATTGGTTCTCCCTATTCCTGTTCATCTTCCGCGGAATTTGCAAACTGGGCCAAACAGGAGGTTAAAGGCACTGACTCTCCAAGTCGGGAGAGTGTTAGTAAAGCATCTGGAATGTTGCACCCGAGTACCAGGGGACGAGAACTGAGACATATTTCAACACGTCTCCCGATCACACGGTTGATCATACTCTGGGTTCCACATGCATGTTTTAGCTGAAGGAAGAATCCCTTAAACCTGGAGAGTTGAGACCCGTGGAATGGGTACCATGCAATATGACTTCAAAGGGTCTTCATTTGCTCACCAAAACTCTCCAATCCTATCACTGCTGCGTTTTTGCCCCTGTACTCACGATTGATTCACTTTCAGAGACATAGCAATCCATAGGTTTTAAGATACTTACTAGTCAGGTACATTATTAGGCGTTTAATATGGGGTTTTGAGTCCATTTCGTTGAGCAAGGAGTAGCTCTTGTCTATTACATATTTGGCTTAAGGAACTTTATCTGTGCTCATTTCAATCTCTGGTTTTATGCAGCACCCCAACTCACCTTTCCCCTTAAGCAAGCATAAGTTGGTTTTCTAAATTTGGGACCATGTTCTGTTTTGAAATTCAGTTCCTGTGTAGCCAAGTTTACATTCCGTGTATTAGTGATATCTTATGATGTTTCTTTTTCTGTGTGACTTATTTCAGTTAGAATCATCATACCTGAATCCACTCATTATGCTGCTATGGGCCTGATGACATAGATGTCATTGCTGAGTGATATTGCATTGTACGTAAGTACCACAACTTCTTTATCCATTTTTCGCTTTATGCGATATTGAACTTGTACCGTAAACGAGTTTCTTGTAAACAGAGCCATCCCAAACTTTGGGGTGGCTGTGTCTTTTTGATTTTAATTTCCCTAAGCTATAGGACCATAAGTGGAAGTGCCCTAGGCTCTGTTGCTTTGTTTTTTAGATGTTTCAGGAAACACCATACACTTCTCCCGAGTGGCTGTTGGCAAGTTACATCCCGCCCATCAGCATAACAAGGCTCCCACTTCTCCATGGCCTGTCCTGCCTTTCTGGATTTTACACTTTTTTCAGATGTCCCTTTTGACGGGGGGGAAGTGAGACTTCATTGTAGTGCAGATTTCCTTTGCAAGCTTGCTTGGTTGGCCAAAAAGGGCGTATGCGTTTTTTCCTGAATATATTCAGGAAAAAACGCATACGCCCTTTTTGGCCAAGTGCATCATTGTCGACCTTCTGCCTCTTTTCGTATGCTTTAAATGCAATTCCAGTCAACCTCCTGAAACTGGTTTCCTGCAATTCTGCCCGGCTTTCAAGTCCTCCTGGCAGCCTTACTTCAGTATATTTTTGGATGATAGCTGTCATTTATAACTCTGCAGGTTTGTGAATTACAGTGCCCCTGAGCTCCTTTCTTCAACTCGCTTTCTTGTGAGCTGGCCGCAACACCGCAGGATTGCTTCAGGCCCTAATCTGGTTCCGGCATGGCACGCTGAGCCTTTGGTTAATTCCTCTTCCTGGTGGGAAATGAGAGTTAAATTTTCCCGTCCAGACACCTCCAGCTAGTCTCTCATTGGTTCTCCCTATTCCTGTTCATCTTCCACGGAATTTGCAAACTGGGCCAAACAGGAGGTTAAAGGCACTGACTCTCCAAGTCGGGAGAGTGTTAGTAAAGCATCTGGAATGTTGCACCCGAGTACCAGGGGACGAGAACTGAGACATATTTCAACACGTCTCCCGATCACACGGTTGATCATACTCTGGGTTCCACATGCATGTTTTAGCTGAAGGAAGAATCCCTTAAACCTGGAGAGTTGAGACCCGTGGAATGGGTACCATGCAATATGACTTCAAAGGGTCTTCATTTGCTCACCAAAACTCTCCAATCCTATCACTGCTGCGTTTTTGCCCCTGTACTCACGATTGATTCACTTTCAGAGACATAGCAATCCATAGGTTTTAAGATACTTACTAGTCAGGTACATTATTAGGCGTTTAATATGGGGTTTTGAGTCCATTTCGTTGAGCAAGGAGTAGCTCTTGTCTATTCCATATTTGGCTTAAGGAACTTTATCTGTGCTCATTTCAATCTCTGGTTTTATGCAGCACCCCAACTCACCTTTCCCCTTAAGCAAGCATAAGTTGGTTTTCTAAATTTGGGACCATGTTCTGTTTTGAAATTCAGTTCCTGTGTAGCCAAGTTTACATTCCGTGTATTAGTGATATCTTATGATGTTTCTTTTTCTGTGTGACTTATTTCAGTTAGAATCATCATACCTGAATCCACTCATCATGCTGCTATGGGCCTGATGACATAGATGTCATTGCTGAGTGATATTGCATTGTATGTAAGTACCACAACTTCTTTATCCATTTTTCGCTTTATGCGATATTGAACTTGTTCCGTAAACGAGTTTCTTGTAAACAGAGCCATCCCAAACTTTGGGGTGGCTGTGTCTTTTTGATTTTAATTTCCCTAAGCTATAGGACCATAAGTGGAAGTGCCCTAGGCTCTGTTGCTTTGTTTTTTAGATGTTTCAGGAATCACCATACACTTCTCCCGATTGGCTTTTGGCAATGTACATCCCGCCCATCAGCATAACAAGGCTCCCAGTTCTCCATGGCCTGTCCTGCCTTTCTGGATTTTACACTTTTTTCAGATGGCCCTTTTGACCGGGGGGAAGTGAGACTTCATTGTAGTGCAGATTTCCTTTGCAAGCTTGCTTGGTTGGCCAAAAAGGGCGTATGCGTTTTTTCCTGAATATATTCAGGAAAAAACGCATACGCCCTTTTTGGCCAAGTGCATCATTGTCGACCTTCTGCCTCTTTTCCTATGCTTTAAATGCAATTCCAGTCAACCTCCTGAAATTGGTTTCCTGCAATTCTGCCCGGCTTTCAAGTCCTCCTGGCAGCCTTACTTCAGTATATTTTTGGATGATAGCTGTCATTTATAACTCTGCAGGTTTGTGAATTACAGTGCCCCTGAGCTCCTTTCTTCAACTCGCTTTCTTGTGAGCTGGCCGCAACACCGCAGGATTGCTTCAGGCCCTAATCTGGTTCCGGCATGGCACGCTGAGCCTTTGGTTAATTCCTCTTCCTGGTGGGAAATGAGAGTTAAATTTTCCCGTCCAGACACCTCCAGCTAGTCTCTCATTGGTTCTCCCTATTCCTGTTCATCTTCCGCGGAATTTGCAAACTGGGCCAAACAGGAGGTTAAAGGCACTGACTCTCCAAGTCGGGAGAGTGTTAGTAAAGCATCTGGAATGTTGCACCCGAGTACCAGGGGACGAGAACTGAGACATATTTCAACACGTCTCCCGATCACACGGTTGATCATACTCTGGGTTCCACATGCATGTTTTAGCTGAAGGAAGAATCCCTTAAACCTGGAGAGTTGAGACCCGTGGAATGGGTACCATGCAATATGACTTCAAAGGGTCTTCATTTGCTCACCAAAACTCTCCAATCCTATCACTGCTGCGTTTTTGCCCCTGTACTCACGATTGATTCACTTTCAGAGACATAGCAATCCATAGGTTTTAAGATACTTACTAGTCAGGTACATTATTAGGCGTTTAATATGGGGTTTTGAGTCCATTTCGTTGAGCAAGGAGTAGCTCTTGTCTATTACATATTTGGCTTAAGGAACTTTATCTGTGCTCATTTCAATCTCTGGTTTTATGCAGCACCTCAACTCACCTTTCCCCTTAAGCAAGCATAAGTTGGTTTTCTAAATTTGGGACCATGTTCTGTTTTGAAATTCAGTTCCTGTGTAGCCAAGTTTACATTCCGTGTATTAATGATATCTTATGATGTTTCTTTTTCTGTGTGACTTATTTCAGTTAGAATCATCATACCTGAATCCACTCATTATGCTGCTATGGGCCTGATGACATAGATGTCATTGCTGAGTGATATTGCATTGTACGTAAGTAGCACAACTTCTTTATCCATTTTTCGCTTTATGCGATATTGAACTTGTACCGTAAACGAGTTTCTTGTAAACAGAGCCATCCCAAACTTTGGGGTGGCTGTGTCTTTTTGATTTTAATTTCCCTAAGCTATAGGACCATAAGTGGAAGTGCCCTAGGCTCTGTTGCTTTGTTTTTTAGATGTTTCAGGAAACACCATACACTTCTCCCGAGTGGCTGTTGGCAATTTACATCCCGCCCATCAGCATAACAAGGCTCCCAGTTCTCCATGGCCTGTCCTGCCTTTCTGGATTTTACACTTTTTTCAGATGGCCCTTTTGACGGGGGGGAAGTGAGACTTCATTGTAGTGCAGATTTCCTTTGCAAGCTTGCTTGGTTGGCCAAAAAGGGCGTATGCGTTTTTTCCTGAATATATTCAGGAAAAAACGCATACGCCCTTTTTGGCCAAGTGCATCATTGTCGACCTTCTGCCTCTTTTCCTATGCTTTAAATGCAATTCCAGTCAACCTCCTGAAATCGGTTTCCTGCAATTCTGCCCGGCTTTCAAGTCCTCTTGGCAGCCTTACTTCAGTATATTTTTGGATGATAGCTGTCATTTATAACTCTGCAGGTTTGTGAATTACAGTGCCCCTGAGCTCCTTTCTTCAACTCGCTTTCTTGTGAGCTGGCCGCAACACCGCAGGATTGCTTCAGGCCCTAATCTGGTTCCGGCATGGCACGCTGAGCCTTTGGTTAATTCCTCTTCCTGGTGGGAAATGAGAGTTAAATTTTCCCGTCCAGACACCTCCAGCTAGTCTCTCATTGGTTCTCCCTATTCCTGTTCATCTTCCGCGGAATTTGCAAACTGGGCCAAACAGGAGGTTAAAGGCACTGACTCTCCAAGTCGGGAGAGTGTTAGTAAAGCATCTGGAATGTTGCACCCGAGTACCAGGGGACGAGAACTGAGACATATTTCAACACGTCTCCCGATCACACGGTTGATCATACTCTGGGTTCCACATGCATGTTTTAGCTGAAGGAAGAATCCCTTAAACCTGGAGAGTTGAGACCCGTGGAATGGGTACCATGCAATATGACTTCAAAGGGTCTTCATTTGCTCACCAAAACTCTCCAATCCTATCACTGCTGCGTTTTTGCCCCTGTACTCACGATTGATTCACTTTCAGAGACATAGCAATCCATAGGTTTTAAGATACTTACTAGTCAGGTACATTATTAGGCGTTTAATATGGGGTTTTGAGTCCATTTCGTTGAGCAAGGAGTAGCTCTTGTCTATTACATATTTGGCTTAAGGAACTTTATCTGTGCTCATTTCAATCTCTGGTTTTATGCAGCACCCCAACTCACTTTTCCCCTTAAGCAAGCATAAGTTGGTTTTCTAAATTTGGGACCATGTTCTGTTTTGAAATTCAGTTCCTGTGTAGCCAAGTTTACATTCCGTGTATTAGTGATATCTTATGATGTTTCTTTTTCTGTGTGACTTATTTCAGTTAGAATCATCATACCTGAATCCACTCATTATGCTGCTATGGGCCTGATGACATAGATGTCATTGCTGAGTGATATTGCATTGTACGTAAGTAGCACAACTTCTTTATCCATTTTTCGCTTTATGCGATATTGAACTTGTACCGTAAACGAGTTTCTTGTAAACAGAGCCATCCCAAACTTTGGGGTGGCTGTGTCTTTTTGATTTTAATTTCCCTAAGCTATAGGACCATAAGTGGAAGTGCCCTAGGCTCTGTTGCTTTGTTTTTTAGATGTTTCAGGAAACACCATACACTTCTCCCGAGTGGCTGTTGGCAATTTACATCCCGCCCATCAGCATAACAAGGCTCCCAGTTCTCCATGGCCTGTCCTGCCTTTCTGGATTTTACACTTTTTTCAGATGTCCCTTTTGACGGGGGGGGAAGTGAGACTTCATTGTAGTGCAGATTTCCTTTGCAAGCTTGCTTGGTTGGCCAAAAAGGGCGTATGCGTTTTTTCCTGAATATATTCAGGAAAAAACGCATACGCCCTTTTTGGCCAAGTGCATCATTGTCGACCTTCTGCCTCTTTTCCTATGCTTTAAATGCAATTCCAGTCAACCTCCTGAAATTGTTTTCTTGCAATTCTGCCCGGCTTTCAAGTCCTCCTGGCAGCCTTACTTCAGTATATTTTTGGATGATAGCTGTCATTTATAACTCTGCAGGTTTGTGAATTACAGTGCCCCTGAGCTCCTTTCTTCAACTCGCTTTCTTGTGAGCTGGCCGCAACACCGCAGGATTGCTTCAGGCCCTAATCTGGTTCCGGCATGGCACGCTGAGCCTTTGGTTAATTCCTCTTCCTGGTGGGAAATGAGAGTTAAATTTTCCCGTCCAGACACCTCCAGCTAGTCTCTCATTGGTTCTCCCTATTCCTGTTCATCTTCCGCGGAATTTGCAAACTGGGCCAAACAGGAGGTTAAAGGCACTGACTCTCCAAGTCGGGAGAGTGTTAGTAAAGCATCTGGAATGTTGCACCCGAGTACCAGGGGACGAGAACTGAGACATATTTCAACACGTCTCCCGATCACATGGTTGATCATACTCTGGTTTCCACATGCATGTTTTAGCTGAAGGAAGAATCCCTTAAACCTGGAGAGTTGAGACCCGTGGAATGGGTACCATGCAATATGACTTCAAAGGGTCTTCATTTGCTCACCAAAACTCTCCAATCCTATCACTGCTGCGTTTTTGCCCCTGTACTCACGATTGATTCACTTTCAGAGACATAGCAATCCATAGGTTTTAAGATACTTACTAGTCAGGTACATTATTAGGCATTTAATATGGGGTTTTGAGTCCATTTCGTTGAGCAAGGAGTAGCTCTTGTCTATTACATATTTGGCTTAAGGAACTTTATCTGTGCTCATTTCAATCTCTGGTTTTATGCAGCACCCCAACTCACCTTTCCCCTTAAGCAAGCATAAGTTGGTTTTCTAAATTTGGGACCATGTTCTGTTTTGAAATTCAGTTCCTGTGTAGCCAAGTTTACATTCCGTGTATTAGTGATATCTTATGATGTTTCTTTTTCTGTGTGACTTATTTCAGTTAGAATCATCATACCTGAATCCACTCATTATGCTGCTATGGGCCTGATGACATAGATGTCATTGCTGAGTGATATTGCATTGTACGTAAGTAGCACAACTTCTTTATCCATTTTTCGCTTTATGCGATATTGAACTTGTACCGTAAACGAGTTTCTTGTAAACAGAGCCATCCCAAACTTTGGGGTGGCTGTGTCTTTTTGATTTTAATTTCCCTAAGCTATAGGACCATAAGTGGAAGTGCCCTAGGCTCTGTTGCTTTGTTTTTTAGATGTTTCAGGAAACACCATACACTTCTCCCTAGTGGCTGTTGGCAATTTACATCCCGCCCATCAGCATAACAAGGCTCCCAGTTCTCCATGGCCTGTCCTGCCTTTCTGGATTTTACACTTTTTTCAGATGGCCCTTTTGACGGGGGGGAAGTGAGACTTCATTGTAGTGCAGATTTCCTTTGCAAGCTTGCTTGGTTGGCCAAAAAGGGCGTATGCGTTTTTTCCTGAATATATTCAGGAAAAAACGCATACGCCCTTTTTGGCCAAGTGCATCATTGTCGACCTTCTGCCTCTTTTCCTATGCTTTAAATGCAATTCCAGTCAACCTCCTGAAATCGGTTTCCTGCAATTCTGCCCGGCTTTCAAGTCCTCTTGGCAGCCTTACTTCAGTATATTTTTGGATGATAGCTGTCATTTATAACTCTGCAGGTTTGTGAATTACAGTGCCCCTGAGCTCCTTTCTTCAACTCGCTTTCTTGTGAGCTGGCCGCAACACCGCAGGATTGCTTCAGGCCCTAATCTGGTTCCGGCATGGCACGCTGAGCCTTTGGTTAATTCCTCTTCCTGGTGGGAAATGAGAGTTAAATTTTCCCGTCCAGACACCTCCAGCTAGTCTCTCATTGGTTCTCCCTATTCCTGTTCATCTTCCGCGGAATTTGCAAACTGGGCCAAACAGGAGGTTAAAGGCACTGACTCTCCAAGTCGGGAGAGTGTTAGTAAAGCATCTGGAATGTTGCACCCGAGTACCAGGGGACGAGAACTGAGACATATTTCAACACGTCTCCCGATCACACGGTTGATCATACTCTGGGTTCCACATGCATGTTTTAGCTGAAGGAAGAATCCCTTAAACCTGGAGAGTTGAGACCCGTGGAATGGGTACCATGCAATATGACTTCAAAGGGTCTTCATTTGCTCACCAAAACTCTCCAATCCTATCACTGCTGCGTTTTTGCCCCTGTACTCACGATTGATTCACTTTCAGAGACATAGCAATCCATAGGTTTTAAGATACTTACTAGTCAGGTACATTATTAGGCGTTTAATATGGGGTTTTGAGTCCATTTCGTTGAGCAAGGAGTAGCTCTTGTCTATTCCATATTTGGCTTAAGGAACTTTATCTGTGCTCATTTCAATCTCTGGTTTTATGCAGCACCCCAACTCACCTTTCCCCTTAAGCAAGCATAAGTTGGTTTTCTAAATTTGGGACCATGTTCTGTTTTGAAATTCAGTTCCTGTGTAGCCAAGTTTACATTCCGTGTATTAGTGATATCTTATGATGTTTCTTTTTCTGTGTGACTTATTTCAGTTAGAATCATCATACCTGAATCCACTCATTATGCTGCTATGGGCCTGATGACATAGATGTCATTGCTGAGTGATATTGCATTGTACGTAAGTACCACAACTTCTTTATCCATTTTTCGCTTTATGCGATATTGAACTTGTACCGTAAACGAGTTTCTTGTAAACAGAGCCATCCCAAACTTTGGGGTGGCTGTGTCTTTTTGATTTTAATTTCCCTAAGCTATAGGACCATAAGTGGAAGTGCCCTAGGCTCTGTTGCTTTGTTTTTTAGATGTTTCAGGAAACACCATACACTTCTCCCGAGTGGCTGTTGGCAATTTACATCCCGCCCATCAGCATAACAAGGCTCCCAGTTCTCCATGGCCTGTCCTGCCTTTCTGGATTTTACACTTTTTTCAGATGGCCCTTTTGACGGGGGGGAAGTGAGACTTCATTGTAGTGCAGATTTCCTTTGCAAGCTTGCTTGGTTGGCCAAAAAGGGCGTATGCGTTTTTTCCTGAATATATTCAGGAAAAAACGCATACGCCCTTTTTGGCCAAGTGCATCATTGTCGACCTTCTGCCTCTTTTCCTATGCTTTAAATGCAATTCCAGTCAACCTCCTGAAATCGGTTTCCTGCAATTCTGCCCGGCTTTCAAGTCCTCTTGGCAGCCTTACTTCAGTATATTTTTGGATGATAGCTGTCATTTATAACTCTGCAGGTTTGTGAATTACAGTGCCCCTGAGCTCCTTTCTTCAACTCGCTTTCTTGTGAGCTGGCCGCAACACCGCAGGATTGCTTCAGGCCCTAATCTGGTTCCGGCATGGCACGCTGAGCCTTTGGTTAATTCCTCTTCCTGGTGGGAAATGAGAGTTAAATTTTCCCGTCCAGACACCTCCAGCTAGTCTCTCATTGGTTCTCCCTATTCCTGTTCATCTTCCGCGGAATTTGCAAACTGGGCCAAACAGGAGGTTAAAGGCACTGACTCTCCAAGTCGGGAGAGTGTTAGTAAAGCATCTGGAATGTTGCACCCGAGTACCAGGGGACGAGAACTGAGACATATTTCAACACGTCTCCCGATCACACGGTTGATCATACTCTGGGTTCCACATGCATGTTTTAGCTGAAGGAAGAATCCCTTAAACCTGGAGAGTTGAGACCCGTGGAATGGGTACCATGCAATATGACTTCAAAGGGTCTTCATTTGCTCACCAAAACTCTCCAATCCTATCACTGCTGCGTTTTTGCCCCTGTACTCACGATTGATTCACTTTCAGAGACATAGCAATCCATAGGTTTTAAGATACTTACTAGTCAGGTACATTATTAGGCGTTTAATATGGGGTTTTGAGTCCATTTCGTTGAGCAAGGAGTAGCTCTTGTCTATTCCATATTTGGCTTAAGGAACTTTATCTGTGCTCATTTCAATCTCTGGTTTTATGCAGCACCCCAACTCACCTTTCCCCTTAAGCAAGCATAAGTTGGTTTTCTAAATTTGGGACCATGTTCTGTTTTGAAATTCAGTTCCTGTGTAGCCAAGTTTACATTCCGTGTATTAGTGATATCTTATGATGTTTCTTTTTCTGTGTGACTTATTTCAGTTAGAATCATCATACCTGAATCCACTCATTATGCTGCTATGGGCCTGATGACATAGATGTCATTGCTGAGTGATATTGCATTGTACGTAAGTACCACAACTTCTTTATCCATTTTTCGCTTTATGCGATATTGAACTTGTACCGTAAACGAGTTTCTTGTAAACAGAGCCATCCCAAACTTTGGGGTGGCTGTGTCTTTTTGATTTTAATTTCCCTAAGCTATAGGACCATAAGTGGAAGTGCCCTAGGCTCTGTTGCTTTGTTTTTTAGATGTTTCAGGAAACACCATACACTTCTCCCGAGTGGCTGTTGGCAATTTACATCCCGCCCATCAGCATAACAAGGCTCCCAGTTCTCCATGGCCTGTCCTGCCTTTCTGGATTTTACACTTTTTTCAGATGTCCCTTTTGACGGGGGGGGAAGTGAGACTTCATTGTAGTGCAGATTTCCTTTGCAAGCTTGCTTGGTTGGCCAAAAAGGGCGTATGCGTTTTTTCCTGAATATATTCAGGAAAAAACGCATACGCCCTTTTTGGCCAAGTGCATCATTGTCGACCTTCTGCCTCTTTTCCTATGCTTTAAATGCAATTCCAGTCAACCTCCTGAAATTGGTTTCTTGCAATTCTGCCTGGCTTTCAAGTCCTCCTGGCAGCCTTACTTCAGTATATTTTTGGATGATAGCTGTCATTTATAACTCTGCAGGTTTGTGAATTACAGTGCCCCTGAGCTCCTTTCTTCAACTCGCTTTCTTGTGAGCTGGCCGCAACACCGCAGGATTGCTTCAGGCCCTAATCTGGTTCCGGCATGGCACGCTGAGCCTTTGGTTAATTCCTCTTCCTGGTGGGAAATGAGAGTTAAATTTTCCCGTCCAGACACCTCCAGCTAGTCTCTCATTGGTTCTCCCTATTCCTGTTCATCTTCCGCGGAATTTGCAAACTGGGCCAAACAGGAGGTTAAAGGCACTGACTCTCCAAGTCGGGAGAGTGTTAGTAAAGCATCTGGAATGTTGCACCCGAGTACCAGGGGACGAGAACTGAGACATATTTCAACACGTCTCCCGATCACACGGTTGATCATACTCTGGGTTCCACATGCATGTTTTAGCTGAAGGAAGAATCCCTTAAACCTGGAGAGTTGAGACCCGTGGAATGGGTACCATGCAATATGACTTCAAAGGGTCTTCATTTGCTCACCAAAACTCTCCAATCCTATCACTGCTGCGTTTTTGCCCCTGTACTCACGATTGATTCACTTTCAGAGACATAGCAATCCATAGGTTTTAAGATACTTACTAGTCAGGTACATTATTAGGCGTTTAATATGGGGTTTTGAGTCCATTTCGTTGAGCAAGGAGTAGCTCTTGTCTATTCCATATTTGGCTTAAGGAACTTTATCTGTGCTCATTTCAATCTCTGGTTTTATGCAGCACCCCAACTCACCTTTCCCCTTAAGCAAGCATAAGTTGGTTTTCTAAATTTGGGACCATGTTCTGTTTTGAAATTCAGTTCCTGTGTAGCCAAGTTTACATTCCGTGTATTAGTGATATCTTATGATGTTTCTTTTTCTGTGTGACTTATTTCAGTTAGAATCATCATACCTGAATCCACTCATTATGCTGCTATGGGCCTGATGACATAGATGTCATTGCTGAGTGATATTGCATTGTACGTAAGTACCACAACTTCTTTATCCATTTTTCGCTTTATGCGATATTGAACTTGTACCGTAAACGAGTTTCTTGTAAACAGAGCCATCCCAAACTTTGGGGTGGCTGTGTCTTTTTGATTTTAATTTCCCTAAGCTATAGGACCATAAGTGGAAGTGCCCTAGGCTCTGTTGCTTTGTTTTTTAGATGTTTCAGGAAACACCATACACTTCTCCCGAGTGGCTGTTGGCAAGTTACATCCCGCCCATCAGCATAACAAGGCTCCCAGTTCTCCATGGCCTGTCCTGCCTTTCTGGATTTTACACTTTTTTCAGATGGCCCTTTTGACGGGGGGGAAGTGAGACTTCATTGTAGTGCAGATTTCCTTTGCAAGCTTGCTTGGTTGGCCAAAAAGGGCGTATGCGTTTTTTCCTGAATATATTCAGGAAAAAACGCATACGCCCTTTTTGGCCAAGTGCATCATTGTCGACCTTCTGCCTCTTTTCCTATGCTTTAAATGCAATTCCAGTCAACCTCCTGAAATTGGTTTCCTGCAATTCTGCCCGGCTTTCAAGTCCTCTTGGCAGCCTTACTTCAGTATATTTTTGGATGATAGCTGTCATTTATAACTCTGCAGGTTTGTGAATTACAGTGCCCCTGAGCTCCTTTCTTCAACTCGCTTTCTTGTGAGCTGGCCGCAACACCGCAGGATTGCTTCAGGCCCTAATCTGGTTCCGGCATGGCACGCTGAGCCTTTGGTTAATTCCTCTTCCTGGTGGGAAATGAGAGTTAAATTTTCCCGTCCAGACACCTCCAGCTAGTCTCTCATTGGTTCTCCCTATTCCTGTTCATCTTCCGCGGAATTTGCAAACTGGGCCAAACAGGAGGTTAAAGGCACTGACTCTCCAAGTCGGGAGAGTGTTAGTAAAGCATCTGGAATGTTGCACCCGAGTACCAGGGGACGAGAACTGAGACATATTTCAACACGTCTCCCGATCACATGGTTGATCATACTCTGGTTTCCACATGCATGTTTTAGCTGAAGGAAGAATCCCTTAAACCTGGAGAGTTGAGACCCGTGGAATGGGTACCATGCAATATGACTTCAAAGGGTCTTCATTTGCTCACCAAAACTCTCCAATCCTATCACTGCTGCGTTTTTGCCCCTGTACTCACGATTGATTCACTTTCAGAGACATAGCAATCCATAGGTTTTAAGATACTTACTAGTCAGGTACATTATTAGGCGTTTAATATGGGGTTTTGAGTCCATTTCGTTGAGCAAGGAGTAGCTCTTGTCTATTACATATTTGGCTTAAGGAACTTTATCTGTGCTCATTTCAATCTCTGGTTTTATGCAGCACCCCAACTCACCTTTCCCCTTAAGCAAGCATAAGTTGGTTTTCTAAATTTGGGACCATGTTCTGTTTTGAAATTCAGTTCCTGTGTAGCCAAGTTTACATTCCGTGTATTAGTGATATCTTATGATGTTTCTTTTTCTGTGTGACTTATTTCAGTTAGAATCATCATACCTGAATCCACTCATTATGCTGCTATGGGCCTGATGACATAGATGTCATTGCTGAGTGATATTGCATTGTACGTAAGTACCACAACTTCTTTATCCATTTTTCGCTTTATGCGATATTGAACTTGTACCGTAAACGAGTTTCTTGTAAACAGAGCCATCCCAAACTTTGGGGTGGCTGTGTCTTTTTGATTTTAATTTCCCTAAGCTATAGGACCATAAGTGGAAGTGCCCTAGGCTCTGTTGCTTTGTTTTTTAGATGTTTCAGGAAACACCATACACTTCTCCCGAGTGGCTGTTGGCAATTTACATCCCGCCCATCAGCATAACAAGGCTCCCAGTTCTCCATGGCCTGTCCTGCCTTTCTGGATTTTACACTTTTTTCAGATGGCCCTTTTGACGGGGGGGAAGTGAGACTTCATTGTAGTGCAGATTTCCTTTGCAAGCTTGCTTGGTTGGCCAAAAAGGGCGTATGCGTTTTTTCCTGAATATATTCAGGAAAAAACGCATACGCCCTTTTTGGCCAAGTGCATCATTGTCGACCTTCTGCCTCTTTTCCTATGCTTTAAATGCAATTCCAGTCAACCTCCTGAAATCGGTTTCCTGCAATTCTGCCCGGCTTTCAAGTCCTCTTGGCAGCCTTACTTCAGTATATTTTTGGATGATAGCTG
The DNA here is from genome assembly GCF_937001465.1 of Orcinus orca. Lineage (NCBI taxonomy): Eukaryota > Metazoa > Chordata > Mammalia > Artiodactyla > Delphinidae > Orcinus > Orcinus orca. Next base: position 716,216 of record NW_026043955.1, on the reverse strand, counting down.
TCATTTATAACTCTGCAGGTTTGTGAATTACAGTGCCCCTGAGCTCCTTTCTTCAACTCGCTTTCTTGTGAGCTGGCCGCAACACCGCAGGATTGCTTCAGGCCCTAATCTGGTTCCGGCATGGCACGCTGAGCCTTTGGTTAATTCCTCTTCCTGGTGGGAAATGAGAGTTAAATTTTCCCGTCCAGACACCTCCAGCTAGTCTCTCATTGGTTCTCCCTATTCCTGTTCATCTTCCGCGGAATTTGCAAACTGGGCCAAACAGGAGGTTAAAGGCACTGACTCTCCAAGTCGGGAGAGTGTTAGTAAAGCATCTGGAATGTTGCACCCGAGTACCAGGGGACGAGAACTGAGACATATTTCAACACGTCTCCCGATCACACGGTTGATCATACTCTGGGTTCCACATGCATGTTTTAGCTGAAGGAAGAATCCCTTAAACCTGGAGAGTTGAGACCCGTGGAATGGGTACCATGCAATATGACTTCAAAGGGTCTTCATTTGCTCACCAAAACTCTCCAATCCTATCACTGCTGCGTTTTTGCCCCTGTACTCACGATTGATTCACTTTCAGAGACATAGCAATCCATAGGTTTTAAGATACTTACTAGTCAGGTACATTATTAGGCGTTTAATATGGGGTTTTGAGTCCATTTCGTTGAGCAAGGAGTAGCTCTTGTCTATTACATATTTGGCTTAAGGAACTTTATCTGTGCTCATTTCAATCTCTGGTTTCATGCAGCACCCCAACTCACCTTTCCCCTTAAGCAAGCATAAGTTCGTTTTCTAAATTTGGGACCATGTTCTGTTTTGAAATTCAGTTCCTGTGTAGCCAAGTTTACATTCCGTGTATTAGTGATATCTTATGATGTTTCTTTTTCTGTGTGACTTATTTCAGTTAGAATCATCATACCTGAATCCACTCATTATGCTGCTATGGGCCTGATGACATAGATGTCATTGCTGAGTGATATTGCATTGTACGTAAGTACCACAACTTCTTTATCCATTTTTCGCTTTATGCGATATTGAACTTGTACCGTAAACGAGTTTCTTGTAAACAGAGCCATCCCAAACTTTGGGGTGGCTGTGTCTTTTTGATTTTAATTTCCCTAAGCTATAGGACCATAAGTGGAAGTGCCCTAGGCTCTGTTGCTTTGTTTTTTAGATGTTTCAGGAAACACCATACACTTCTCCCGAGTGGCTGTTGGCAATTTACATCCCGCCCATCAGCATAACAAGGCTCCCAGTTCTCCATGGCCTGTCCTGCCTTTCTGGATTTTACACTTTTTTCAGATGGCCCTTTTGACGGGGGGGAAGTGAGACTTCATTGTAGTGCAGATTTCCTTTGCAAGCTTGCTTGGTTGGCCAAAAAGGGCGTATGCGTTTTTTCCTGAATATATTCAGGATAAAACGCATACGCCCTTTTTGGCCAAGTGCATCATTGTCGACCTTCTGCCTCTTTTCCTATGCTTTAAATGCAATTCCAGTCTACCTCCTGAAATCGGTTTCCTGCAATTCTGCCCGGCTTTCAAGTCCTCTTGGCAGCCTTACTTCAGTATATTTTTGGATGATAGCTGTCATTTATAACTCTGCAGGTTTGTGAATTACAGTGCCCCTGAGCTCCTTTCTTCAACTCGCTTTCTTGTGAGCTGGCCGCAACACCGCAGGATTGCTTCAGGCCCTAATCTGGTTCCGGCATGGCACGCTGAGCCTTTGGTTAATTCCTCTTCCTGGTGGGAAATGAGAGTTAAATTTTCCCGTCCAGACACCTCCAGCTAGTCTCTCATTGGTTCTCCCTATTCCTGTTCATCTTCCGCGGAATTTGCAAACTGGGCCAAACAGGAGGTTAAAGGCACTGACTCTCCAAGTCGGGAGAGTGTTAGTAAAGCATCTGGAATGTTGCACCCGAGTACCAGGGGACGAGAACTGAGACATATTTCAACACGTCTCCCGATCACACGGTTGATCATACTCTGGGTTCCACATGCATGTTTTAGCTGAAGGAAGAATCCCTTAAACCTGGAGAGTTGAGACCCGTGGAATGGGTACCATGCAATATGACTTCAAAGGGTCTTCATTTGCTCACCAAAACTCTCCAATCCTATCACTGCTGCGTTTTTGCCCCTGTACTCACGATTGATTCACTTTCAGAGACATAGCAATCCATAGGTTTTAAGATACTTACTAGTCAGGTACATTATTAGGCGTTTAATATGGGGTTTTGAGTCCATTTCGTTGAGCAAGGAGTAGCTCTTGTCTATTACATATTTGGCTTAAGGAACTTTATCTGTGCTCATTTCAATCTCTGGTTTTATGCAGCACCCCAACTCACCTTTCCCCTTAAGCAAGCATAAGTTGGTTTTCTAAATTTGGGACCATGTTCTGTTTTGAAATTCAGTTCCTGTGTAGCCAAGTTTACATTCCGTGTATTAGTGATATCTTATGATGTTTCTTTTTCTGTGTGACTTATTTCAGTTAGAATCATCATACCTGAATCCACTCATTATGCTGCTATGGGCCTGATGACATAGATGTCATTGCTGAGTGATATTGCATTGTACGTAAGTACCACAACTTCTTTATCCATTTTTCGCTTTATGCGATATTGAACTTGTACCGTAAACGAGTTTCTTGTAAACAGAGCCATCCCAAACTTTGGGGTGGCTGTGTCTTTTTGATTTTAATTTCCCTAAGCTATAGGACCATAAGTGGAAGTGCCCTAGGCTCTGTTGCTTTGTTTTTTAGATGTTTCAGGAAACACCATACACTTCTCCCGAGTGGCTGTTGGCAATTTACATCCCGCCCATCAGCATAACAAGGCTCCCAGTTCTCCATGGCCTGTCCTGCCTTTCTGGATTTTACACTTTTTTCAGATGGCCCTTTTGACGGGGGGGAAGTGAGACTTCATTGTAGTGCAGATTTCCTTTGCAAGCTTGCTTGGTTGGCCAAAAAGGGCGTATGCGTTTTTTCCTGAATATATTCAGGAAAAAACGCATACGCCCTTTTTGGCCAAGTGCATCATTGTCGACCTTCTGCCTCTTTTCCTATGCTTTAAATGCAATTCCAGTCTACCTCCTGAAATCGGTTTCCTGCAATTCTGCCCGGCTTTCAAGTCCTCTTGGCAGCCTTACTTCAGTATATTTTTGGATGATAGCTGTCATTTATAACTCTGCAGGTTTGTGAATTACAGTGCCCCTGAGCTCCTTTCTTCAACTCGCTTTCTTGTGAGCTGGCCGCAACACCGCAGGATTGCTTCAGGCCCTAATCTGGTTCCGGCATGGCACGCTGAGCCTTTGGTTAATTCCTCTTCCTGGTGGGAAATGAGAGTTAAATTTTCCCGTCCAGACACCTCCAGCTAGTCTCTCATTGGTTCTCCCTATTCCTGTTCATCTTCCGCGGAATTTTCAAACTGGGCCAAACAGGAGTTTAAAGGCACTGACTCTCCAAGTCGGGAGAGTGTTAGTAAAGCATCTGGAATGTTGCACCCGAGTACCAGGGGACGAGAACTGAGACATATTTCAACACGTCTCCCGATCACACGGTTGATCATACTCTGGGTTCCACATGCATGTTTTAGCTGAAGGAAGAATCCCTTAAACCTGGAGAGTTGAGACCCGTGGAATGGGTACCATGCAATATGACTTCAAAGGGTCTTCATTTGCTCACCAAAACTCTCCAATCCTATCACTGCTGCGTTTTTGCCCCTGTACTCACGATTGATTCACTTTCAGAGACATAGCAATCCATAGGTTTTAAGATACTTACTAGTCAGGTACATTATTAGGCGTTTAATATGGGGTTTTGAGTCCATTTCGTTGAGCAAGGAGTAGCTCTTGTCTATTACATATTTGGCTTAAGGAACTTTATCTGTGCTCATTTCAATCTCTGGTTTTATGCAGCACCCCAACTCACCTTTCCCCTTAAGCAAGCATAAGTTGATTTTCTAAATTTGGGACCATGTTCTGTTTTGAAATTCAGTTCCTGTGTAGCCAAGTTTACATTCCGTGTATTAGTGATATGTTATGATGTTTCTTTTTCTGTGTGACTTATTTCAGTTAGAATCATCATACCTGAATCCACTCATTATGCTGCTATGGGCCTGATGACATAGATGTCATTGCTGAGTGATATTGCATTGTACGTAAGTACCACAACTTCTTTATCCATTTTTCGCTTTATGCGATATTGAACTTGTACCGTAAACGAGTTTCTTGTAAACAGAGCCATCCCAAACTTTGGGGTGGCTGTGTCTTTTTGATTTTAATTTCCCTAAGCTATAGGACCATAAGTGGAAGTGCCCTAGGCTCTGTTGCTTTGTTTTTTAGATGTTTCAGGAATCACCATACACTTCTCCCTATTGGCTTTTGGCAATGTACATCCCGCCCATCAGCATAACAAGGCTCCCAGTTCTCCATGGCCTGTCCTGCCTTTCTGGATTTTACACTTTTTTCAGATGGCCCTTTTGACCGGGGGGAAGTGAGACTTCATTGTAGTGCAGATTTCCTTTGCAAGCTTGCTTGGTTGGCCAAAAAGGGCGTATGCGTTTTTTCCTGAATATATTCAGGAAAAAACGCATACGCCCTTTTTGGCCAAGTGCATCATTGTCGACCTTCTGCCTCTTTTCCTATGCTTTAAATGCAATTCCAGTCTACCTCCTGAAATCGGTTTCCTGCAATTCTGCCCGGCTTTCAAGTCCTCTTGGCAGCCTTACTTCAGTATATTTTTGGATGATAGCTGTCATTTATAACTCTGCAGGTTTGTGAATTACAGTGCCCCTGAGCTCCTTTCTTCAAGTCGCTTTCTTGTGAGCTGGCCGCAACACCGCAGGATTGCTTCAGGCCCTAATCTGGTTCCGGCATGGCACGCTGAGCCTTTGGTTAATTCCTCTTCCTGGTGGGAAATGAGAGTTAAATTTTCCCGTCCAGACACCTCCAGCTAGTCTCTCATTGGTTCTCCCTATTCCTGTTCATCTTCCGCGGAATTTGCAAACTGGGCCAAACAGGAGGTTAAAGGCACTGACTCTCCAAGTCGGGAGAGTGTTAGTAAAGCATCTGGAATGTTGCACCCGAGTACCAGGGGACGAGAACTGAGACATATTTCAACACGTCTCCCGATCACACGGTTGATCATACTCTGGGTTCCACATGCATGTTTTAGCTGAAGGAAGAATCCCTTAAACCTGGAGAGTTGAGACCCGTGGAATGGGTACCATGCAATATGACTTCAAAGGGTCTTCATTTGCTCACCAAAACTCTCCAATCCTATCACTGCTGCGTTTTTGCCCCTGTACTCACGATTGATTCACTTTCAGAGACATAGCAATCCATAGGTTTTAAGATACTTACTAGTCAGGTACATTATTAGGCGTTTAATATGGGGTTTTGAGTCCATTTCGTTGAGCAAGGAGTAGCTCTTGTCTATTACATATTTGGCTTAAGGAACTTTATCTGTGCTCATTTCAATCTCTGGTTTTATGCAGCACCCCAACTCACCTTTCCCCTTAAGCAAGCATAAGTTGATTTTCTAAATTTGGGACCATGTTCTGTTTTGAAATTCAGTTCCTGTGTAGCCAAGTTTACATTCCGTGTATTAGTGATATCTTATGATGTTTCTTTTTCTGTGTGACTTATTTCAGTTAGAATCATCATACCTGAATCCACTCATTATGCTGCTATGGGCCTGATGACATAGATGTCATTGCTGAGTGATATTGCATTGTACGTAAGTACCACAACTTCTTTATCCATTTTTCGCTTTATGCGATATTGAACTTGTACCGTAAACGAGGTTCTTGTAAACAGAGCCGTCCCAAACTTTGGGGTGGCTGTGTCTTTTTGATTTTAATTTCCCTAAGCTATAGGACCATAAGTGGAAGTGCCCTAGGCTCTGTTGCTTTGTTTTTTAGATGTTTCAGGAAACACCATACACTTCTCCCGAGTGGCTGTTGGCAATTTACATCCCGCCCATCAGCATAACAAGGCTCCCAGTTCTCCATGGCCTGTCCTGCCTTTCTGGATTTTACACTTTTTTCAGATGGCCCTTTTGACGGGGGGGAAGTGAGACTTCATTGTAGTGCAGATTTCCTTTGCAAGCTTGCTTGGTTGGCCAAAAAGGGCGTATGCGTTTTTTCCTGAATATATTCAGGAAAAAACGCATATGCCCTTTTTGGCCAAGTGCATCATTGTCGACCTTCTGCCTCTTTTCCTATGCTTTAAATGCAATTCCAGTCTACCTCCTGAAATCGGTTTCCTGCAATTCTGCCCGGCTTTCAAGTCCTCTTGGCAGCCTTACTTCAGTATATTTTTGGATGATAGCTGTCATTTATAACTCTGCAGGTTTGTGAATTACAGTGCCCCTGAGCTCCTTTCTTCAACTCGCTTTCTTGTGAGCTGGCCGCAACACCGCAGGATTGCTTCAGGCCCTAATCTGGTTCCGGCATGGCACGCTGAGCCTTTGGTTAATTCCTCTTCCTGGTGGGAAATGAGAGTTAAATTTTCCCGTCCAGACACCTCCAGCTAGTCTCTCATTGGTTCTCCCTATTCCTGTTCATCTTCCGCGGAATTTGCAAACTGGGCCAAACAGGAGGTTAAAGGCACTGACTCTCCAAGTCGGGAGAGTGTTAGTAAAGCATCTGGAATGTTGCACCCGAGTACCAGGGGACGAGAACTGAGACATATTTCAACACGTCTCCCGATCACACGGTTGATCATACTCTGGGTTCCACATGCATGTTTTAGCTGAAGGAAGAATCCCTTAAACCTGGAGAGTTGAGACCCGTGGAATGGGTACCATGCAATATGACTTCAAAGGGTCTTCATTTGCTCACCAAAACTCTCCAATCCTATCACTGCTGCGTTTTTGCCCCTGTACTCACGATTGATTCACTTTCAGAGACATAGCAATCCATAGGTTTTAAGATACTTACTAGTCAGGTACATTATTAGGCGTTTAATATGGGGTTTTGAGTCCATTTCGTTGAGCAAGGAGTAGCTCTTGTCTATTACATATTTGGCTTAAGGAACTTTATCTGTGCTCATTTCAATCTCTGGTTTTATGCAGCACCCCAACTCACCTTTCCCCTTAAGCAAGCATAAGTTGATTTTCTAAATTTGGGACCATGTTCTGTTTTGAAATTCAGTTCCTGTGTAGCCAAGTTTACATTCCGTGTATTAGTGATATCTTATGATGTTTCTTTTTCTGTGTGACTTATTTCAGTTAGAATCATCATACCTGAATCCACTCATTATGCTGCTATGGGCCTGATGACATAGATGTCATTGCTGAGTGATATTGCATTGTACGTAAGTACCACAACTTCTTTATCCATTTTTCGCTTTATGCGATATTGAACTTGTACCGTAAACGAGGTTCTTGTAAACAGAGCCGTCCCAAACTTTGGGGTGGCTGTGTCTTTTTGATTTTAATTTCCCTAAGCTATAGGACCATAAGTGGAAGTGCCCTAGGCTCTGTTGCTTTGTTTTTTAGATGTTTCAGGAAACACCATACACTTCTCCCGAGTGGCTGTTGGCAATTTACATCCCGCCCATCAGCATAACAAGGCTCCCAGTTCTCCATGGCCTGTCCTGCCTTTCTGGATTTTACACTTTTTTCAGATGGCCCTTTTGACGGGGGGGAAGTGAGACTTCATTGTAGTGCAGATTTCCTTTGCAAGCTTGCTTGGTTGGCCAAAAAGGGCGTATGCGTTTTTTCCTGAATATATTCAGGAAAAAACGCATACGCCCTTTTTGGCCAAGTGCATCATTGTCGACCTTCTGCCTCTTTTCCTATGCTTTAAATGCAATTCCAGTCTACCTCCTGAAATCGGTTTCCTGCAATTCTGCCCGGCTTTCAAGTCCTCTTGGCAGCCTTACTTCAGTATATTTTTGGATGATAGCTGTCATTTATAACTCTGCAGGTTTGTGAATTACAGTGCCCCTGAGCTCCTTTCTTCAACTCGCTTTCTTGTGAGCTGGCCGCAACACCGCAGGATTGCTTCAGGCCCTAATCTGGTTCCGGCATGGCACGCTGAGCCTTTGGTTAATTCCTCTTCCTGGTGGGAAATGAGAGTTAAATTTTCCCGTCCAGACACCTCCAGCTAGTCTCTCATTGGTTCTCCCTATTCCTGTTCATCTTCTGCGGAATTTGCAAACTGGGCCAAACAGGAGGTTAAAGGCACTGACTCTCCAAGTCGGGAGAGTGTTAGTAAAGCATCTGGATTGTTGCACCCGAGTACCAGGGGACGAGAACTGAGACATATTTCAACACGTCTCCCGATCACACGGTTGATCATACTCTGGGTTCCACATGCATGTTTTAGCTGAAGGAAGAATCCCTTAAACCTGGAGAGTTGAGACCCGTGGAATGGGTACCATGCAATATGACTTCAAAGGGTCTTCATTTGCTCACCAAAACTCTCCAATCCTATCACTGCTGCGTTTTTGCCCCTGTACTCACGATTGATTCACTTTCAGAGACATAGCAATCCATAGGTTTTAAGATACTTACTAGTCAGGTACATTATTAGGCGTTTAATATGGGGTTTTGAGTCCATTTCGTTGAGCAAGGAGTAGCTCTTGTCTATTCCATATTTGGCTTAAGGAACTTTATCTGTGCTCATTTCAATCTCTGGTTTTATGCAGCACCCCAACTCACCTTTCCCCTTAAGCAAGCATAAGTTGGTTTTCTAAATTTGGGACCATGTTCTGTTTTGAAATTCAGTTCCTGTGTAGCCAAGTTTACATTCCGTGTATTAGTGATATCTTATGATGTTTCTTTTTCTGTGTGACTTATTTCAGTTAGAATCATCATACCTGAATCCACTCATCATGCTGCTATGGGCCTGATGACATAGATGTCATTGCTGAGTGATATTGCATTGTACGTAAGTACCACAACTTCTTTATCCATTTTTCGCTTTATGCGATATTGTACTTGTACCGTAAACGAGTTTCTTGTAAACAGAGCCATCCCAAACTTTGGGGTGGCTGTGTCTTTTTGATTTTAATTTCCCTAAGCTATAGGACCATAAGTGGAAGTGCCCTAGGCTCTGTTGCTTTGTTTTTTAGATGTTTCAGGAAACACCATACACTTCTCCCGAGTGGCTGTTGGCAATTTACATCCCGCCCATCAGCATAACAAGGCTCCCAGTTCTCCATGGCCTGTCCTGCCTTTCTGGATTTTACACTTTTTTCAGATGGCCCTTTTGACGGGGGGGAAGTGAGACTTCATTGTAGTGCAGATTTCCTTTGCAAGCTTGCTTGGTTGGCCAAAAAGGGCGTATGCGTTTTTTCCTGAATATATTCAGGAAAAAACGCATACGCCCTTTTTGGCCAAGTGCATCATTGTCGACCTTCTGCCTCTTTTCCTATGCTTTAAATGCAATTCCAGTCTACCTCCTGAAATCGGTTTCCTGCAATTCTGCCCGGCTTTCAAGTCCTCTTGGCAGCCTTACTTCAGTATATTTTTGGATGATAGCTGTCATTTATAACTCTGCAGGTTTGTGAATTACAGTGCCCCTGAGCTCCTTTCTTCAACTCGCTTTCTTGTGAGCTGGCCGCAACACCGCAGGATTGCTTCAGGCCCTAATCTGGTTCCGGCATGGCACGCTGAGCCTTTGGTTAATTCCTCTTCCTGGTGGGAAATGAGAGTTAAATTTTCCCGTCCAGACACCTCCAGCTAGTCTCTCATTGGTTCTCCCTATTCCTGTTCATCTTCCGCGGAATTTGCAAACTGGGCCAAACAGGAGGTTAAAGGCACTGACTCTCCAAGTCGGGAGAGTGTTAGTAAAGCATCTGGAATGTTGCACCCGAGTACCAGGGGACGAGAACTGAGACATATTTCAACACGTCTCCCGATCACACAGTTGATCATACTCTGGGTTCCACATGCATGTTTTAGCTGAAGGAAGAATCCCTTAAACCTGGAGAGTTGAGACCCGTGGAATGGGTACCATGCAATATGACTTCAAAGGGTCTTCATTTGCTCACCAAAACTCTCCAATCCTATCACTGCTGCGTTTTTGCCCCTGTACTCACGATTGATTCACTTTCAGAGACATAGCAATCCATAGGTTTTAAGATACTTACTAGTCAGGTACATTATTAGGCGTTTAATATGGGGTTTTGAGTCCATTTCGTTGAGCAAGGAGTAGCTCTTGTCTATTACATATTTGGCTTAAGGAACTTTATCTGTGCTCATTTCAATCTCTGGTTTTATGCAGCACCCCAACTCACCTTTCCCCTTAAGCAAGCATAAGTTGATTTTCTAAATTTGGGACCATGTTCTGTTTTGAAATTCAGTTCCTGTGTAGCCAAGTTTACATTCCGTGTATTAGTGATATCTTATGATGTTTCTTTTTCTGTGTGACTTATTTCAGTTAGAATCATCATACCTGAATCCACTCATTATGCTGCTATGGGCCTGATGACATAGATGTCATTGCTGAGTGATATTGCATTGTACGTAAGTACCACAACTTCTTTATCCATTTTTCGCTTTCTGCGATATTGAACTTGTACCATAAACGAGGTTCTTGTAAACAGAGCCATCCCAAACTTTGGGGTGGCTATGTCTTTTTGATTTTAATTTCCCTAAGCTATAGGACCATAAGTGGAAGTGCCCTAGGCTCTGTTGCTTTGTTTTTTAGATGTTTCAGGAAACACCATACACTTCTCCCGAGTGGCTGTTGGCAAGTTACATCCCGCGCATCAGCATAACAAGGCTCCCAGTTCTCCATGGCCTGTCCTGCCTTTCTGGATTTTACACTTTTTTCAGATGGCCCTTTTGACGGGGGGGGGAAGTGAGACTTCATTGTAGTGCAGATTTCCTTTGCAAGCTTGCTTGGTTGGCCAAAAAGGGCGTATGCGTTTTTTCCTGAATATATTCAGGAAAAAACGCATACGCCCTTTTTGGCCAAGTGCATCATTGTCGACCTTCTGCCTCTTTTCCTATGCTTTAAATGCAATTCCAGTCTACCTCCTGAAATCGGTTTCCTGCAATTCTGCCCGGCTTTCAAGTCCTCTTGGCAGCCTTACTTCAGTATATTTTTGGATGATAGCTGTCATTTATAACTCTGCAGGTTTGTGAATTACAGTGCCCCTGAGCTCCTTTCTTCAACTCGCTTTCTTGTGAGCTGGCCGCAACACCGCAGGATTGCTTCAGGCCCTAATCTGGTTCCGGCACGGCACGCTGAGCCTTTGGTTAATTCCTCTTCCTGGTGGGAAATGAGAGTTAAATTTTCCCGTCCAGACACCTCCAGCTAGTCTCTCATTGGTTCTCCCTATTCCTGTTCATCTTCCGCGGAATTTGCAAACTGGGCCAAACAGGAGGTTAAAGGCACTGACTCTCCAAGTCGGGAGAGTGTTAGTAAAGCATCTGGAATGTTGCACCCGAGTACCAGGGGACGAGAACTGAGACATATTTCAACACGTCTCCCGATCACACGGTTGATCATACTCTGGGTTCCACATGCATGTTTTAGCTGAAGGAAGAATCCCTTAAACCTGGAGAGTTGAGACCCGTGGAATGGGTACCATGCAATATGACTTCAAAGGGTCTTCATTTGCTCACCAAAACTCTCCAATCCTATCACTGCTGCGTTTTTGCCCCTGTACTCACGATTGATTCACTTTCAGAGACATAGCAATCCATAGGTTTTAAGATACTTACTAGTCAGGTACATTATTAGGCGTTTAATATGGGGTTTTGAGTCCATTTCGTTGAGCAAGGAGTAGCTCTTGTCTATTACATATTTGGCTTAAGAAACTTTATCTTTGCTCATTTCAATCTCTGGTTTTATGCAGCACCCCAACTCACCTTTCCCCTTAAGCAAGCATAAGTTCGTTTTCTAAATTTGGGACCATGTTCTGTTTTGAAATTCAGTTCCTGTGTAGCCAAGTTTACATTCCGTGTATTAGTGATATCTTATGATGTTTCTTTTTCTGTGTGACTTATTTCAGGTAGAATCATCATACCTGAATCCACTCATTATGCTGCTATGGGCCTGATGACATAGATGTCATTGCTGAGTGATATTGCATTGTATGTAATTACCACAACTTCTTTATCCATTTTTCGCTTTATGCGATATTGTACTTGTACCGTAAACAAGTTTCTTGTAAACAGAGCCATCCCAAACTTTGGGGTGGCTGTGTCTTTTTGATTTTAATTTCCCTAAGCTATAGGACCATAAGTGGAAGTGCCCTAGGCTCTGTTGCTTTGTTTTTTAGATGTTTCAGGAAACACCATACACTTCTCCCGAGTGGCTGTTGGCAATTTACATCCCGCCCATCAGCATAACAAGGCTCCCAGTTCTCCATGGCCTGTCCTGCCTTTCTGGATTTTACACTTTTTTCAGATGGCCCTTTTGACGGAGGGGAAGTGAGACTTCATTGTAGTGCAGATTTCCTTTGCAAGCTTGCTTGGTTGGCCAAAAAGGGCGTATGCGTTTTTTCCTGAATATATTCAGGAAAAAACGCATACGCCCTTTTTGGCCAAGTGCATCATTGTCGACCTTCTGCCTCTTTTCCTATTCTTTAAATGCAATTCCAGTCAACCTCCTGAAATCGGTTTCCTGCAATTCTGCCCGGCTTTCAAGTCCTCTTGGCAGCCTTACTTCAGTATATTTTTGGATGATAGCTGTCATTTATAACTCTGCAGGTTTGTGAATTACAGTGCCCCTGAGCTCCTTTCTTCAACTCGCTTTCTTGTGAGCTGGCCGCAACACCGCAGGATTGCTTCAGGCCCTAATCTGGTTCCGGCACGGCACGCTGAGCCTTTGGTTAATTCCTCTTCCTGGTGGGAAATGAGAGTTAAATTTTCCCGTCCAGACACCTCCAGCTAGTCTCTCATTGGTTCTCCCTATTCCTGTTCATCTTCCGCGGAATTTGCAAACTGGGCCAAACAGGAGGTTAAAGGCACTGACTCTCCAAGTCGGGAGAGTGTTAGTAAAGCATCTGGAATGTTGCACCCGAGTACCAGGGGACGAGAACTGAGACATATTTCAACACGTCTCCCGATCACACGGTTGATCATACTCTGGGTTCCACATGCATGTTTTAGCTGAAGGAAGAATCCCTTAAACCTGGAGAGTTGAGACCCGTGGAATGGGTACCATGCAATATGACTTCAAAGGGTCTTCATTTGCTCACCAAAACTCTCCAATCCTATCACTGCTGCGTTTTTGCCCCTGTACTCACGATTGATTCACTTTCAGAGACATAGCAATCCATAGGTTTTAAGATACTTACTAGTCAGGTACATTATTAGGCGTTTAATATGGGGTTTTGAGTCCATTTCGTTGAGCAAGGAGTAGCTCTTGTCTATTACATATTTGGCTTAAGAAACTTTATCTTTGCCCATTTCAATCTCTGGTTTTATGCAGCACCCCAACTCACCTTTCCCCTTAAGCAAGCATAAGTTGGTTTTCTAAATTTGGGACCATGTTCTGTTTTGAAATTCAGTTCCTGTGTAGCCAAGTTTACATTCCGTGTATTAGTGATATCTTATGATGTTTCTTTTTCTGTGTGACTTATTTCAGGTAGAATCATCATACCTGAATCCACTCATTATGCTGCTATGGGCCTGATGACATAGATGTCATTGCTGAGTGATATTGCATTGTACGTAATTACCACAACTTCTTTATCCATTTTTCGCTTTATGCGATATTGTACTTGTACCGTAAACAAGTTTCTTGTAAACAGAGCCATCCCAAACTTTGGGGTGGCTGTGTCTTTTTGATTTTAATTTCCCTAAGCTATAGGACCATAAGTGGAAGTGCCCTAGGCTCTGTTGCTTTGTTTTTTAGATGTTTCAGGAAACACCATACACTTCTCCCGAGTGGCTGTTGGCAATTTACATCCCGCCCATCAGCATAACAAGGCTCCCAGTTCTCCATGGCCTGTCCTGCCTTTCTGGATTTTACACTTTTTTCAGATGGCCCTTTTGACGGGGGGGAAGTGAGACTTCATTGTAGTGCAGATTTCCTTTGCAAGCTTGCTTGGTTGGCCAAAAAGGGCGTATGCGTTTTTTCCTGAATATATTCAGGAAAAAACGCATACGCCCTTTTTGGCCAAGTGCATCATTGTCGACCTTCTGCCTCTTTTCCTATGCTTTAAATGCAATTCCAGTCTACCTCCTGAAATCGGTTTCCTGCAATTCTGCCCGGCTTTCAAGTCCTCTTGGCAGCCTTACTTCAGTATATTTTTGGATGATAGCTGTCATTTATAACTCTGCAGGTTTGTGAATTACAGTGCCCCTGAGCTCCTTTCTTCAACTCGCTTTCTTGTGAGCTGGCCGCAACACCGCAGGATTGCTTCAGGCCCTAATCTGGTTCCGGCATGGCACGCTGAGCCTTTGGTTAATTCCTCTTCCTGGTGGGAAATGAGAGTTAAATTTTCCCGTCCAGACACCTCCAGCTAGTCTCTCATTGGTTCTCCCTATTCCTGTTCATCTTCCGCGGAATTTGCAAACTGGGCCAAACAGGAGGTTAAAGGCACTGACTCTCCAAGTCGGGAGAGTGTTAGTAAAGCATCTGGAATGTTGCACCCGAGTACCAGGGGACGAGAACTGAGACATATTTCAACACGTCTCCCGATCACACGGTTGATCATACTCTGGGTTCCACATGCATGTTTTAGCTGAAGGAAGAATCCCTTAAACCTGGAGAGTTGAGACCCGTGGAATGGGTACCATGCAATATGACTTCAAAGGGTCTTCATTTGCTCACCAAAACTCTCCAATCCTATCACTGCTGCGTTTTTGCCCCTGTACTCACGATTGATTCTCTTTCAGAGACATAGCAATCTTTAGGTTTTAAGATACTTACTAGTCAGGTACATTCTTAGGCGTTTAATATGGGGTGTTGAGTCCATTTCGTTGAGCAAGGAGTAGCTCTTGTCTATTACATATTTGGCTTAAGGAACTTTATCTGTGCTCATTTCAATCTCTGGTTTTATGCAGCACCCCAACTCACCTTTCCCCTTAAGCAAGCATAAGTTGGTTTTCTAAATTTGGGACCATGTTCTGTTTTGAAATTCAGTTCCTGTGTAGCCAAGTTTACATTCCGTGTATTAGTGATATCTTATGATGTTTCTTTTTCTGTGTGACTTATTTCAGTTAGAATCATCATACCTGAATCCACTCATTATGCTGCTATGGGCCTGATGACATAGATGTCATTGCTGAGTGATATTGCATTGTACGTAAGTAGCACAACTTCTTTATCCATTTTTCGCTTTATGCGATATTGAACTTGTACCGTAAACGAGTTTCTTGTAAACAGAGCCATCCCAAACTTTGGGGTGGCTGTGTCTTTTTGATTTTAATTTCCCTAAGCTATAGGACCATAAGTGGAAGTGCCCTAGGCTCTGTTGCTTTGTTTTTTAGATGTTTCAGGAAACACCATACACTTCTCCCGAGTGGCTGTTTGCAATTTACATCCCGCCCATCAGCATAACAAGGCTCCCAGTTCTCCATGGCCTGTCCTGCCTTTCTGGATTTTACACTTTTTTCAGATGGCCCTTTTGACGGGGGGGAAGTGAGACTTCATTGTAGTGCAGATTTCCTTTGCAAGCTTGCTTGGTTGGCCAAAAAGGGCGTATGCGTTTTTTCCTGAATATATTCAGGAAAAAACGCATACGCCCTTTTTGGCCAAGTGCATCATTGTCGACCTTCTGCCTCTTTTCCTATGCTTTAAATGCAATTCCAGTCAACCTCCTGAAATCGGTTTCCTGCAATTCTGCCCGGCTTTCAAGTCCTCTTGGCAGCCTTACTTCAGTATATTTTTGGATGATAGCTGTCATTTATAACTCTGCAGGTTTGTGAATTACAGTGCCCCTGAGCTCCTTTCTTCAACTCGCTTTCTTGTGAGCTGGCCGCAACACCGCAGGATTGCTTCAGGCCCTAATCTGGTTCCGGCACGGCACGCTGAGCCTTTGGTTAATTCCTCTTCCTGGTGGGAAATGAGAGTTAAATTTTCCCGTCCAGACACCTCCAGCTAGTCTCTCATTGGTTCTCCCTATTCCTGTTCATCTTCCGCGGAATTTGCAAACTGGGCCAAACAGGAGGTTAAAGGCACTGACTCTCCAAGTCGGGAGAGTGTTAGTAAAGCATCTGGAATGTTGCACCCGAGTACCAGGGGACGAGAACTGAGACATATTTCAACACGTCTCCCGATCACACGGTTGATCATACTCTGGGTTCCACATGCATGTTTTAGCTGAAGGAAGAATCCCTTAAACCTGGAGAGTTGAGACCCGTGGAATGGGTACCATGCAATATGACTTCAAAGGGTCTTCATTTGCTCACCAAAACTCTCCAATCCTATCACTGCTGCGTTTTTGCCCCTGTACTCACGATTGATTCACTTTCAGAGACATAGCAATCCATAGGTTTTAAGATACTTACTAGTCAGGTACATTATTAGGCGTTTAATATGGGGTTTTGAGTCCATTTCGTTGAGCAAGGAGTAGCTCTTGTCTATTACATATTTGGCTTAAGAAACTTTATCTTTGCTCATTTCAATCTCTGGTTTTATGCAGCACCCCAACTCACCTTTCCCCTTAAGCAAGCATAAGTTGGTTTTCTAAATTTGGGACCATGTTCTGTTTTGAAATTCAGTTCCTGTGTAGCCAAGTTTACATTCCGTGTATTAGTGATATCTTATGATGTTTCTTTTTCTGTGTGACTTATTTCAGGTAGAATCATCATACCTGAATCCACTCATTATGCTGCTATGGGCCTGATGACATAGATGTCATTGCTGAGTGATATTGCATTGTACGTAATTACCACAACTTCTTTATCCATTTTTCGCTTTATGCGATATTGTACTTGTACCGTAAACAAGTTTCTTGTAAACAGAGCCATCCCAAACTTTGGGGTGGCTGTGTCTTTTTGATTTTAATTTCCCTAAGCTATAGGACCATAAGTGGAAGTGCCCTAGGCTCTGTTGCTTTGTTTTTTAGATGTTTCAGGAAACACCATACACTTCTCCCGAGTGGCTGTTGGCAATTTACATCCCGCCCATCAGCATAACAAGGCTCCCAGTTCTCCATGGCCTGTCCTGCCTTTCTGGATTTTACACTTTTTTCAGATGGCCCTTTTGACGGAGGGGAAGTGAGACTTCATTGTAGTGCAGATTTCCTTTGCAAGCTTGCTTGGTTGGCCAAAAAGGGCGTATGCGTTTTTTCCTGAATATATTCAGGAAAAAACGCATACGCCCTTTTTGGCCAAGTGCATCATTGTCGACCTTCTGCCTCTTTTCCTATTCTTTAAATGCAATTCCAGTCAACCTCCTGAAATCGGTTTCCTGCAATTCTGCCCGGCTTTCAAGTCCTCTTGGCAGCCTTACTTCAGTATATTTTTGGATGATAGCTGTCATTTATAACTCTGCAGGTTTGTGAATTACAGTGCCCCTGAGCTCCTTTCTTCAACTCGCTTTCTTGTGAGCTGGCCGCAACACCGCAGGATTGCTTCAGGCCCTAATCTGGTTCCGGCACGGCACGCTGAGCCTTTGGTTAATTCCTCTTCCTGGTGGGAAATGAGAGTTAAATTTTCCCGTCCAGACACCTCCAGCTAGTCTCTCATTGGTTCTTCCTATTCCTGTTCATCTTCCGCGGAATTTGCAAACTGGGCCAAACAGGAGGTTAAAGGCACTGACTCTCCAAGTCGGGAGAGTGTTAGTAAAGCATCTGGAATGTTGCACCCGAGTACCAGGGGACGAGAACTGAGACATATTTCAACACGTCTCCCGATCACACGGTTGATCATACTCTGGGTTCCACATGCATGTTTTAGCTGAAGGAAGAATCCCTTAAACCTGGAGAGTTGAGACCCGTGGAATGGGTACCATGCAATATGACTTCAAAGGGTCTTCATTTGCTCACCAAAACTCTCCAATCCTATCACTGCTGCGTTTTTGCCCCTGTACTCACGATTGATTCACTTTCAGAGACATAGCAATCCATAGGTTTTAAGATACTTACTAGTCAGGTACATTATTAGGCGTTTAATATGGGGTTTTGAGTCCATTTCGTTGAGCAAGGAGTAGCTCTTGTCTATTACATATTTGGCTTAAGAAACTTTATCTTTGCTCATTTCAATCTCTGGTTTTATGCAGCACCCCAACTCACCTTTCCCCTTAAGCAAGCATAAGTTGGTTTTCTAAATTTGGGACCATGTTCTGTTTTGAAATTCAGTTCCTGTGTAGCCAAGTTTACATTCCGTGTATTAGTGATATCTTATGATGTTTCTTTTTCTGTGTGACTTATTTCAGGTAGAATCATCATACCTGAATCCACTCATTATGCTGCTATGGGCCTGATGACATAGATGTCATTGCTGAGTGATATTGCATTGTACGTAATTACCACAACTTCTTTATCCATTTTTCGCTTTATGCGATATTGTACTTGTACCGTAAACAAGTTTCTTGTAAACAGAGCCATCCCAAACTTTGGGGTGGCTGTGTCTTTTTGATTTTAATTTCCCTAAGCTATAGGACCATAAGTGGAAGTGCCCTAGGCTCTGTTGCTTTGTTTTTTAGATGTTTCAGGAAACACCATACACTTCTCCCGAGTGGCTGTTGGCAATTTACATCCCGCCCATCAGCATAACAAGGCTCCCAGTTCTCCATGGCCTGTCCTGCCTTTCTGGATTTTACACTTTTTTCAGATGGCCCTTTTGACGGGGGGGAAGTGAGACTTCATTGTAGTGCAGATTTCCTTTGCAAGCTTGCTTGGTTGGCCAAAAAGGGCGTATGCGTTTTTTCCTGAATATATTCAGGAAAAAACGCATACGCCCTTTTTGGCCAAGTGCATCATTGTCGACCTTCTGCCTCTTTTCCTATGCTTTAAATGCAATTCCAGTCTACCTCCTGAAATCGGTTTCCTGCAATTCTGCCCGGCTTTCAAGTCCTCTTGGCAGCCTTACTTCAGTATATTTTTGGATGATAGCTGTCATTTATAACTCTGCAGGTTTGTGAATTACAGTGCCCCTGAGCTCCTTTCTTCAACTCGCTTTCTTGTGAGCTGGCCGCAACACCGCAGGATTGCTTCAGGCCCTAATCTGGTTCCGGCATGGCACGCTGAGCCTTTGGTTAATTCCTCTTCCTGGTGGGAAATGAGAGTTAAATTTTCCCGTCCAGACACCTCCAGCTAGTCTCTCATTGGTTCTCCCTATTCCTGTTCATCTTCCGCGGAATTTGCAAACTGGGCCAAACAGGAGGTTAAAGGCACTGACTCTCCAAGTCGGGAGAGTGTTAGTAAAGCATCTGGAATGTTGCACCCGAGTACCAGGGGACGAGAACTGAGACATATTTCAACACGTCTCCCGATCACACGGTTGATCATACTCTGGGTTCCACATGCATGTTTTAGCTGAAGGAAGAATCCCTTAAACCTGGAGAGTTGAGACCCGTGGAATGGGTACCATGCAATATGACTTCAAAGGGTCTTCATTTGCTCACCAAAACTCTCCAATCCTATCACTGCTGCGTTTTTGCCCCTGTACTCACGATTGATTCTCTTTCAGAGACATAGCAATCTTTAGGTTTTAAGATACTTACTAGTCAGGTACATTCTTAGGCGTTTAATATGGGGTGTTGAGTCCATTTCGTTGAGCAAGGAGTAGCTCTTGTCTATTACATATTTGGCTTAAGGAACTTTATCTGTGCTCATTTCAATCTCTGGTTTTATGCAGCACCCCAACTCACCTTTCCCCTTAAGCAAGCATAAGTTGGTTTTCTAAATTTGGGACCATGTTCTGTTTTGAAATTCAGTTCCTGTGTAGCCAAGTTTACATTCCGTGTATTAGTGATATCTTATGATGTTTCTTTTTCTGTGTGACTTATTTCAGTTAGAATCATCATACCTGAATCCACTCATTATGCTGCTATGGGCCTGATGACATAGATGTCATTGCTGAGTGATATTGCATTGTACGTAAGTAGCACAACTTCTTTATCCATTTTTCGCTTTATGCGATATTGAACTTGTACCGTAAACGAGTTTCTTGTAAACAGAGCCATCCCAAACTTTGGGGTGGCTGTGTCTTTTTGATTTTAATTTCCCTAAGCTATAGGACCATAAGTGGAAGTGCCCTAGGCTCTGTTGCTTTGTTTTTTAGATGTTTCAGGAAACACCATACACTTCTCCCGAGTGGCTGTTTGCAATTTACATCCCGCCCATCAGCATAACAAGGCTCCCAGTTCTCCATGGCCTGTCCTGCCTTTCTGGATTTTACACTTTTTTCAGATGGCCCTTTTGACGGGGGGGAAGTGAGACTTCATTGTAGTGCAGATTTCCTTTGCAAGCTTGCTTGGTTGGCCAAAAAGGGCGTATGCGTTTTTTCCTGAATATATTCAGGAAAAAACGCATACGCCCTTTTTGGCCAAGTGCATCATTGTCGACCTTCTGCCTCTTTTCCTATGCTTTAAATGCAATTCCAGTCAACCTCCTGAAATCGGTTTCCTGCAATTCTGCCCGGCTTTCAAGTCCTCTTGGCAGCCTTACTTCAGTATATTTTTGGATGATAGCTGTCATTTATAACTCTGCAGGTTTGTGAATTACAGTGCCCCTGAGCTCCTTTCTTCAACTCGCTTTCTTGTGAGCTGGCCGCAACACCGCAGGATTGCTTCAGGCCCTAATCTGGTTCCGGCATGGCACGCTGAGCCTTTGGTTAATTCCTCTTCCTGGTGGGAAATGAGAGTTAAATTTTCCCGTCCAGACACCTCCAGCTAGTCTCTCATTGGTTCTCCCTATTCCTGTTCATCTTCCGCGGAATTTGCAAACTGGGCCAAACAGGAGGTTAAAGGCACTGACTCTCCAAGTCGGGAGAGTGTTAGTAAAGCATCTGGAATGTTGCACCCGAGTACCAGGGGACGAGAACTGAGACATATTTCAACACGTCTCCCGATCACACGGTTGATCATACTCTGGGTTCCACATGCATGTTTTAGCTGAAGGAAGAATCCCTTAAACCTGGAGAGTTGAGACCCGTGGAATGGGTACCATGCAATATGACTTCAAAGGGTCTTCATTTGCTCACCAAAACTCTCCAATCTTATCACTGCTGCGTTTTTGCCCCTGTACTCACGATTGATTCACTTTCAGAGACATAGCAATCCATAGGTTTTAAGATACTTACTAGTCAGGTACATTATTAGGCGTTTAATATGGGGTTTTGAGTCCATTTCGTTGAGCAAGGAGTAGCTCTTGTCTATTACATATTTGGCTTAAGGAACTTTATCTGTGCTCATTTCAATCTCTGGTTTTATGCAGCACCCCAACTCACCTTTCCCCTTAAGCAAGCATAAGTTGGTTTTCTAAATTTGGGACCATGTTCTGTTTTGAAATTCAGTTCCTGTGTAGCCAAGTTTACATTCCGTGTATTAGTGATATCTTATGATGTTTCTTTTTCTGTGTGACTTATTTCAGTTAGAATCATCATACCTGAATCCACTCATTATGCTGCTATGGGCCTGATGACATAGATGTCATTGCTGAGTGATATTGCATTGTACGTAAGTACCACAACTTCTTTATCCATTTTTCGCTTTATGCGATATTGAACTTGTACCGTAAACGAGTTTCTTGTAAACAGAGCCATCCCAAACTTTGGGGTGGCTGTGTCTTTTTGATTTTAATTTCCCTAAGCTATAGGACCATAAGTGGAAGTGCCCTAGGCTCTGTTGCTTTGTTTTTTAGATGTTTCAGGAAACACCATACACTTCTCCCGAGTGGCTGTTGGCAATTTACATCCCGCCCATCAGCATAACAAGGCTCCCAGTTCTCCATGGCCTGTCCTGCCTTTCTGGATTTTACACTTTTTTCAGATGGCCCTTTTGACGGGGGGGAAGTGAGACTTCATTGTAGTGCAGATTTCCTTTGCAAGCTTGCTTGGTTGGCCAAAAAGGGCGTATGCGTTTTGTCCTGAATATATTCAGGAAAAAACGCATACGCCCTTTTTGGCCAAGTGCATCATTGTCGACCTTCTGCCTCTTTTCCTATGCTTTAAATGCAATTCCAGTCTACCTCCTGAAATCGGTTTCCTGCAATTCTGCCCGGCTTTCAAGTCCTCTTGGCAGCCTTACTTCAGTATATTTTTGGATGATAGCTGTCATTTATAACTCTGCAGGTTTGTGAATTACAGTGCCCCTGAGCTCCTTTCTTCAACTCGCTTTCTTGTGAGCTGGCCGCAACACCGCAGGATTGCTTCAGGCCCTAATCTGGTTCCGGCATGGCACGCTGAGCCTTTGGTTAATTCCTCTTCCTGGTGGGAAATGAGAGTTAAATTTGCCCGTCCAGACACCTCCAGCTAGTCTCTCATTGGTTCTCCCTATTCCTGTTCATCTTCTGCGGAATTTGCAAACTGGGCCAAACAGGAGGTTAAAGGCACTGACTCTCCAAGTCGGGAGAGTGTTAGTAAAGCATCTGGATTGTTGCACCCGAGTACCAGGGGACGAGAACTGAGACATATTTCAACACGTCTCCCGATCACACGGTTGATCATACTCTGGGTTCCACATGCATGTTTTAGCTGAAGGAAGAATCCCTTAAACCTGGAGAGTTGAGACCCGTGGAATGGGTACCATGCAATATGACTTCAAAGGGTCTTCATTTGCTCACCAAAACTCTCCAATCCTATCACTGCTGCGTTTTTGCCCCTGTACTCACGATTGATTCACTTTCAGAGACATAGCAATCCATAGGTTTTAAGATACTTACTAGTCAGGTACATTATTAGGCGTTTAATATGGGGTTTTGAGTCCATTTCGTTGAGCAAGGAGTAGCTCTTGTCTATTCCATATTTGGCTTAAGGAACTTTATCTGTGCTCATTTCAATCTCTGGTTTTATGCAGCACCCCAACTCACCTTTCCCCTTAAGCAAGCATAAGTTGGTTTTCTAAATTTGGGACCATGTTCTGTTTTGAAATTCAGTTCCTGTGTAGCCAAGTTTACATTCCGTGTATTAGTGATATCTTATGATGTTTCTTTTTCTGTGTGACTTATTTCAGTTAGAATCATCATACCTGAATCCACTCATCATGCTGCTATGGGCCTGATGACATAGATGTCATTGCTGAGTGATATTGCATTGTACGTAAGTACCACAACTTCTTTATCCATTTTTCGCTTTATGCGATATTGTACTTGTACCGTAAACGAGTTTCTTGTAAACAGAGCCATCCCAAACTTTGGGGTGGCTGTGTCTTTTTGATTTTAATTTCCCTAAGCTATAGGACCATAAGTGGAAGTGCCCTAGGCTCTGTTGCTTTGTTTTTTAGATGTTTCAGGAAACACCATACACTTCTCCCGAGTGGCTGTTGGCAATTTACATCCCGCCCATCAGCATAACAAGGCTCCCAGTTCTCCATGGCCTGTCCTGCCTTTCTGGATTTTACACTTTTTTCAGATGGCCCTTTTGACGGGGGGGAAGTGAGACTTCATTGTAGTGCAGATTTCCTTTGCAAGCTTGCTTGGTTGGCCAAAAAGGGCGTATGCGTTTTTTCCTGAATATATTCAGGAAAAAACGCATACGCCCTTTTTGGCCAAGTGCATCATTGTCGACCTTCTGCCTCTTTTCCTATGCTTTAAATGCAATTCCAGTCTACCTCCTGAAATCGGTTTCCTGCAATTCTGCCCGGCTTTCAAGTCCTCTTGGCAGCCTTACTTCAGTATATTTTTGGATGATAGCTGTCATTTATAACTCTGCAGGTTTGTGAATTACAGTGCCCCTGAGCTCCTTTCTTCAACTCGCTTTCTTGTGAGCTGGCCGCAACACCGCAGGATTGCTTCAGGCCCTAATCTGGTTCCGGCATGGCACGCTGAGCCTTTGGTTAATTCCTCTTCCTGGTGGGAAATGAGAGTTAAATTTTCCCGTCCAGACACCTCCAGCTAGTCTCTCATTGGTTCTCCCTATTCCTGTTCATCTTCCGCGGAATTTGCAAACTGGGCCAAACAGGAGGTTAAAGGCACTGACTCTCCAAGTCGGGAGAGTGTTAGTAAAGCATCTGGAATGTTGCACCCGAGTACCAGGGGACGAGAACTGAGACATATTTCAACACGTCTCCCGATCACACAGTTGATCATACTCTGGGTTCCACATGCATGTTTTAGCTGAAGGAAGAATCCCTTAAACCTGGAGAGTTGAGACCCGTGGAATGGGTACCATGCAATATGACTTCAAAGGGTCTTCATTTGCTCACCAAAACTCTCCAATCCTATCACTGCTGCGTTTTTGCCCCTGTACTCACGATTGATTCACTTTCAGAGACATAGCAATCCATAGGTTTTAAGATACTTACTAGTCAGGTACATTATTAGGCGTTTAATATGGGGTTTTGAGTCCATTTCGTTGAGCAAGGAGTAGCTCTTGTCTATTACATATTTGGCTTAAGAAACTTTATCTTTGCTCATTTCAATCTCTGGTTTTATGCAGCACCCCAACTCACCTTTCCCCTTAAGCAAGCATAAGTTGGTTTTCTAAATTTGGGACCATGTTCTGTTTTGAAATTCAGTTCCTGTGTAGCCAAGTTTACATTCCGTGTATTAGTGATATCTTATGATGTTTCTTTTTCTGTGTGACTTATTTCAGGTAGAATCATCATACCTGAATCCACTCATTATGCTGCTATGGGCCTGATGACATAGATGTCATTGCTGAGTGATATTGCATTGTACGTAATTACCACAACTTCTTTATCCATTTTTCGCTTTATGCGATATTGTACTTGTACCGTAAACGAGTTTCTTGTAAACAGAGCCATCCCAAACTTTGGGGTGGCTGTGTCTTTTTGATTTTAATTTCCCTAAGCTATAGGACCATAAGTGGAAGTGCCCTAGGCTCTGTTGCTTTGTTTTTTAGATGTTTCAGGAAACACCATACACTTCTCCCGAGTGGCTGTTGGCAATTTACATCCCGCCCATCAGCATAACAAGGCTCCCAGTTCTCCATGGCCTGTCCTGCCTTTCTGGATTTTACACTTTTTTCAGATGGCCCTTTTGACGGGGGGGAAGTGAGACTTCATTGTAGTGCAGATTTCCTTTGCAAGCTTGCTTGGTTGGCCAAAAAGGGCGTATGCGTTTTTTCCTGAATATATTCAGGAAAAAACGCATACGCCCTTTTTGGCCAAGTGCATCATTGTCGACCTTCTGCCTCTTTTCCTATTCTTTAAATGCAATTCCAGTCAACCTCCTGAAATCGGTTTCCTGCAATTCTGCCCGGCTTTCAAGTCCTCTTGGCAGCCTTACTTCAGTATATTTTTGGATGATAGCTGTCATTTATAACTCTGCAGGTTTGTGAATTACAGTGCCCCTGAGCTCCTTTCTTCAACTCGCTTTCTTGTGAGCTGGCCGCAACACCGCAGGATTGCTTCAGGCCCTAATCTGGTTCCGGCACGGCACGCTGAGCCTTTGGTTAATTCCTCTTCCTGGTGGGAAATGAGAGTTAAATTTTCCCGTCCAGACACCTCCAGCTAGTCTCTCATTGGTTCTCCCTATTCCTGTTCATCTTCCGCGGAATTTGCAAACTGGGCCAAACAGGAGGTTAAAGGCACTGACTCTCCAAGTCGGGAGAGTGTTAGTAAAGCATCTGGAATGTTGCACCCGAGTACCAGGGGACGAGAACTGAGACATATTTCAACACGTCTCCCGATCACACGGTTGATCATACTCTGGGTTCCACATGCATGTTTTAGCTGAAGGAAGAATCCCTTAAACCTGGAGAGTTGAGACCCGTGGAATGGGTACCATGCAATATGACTTCAAAGGGTCTTCATTTGCTCACCAAAACTCTCCAATCCTATCACTGCTGCGTTTTTGCCCCTGTACTCACGATTGATTCACTTTCAGAGACATAGCAATCCATAGGTTTTAAGATACTTACTAGTCAGGTACATTATTAGGCGTTTAATATGGGGTTTTGAGTCCATTTCGTTGAGCAAGGAGTAGCTCTTGTCTATTACATATTTGGCTTAAGAAACTTTATCTTTGCTCATTTCAATCTCTGGTTTTATGCAGCACCCCAACTCACCTTTCCCCTTAAGCAAGCATAAGTTGGTTTTCTAAATTTGGGACCATGTTCTGTTTTGAAATTCAGTTCCTGTGTAGCCAAGTTTACATTCCGTGTATTAGTGATATCTTATGATGTTTCTTTTTCTGTGTGACTTATTTCAGGTAGAATCATCATACCTGAATCCACTCATTATGCTGCTATGGGCCTGATGACATAGATGTCATTGCTGAGTGATATTGCATTGTACGTAATTACCACAACTTCTTTATCCATTTTTCGCTTTATGCGATATTGTACTTGTACCGTAAACAAGTTTCTTGTAAACAGAGCCATCCCAAACTTTGGGGTGGCTGTGTCTTTTTGATTTTAATTTCCCTAAGCTATAGGACCATAAGTGGAAGTGCCCTAGGCTCTGTTGCTTTGTTTTTTAGATGTTTCAGGAAACACCATACACTTCTCCCGAGTGGCTGTTGGCAATTTACATCCCGCCCATCAGCATAACAAGGCTCCCAGTTCTCCATGGCCTGTCCTGCCTTTCTGGATTTTACACTTTTTTCAGATGGCCCTTTTGACGGGGGGGAAGTGAGACTTCATTGTAGTGCAGATTTCCTTTGCAAGCTTGCTTGGTTGGCCAAAAAGGGCGTATGCGTTTTTTCCTGAATATATTCAGGAAAAAACGCATACGCCCTTTTTGGCCAAGTGCATCATTGTCGACCTTCTGCCTCTTTTCCTATTCTTTAAATGCAATTCCAGTCAACCTCCTGAAATCGGTTTCCTGCAATTCTGCCCGGCTTTCAAGTCCTCTTGGCAGCCTTACTTCAGTATATTTTTGGATGATAGCTGTCATTTATAACTCTGCAGGTTTGTGAATTACAGTGCCCCTGAGCTCCTTTCTTCAACTCGCTTTCTTGTGAGCTGGCCGCAACACCGCAGGATTGCTTCAGGCCCTAATCTGGTTCCGGCACGGCACGCTGAGCCTTTGCTTAATTCCTCTTCCTGGTGGGAAATGAGAGTTAAATTTTCCCGTCCAGACACCTCCAGCTAGTCTCTCATTGGTTCTCCCTATTCCTGTTCATCTTCCGCGGAATTTGCAAACTGGGCCAAACAGGAGGTTAAAGGCACTGACTCTCCAAGTCGGGAGAGTGTTAGTAAAGCATCTGGAATGTTGCACCCGAGTACCAGGGGACGAGAACTGAGACATATTTCAACACGTCTCCCGATCACACGGTTGATCATACTCTGGGTTCCACATGCATGTTTTAGCTGAAGGAAGAATCCCTTAAACCTGGAGAGTTGAGACCCGTGGAATGGGTACCATGCAATATGACTTCAAAGGGTCTTCATTTGCTCACCAAAACTCTCCAATCCTATCACTGCTGCGTTTTTGCCCCTGTACTCACGATTGATTCACTTTCAGAGACATAGCAATCCATAGGTTTTAAGATACTTACTAGTCAGGTACATTATTAGGCGTTTAATATGGGGTTTTGAGTCCATTTCGTTGAGCAAGGAGTAGCTCTTGTCTATTACATATTTGGCTTAAGGAACTTTATCTGTGCTCATTTCAATCTCTGGTTTTATGCAGCACCCCAACTCACCTTTCCCCTTAAGCAAGCATAAGTTGGTTTTCTAAATTTGGGACCATGTTCTGTTTTGAAATTCAGTTCCTGTGTAGCCAAGTTTACATTCCGTGTATTAGTGATATCTTATGATGTTTCTTTTTCTGTGTGACTTATTTCAGTTAGAATCATCATACCTGAATCCACTCATTATGCTGCTATGGGCCTGATGACATAGATGTCATTGCTGAGTGATATTGCATTGTACGTAATTACCACAACTTCTTTATCCATTTTTCGCTTTATGCGATATTGAACTTGCACCGTAAACGAGTTTCTTGTAAACAGAGCCATCCCAAACTTTGGGGTGGCTGTGTCTTTTTGATTTTAATTTCCCTAAGCTATAGGACCATAAGTGGAAGTGCCCTAGGCTCTGTTGCTTTGTTTTTTAGATGTTTCAGGAAACACCATACACTTCTCCCGAGTGGCTGTTGGCAATTTACATCCCGCCCATCAGCATAACAAGGCTCCCAGTTCTCCATGGCCTGTCCTGCCTTTCTGGATTTTACACTTTTTTCAGATGGCCCTTTTGACGGGGGGAAGTGAGACTTCATTGTAGTGGAGATTTCCTTTGCAAGCTTGCTTGGTTGGCCAAAAAGGGCGTATGCGTTTTTTCCTGAATATATTCAGGAAAAAACGCATACGCCCTTTTTGGCCAAGTGCATCATTGTCGACCTTCTGCCTCTTTTCCTATGCTTTAAATGCAATTCCAGTCTACCTCCTGAAATCGGTTTCCTGCAATTCTGCCCGGCTTTCAAGTCCTCTTGGCAGCCTTACTTCAGTATATTTTTGGATGATAGCTGTCATTTATAACTCTGCAGGTTTGTGAATTACAGTGCCCCTGAGCTCCTTTCTTCAACTCGCTTTCTTGTGAGCTGGCCGCAACACCGCAGGATTGCTTCAGGCCCTAATCTGGTTCCGGCATGGCACGCTGAGCCTTTGGTTAATTCCTCTTCCTGGTGGGAAATGAGAGTTAAATTTTCCCGTCCAGACACCTCCAGCTAGTCTCTCATTGGTTCTCCCTATTCCTGTTCATCTTCCACGGAATTTGCAAACTGGGCCAAACAGGAGGTTAAAGGCACTGACTCTCCAAGTCGGGAGAGTGTTAGTAAAGCATCTGGAATGTTGCACCCGAGTACCAGGGGACGAGAACTGAGACATATTTCAACACGTCTCCCGATCACACGGTTGATCATACTCTGGGTTCCACATGCATGTTTTAGCTGAAGGAAGAATCCCTTAAACCTGGAGAGTTGAGACCCGTGGAATGGGTACCATGCAATATGACTTCAAAGGGTCTTCATT
Source organism: Orcinus orca (assembly GCF_937001465.1). NCBI lineage: Eukaryota > Metazoa > Chordata > Mammalia > Artiodactyla > Delphinidae > Orcinus > Orcinus orca. Next base: position 687,273 of record NW_026043955.1, on the reverse strand, counting down.
TGCTCACCAAAACTCTCCAATCCTATCACTGCTGCGTTTTTGCCCCTGTACTCACGATTGATTCACTTTCAGAGACATAGCAATCCATAGGTTTTAAGATACTTACTAGTCAGGTACATTATTAGGCGTTTAATATGGGGTTTTGAGTCCATTTCGTTGAGCAAGGAGTAGCTCTTGTCTATTACATATTTGGCTTAAGGAACTTTATCTGTGCTCATTTCAATCTCTGGTTTTATGCAGCACCCCAACTCACCTTTCCCCTTAAGCAAGCATAAGTTGGTTTTCTAAATTTGGGACCATGTTCTGTTTTGAAATTCAGTTCCTGTGTAGCCAAGTTTACATTCCGTGTATTAGTGATATCTTATGATGTTTCTTTTTCTGTGTGACTTATTTCAGTTAGAATCATCATACCTGAATCCACTCATTATGCTGCTATGGGCCTGATGACATAGATGTCATTGCTGAGTGATATTGCATTGTACGTAAGTACCACAACTTCTTTATCCATTTTTCGCTTTATGCGATATTGAACTTGTACCGTAAACGAGTTTCTTGTAAACAGAGCCATCCCAAACTTTGGGGTGGCTGTGTCTTTTTGATTTTAATTTCCCTAAGCTATAGGACCATAAGTGGAAGTGCCCTAGGCTCTGTTGCTTTGTTTTTTAGATGTTTCAGGAAACACCATACACTTCTCCCGAGTGGCTGTTGGCAATTTACATCCCGCCCATCAGCATAACAAGGCTCCCAGTTCTCCATGGCCTGTCCTGCCTTTCTGGATTTTACACTTTTTTCAGATGGCCCTTTTGACGGGGGGGAAGTGAGACTTCATTGTAGTGCAGATTTCCTTTGCAAGCTTGCTTGGTTGGCCAAAAAGGGCGTATGCGTTTTTTCCTGAATATATTCAGGAAAAAACGCATACGCCCTTTTTGGCCAAGTGCATCATTGTCGACCTTCTGCCTCTTTTCCTATGCTTTAAATGCAATTCCAGTCTACCTCCTGAAATCGGTTTCCTGCAATTCTGCCCGGCTTTCAAGTCCTCTTGGCAGCCTTACTTCAGTATATTTTTGGATGATAGCTGTCATTTATAACTCTGCAGGTTTGTGAATTACAGTGCCCCTGAGCTCCTTTCTTCAACTCGCTTTCTTGTGAGCTGGCCGCAACACCGCAGGATTGCTTCAGGCCCTAATCTGGTTCCGGCATGGCACGCTGAGCCTTTGGTTAATTCCTCTTCCTGGTGGGAAATGAGAGTTAAATTTTCCCGTCCAGACACCTCCAGCTAGTCTCTCATTGGTTCTCCCTATTCCTGTTCATCTTCCGCGGAATTTTCAAACTGGGCCAAACAGGAGTTTAAAGGCACTGACTCTCCAAGTCGGGAGAGTGTTAGTAAAGCATCTGGAATGTTGCACCCGAGTACCAGGGGACGAGAACTGAGACATATTTCAACACGTCTCCCGATCACACGGTTGATCATACTCTGGGTTCCACATGCATGTTTTAGCTGAAGGAAGAATCCCTTAAACCTGGAGAGTTGAGACCCGTGGAATGGGTACCATGCAATATGACTTCAAAGGGTCTTCATTTGCTCACCAAAACTCTCCAATCCTATCACTGCTGCGTTTTTGCCCCTGTACTCACGATTGATTCACTTTCAGAGACATAGCAATCCATAGGTTTTAAGATACTTACTAGTCAGGTACATTATTAGGCGTTTAATATGGGGTTTTGAGTCCATTTCGTTGAGCAAGGAGTAGCTCTTGTCTATTACATATTTGGCTTAAGGAACTTTATCTGTGCTCATTTCAATCTCTGGTTTTATGCAGCACCCCAACTCACCTTTCCCCTTAAGCAAGCATAAGTTGATTTTCTAAATTTGGGACCATGTTCTGTTTTGAAATTCAGTTCCTGTGTAGCCAAGTTTACATTCCGTGTATTAGTGATATGTTATGATGTTTCTTTTTCTGTGTGACTTATTTCAGTTAGAATCATCATACCTGAATCCACTCATTATGCTGCTATGGGCCTGATGACATAGATGTCATTGCTGAGTGATATTGCATTGTACGTAAGTACCACAACTTCTTTATCCATTTTTCGCTTTATGCGATATTGAACTTGTACCGTAAACGAGTTTCTTGTAAACAGAGCCATCCCAAACTTTGGGGTGGCTGTGTCTTTTTGATTTTAATTTCCCTAAGCTATAGGACCATAAGTGGAAGTGCCCTAGGCTCTGTTGCTTTGTTTTTTAGATGTTTCAGGAATCACCATACACTTCTCCCTATTGGCTTTTGGCAATGTACATCCCGCCCATCAGCATAACAAGGCTCCCAGTTCTCCATGGCCTGTCCTGCCTTTCTGGATTTTACACTTTTTTCAGATGGCCCTTTTGACCGGGGGGAAGTGAGACTTCATTGTAGTGCAGATTTCCTTTGCAAGCTTGCTTGGTTGGCCAAAAAGGGCGTATGCGTTTTTTCCTGAATATATTCAGGAAAAAACGCATACGCCCTTTTTGGCCAAGTGCATCATTGTCGACCTTCTGCCTCTTTTCCTATGCTTTAAATGCAATTCCAGTCTACCTCCTGAAATCGGTTTCCTGCAATTCTGCCCGGCTTTCAAGTCCTCTTGGCAGCCTTACTTCAGTATATTTTTGGATGATAGCTGTCATTTATAACTCTGCAGGTTTGTGAATTACAGTGCCCCTGAGCTCCTTTCTTCAACTCGCTTTCTTGTGAGCTGGCCGCAACACCGCAGGATTGCTTCAGGCCCTAATCTGGTTCCGGCATGGCACGCTGAGCCTTTGGTTAATTCCTCTTCCTGGTGGGAAATGAGAGTTAAATTTTCCCGTCCAGACACCTCCAGCTAGTCTCTCATTGGTTCTCCCTATTCCTGTTCATCTTCCGCGGAATTTGCAAACTGGGCCAAACAGGAGGTTAAAGGCACTGACTCTCCAAGTCGGGAGAGTGTTAGTAAAGCATCTGGAATGTTGCACCCGAGTACCAGGGGACGAGAACTGAGACATATTTCAACACGTCTCCCGATCACACGGTTGATCATACTCTGGGTTCCACATGCATGTTTTAGCTGAAGGAAGAATCCCTTAAACCTGGAGAGTTGAGACCCGTGGAATGGGTACCATGCAATATGACTTCAAAGGGTCTTCATTTGCTCACCAAAACTCTCCAATCCTATCACTGCTGCGTTTTTGCCCCTGTACTCACGATTGATTCACTTTCAGAGACATAGCAATCCATAGGTTTTAAGATACTTACTAGTCAGGTACATTATTAGGCGTTTAATATGGGGTTTTGAGTCCATTTCGTTGAGCAAGGAGTAGCTCTTGTCTATTACATATTTGGCTTAAGGAACTTTATCTGTGCTCATTTCAATCTCTGGTTTTATGCAGCACCCCAACTCACCTTTCCCCTTAAGCAAGCATAAGTTGATTTTCTAAATTTGGGACCATGTTCTGTTTTGAAATTCAGTTCCTGTGTAGCCAAGTTTACATTCCGTGTATTAGTGATATCTTATGATGTTTCTTTTTCTGTGTGACTTATTTCAGTTAGAATCATCATACCTGAATCCACTCATTATGCTGCTATGGGCCTGATGACATAGATGTCATTGCTGAGTGATATTGCATTGTACGTAAGTACCACAACTTCTTTATCCATTTTTCGCTTTATGCGATATTGAACTTGTACCGTAAACGAGGTTCTTGTAAACAGAGCCGTCCCAAACTTTGGGGTGGCTGTGTCTTTTTGATTTTAATTTCCCTAAGCTATAGGACCATAAGTGGAAGTGCCCTAGGCTCTGTTGCTTTGTTTTTTAGATGTTTCAGGAAACACCATACACTTCTCCCGAGTGGCTGTTGGCAATTTACATCCCGCCCATCAGCATAACAAGGCTCCCAGTTCTCCATGGCCTGTCCTGCCTTTCTGGATTTTACACTTTTTTCAGATGGCCCTTTTGACGGGGGGGAAGTGAGACTTCATTGTAGTGCAGATTTCCTTTGCAAGCTTGCTTGGTTGGCCAAAAAGGGCGTATGCGTTTTTTCCTGAATATATTCAGGAAAAAACGCATATGCCCTTTTTGGCCAAGTGCATCATTGTCGACCTTCTGCCTCTTTTCCTATGCTTTAAATGCAATTCCAGTCTACCTCCTGAAATCGGTTTCCTGCAATTCTGCCCGGCTTTCAAGTCCTCTTGGCAGCCTTACTTCAGTATATTTTTGGATGATAGCTGTCATTTATAACTCTGCAGGTTTGTGAATTACAGTGCCCCTGAGCTCCTTTCTTCAACTCGCTTTCTTGTGAGCTGGCCGCAACACCGCAGGATTGCTTCAGGCCCTAATCTGGTTCCGGCATGGCACGCTGAGCCTTTGGTTAATTCCTCTTCCTGGTGGGAAATGAGAGTTAAATTTTCCCGTCCAGACACCTCCAGCTAGTCTCTCATTGGTTCTCCCTATTCCTGTTCATCTTCCGCGGAATTTGCAAACTGGGCCAAACAGGAGGTTAAAGGCACTGACTCTCCAAGTCGGGAGAGTGTTAGTAAAGCATCTGGAATGTTGCACCCGAGTACCAGGGGACGAGAACTGAGACATATTTCAACACGTCTCCCGATCACACGGTTGATCATACTCTGGGTTCCACATGCATGTTTTAGCTGAAGGAAGAATCCCTTAAACCTGGAGAGTTGAGACCCGTGGAATGGGTACCATGCAATATGACTTCAAAGGGTCTTCATTTGCTCACCAAAACTCTCCAATCCTATCACTGCTGCGTTTTTGCCCCTGTACTCACGATTGATTCACTTTCAGAGACATAGCAATCCATAGGTTTTAAGATACTTACTAGTCAGGTACATTATTAGGCGTTTAATATGGGGTTTTGAGTCCATTTCGTTGAGCAAGGAGTAGCTCTTGTCTATTACATATTTGGCTTAAGGAACTTTATCTGTGCTCATTTCAATCTCTGGTTTTATGCAGCACCCCAACTCACCTTTCCCCTTAAGCAAGCATAAGTTGATTTTCTAAATTTGGGACCATGTTCTGTTTTGAAATTCAGTTCCTGTGTAGCCAAGTTTACATTCCGTGTATTAGTGATATCTTATGATGTTTCTTTTTCTGTGTGACTTATTTCAGTTAGAATCATCATACCTGAATCCACTCATTATGCTGCTATGGGCCTGATGACATAGATGTCATTGCTGAGTGATATTGCATTGTACGTAAGTACCACAACTTCTTTATCCATTTTCCGCTTTATGCGATATTGAACTTGTACCGTAAACGAGTTTCTTGTAAACAGAGCCATCCCAAACTTTGGGGTGGCTGTGTCTTTTTGATTTTAATTTCCCTAAGCTATAGGACCATAAGTGGAAGTGCCCTAGGCTCTGTTGCTTTGTTTTTTAGATGTTTCAGGAAACACCATACACTTCTCCCGAGTGGCTGTTGGCAATTTACATCCCGCCCATCAGCATAACAAGGCTCCCAGTTCTCCATGGCCTGTCCTGCCTTTCTGGATTTTACACTTTTTTCAGATGGCCCTTTTGACGGGGGGGAAGTGAGACTTCATTGTAGTGCAGATTTCCTTTGCAAGCTTGCTTGGTTGGCCAAAAAGGGCGTATGCGTTTTTTCCTGAATATATTCAGGAAAAAACGCATACGCCCTTTTTGGCCAAGTGCATCATTGTCGACCTTCTGCCTCTTTTCCTATGCTTTAAATGCAATTCCAGTCTACCTCCTGAAATCGGTTTCCTGCAATTCTGCCCGGCTTTCAAGTCCTCTTGGCAGCCTTACTTCAGTATATTTTTGGATGATAGCTGTCATTTATAACTCTGCAGGTTTGTGAATTACAGTGCCCCTGAGCTCCTTTCTTCAACTCGCTTTCTTGTGAGCTGGCCGCAACACCGCAGGATTGCTTCAGGCCCTAATCTGGTTCCGGCATGGCACGCTGAGCCTTTGGTTAATTCCTCTTCCTGGTGGGAAATGAGAGTTAAATTTTCCCGTCCAGACACCTCCAGCTAGTCTCTCATTGGTTCTCCCTATTCCTGTTCATCTTCCGCAGAATTTGCAAACTGGGCCAAACAGGAGGTTAAAGGCACTGACTCTCCAAGTCGGGAGAGTGTTAGTAAAGCATCTGGAATGTTGCACCCGAGTACCAGGGGACGAGAACTGAGACATATTTCAACACGTCTCCCGATCACACGGTTGATCATACTCTGGGTTCCACATGCATGTTTTAGCTGAAGGAAGAATCCCTTAAACCTGGAGAGTTGAGACCCGTGGAATGGGTACCATGCAATATGACTTCAAAGGGTCTTCATTTGCTCACCAAAACTCTCCAATCCTATCACTGCTGCGTTTTTGCCCCTGTACTCACGATTGATTCACTTTCAGAGACATAGCAATCCATAGGTTTTAAGATACTTACTAGTCAGGTACATTATTAGGCGTTTAATATGGGGTTTTGAGTCCATTTCGTTGAGCAAGGAGTAGCTCTTGTCTATTACATATTTGGCTTAAGGAACTTTATCTGTGCTCATTTCAATCTCTGGTTTTATGCAGCACCCCAACTCACCTTTCCCCTTAAGCAAGCATAAGTTGATTTTCTAAATTTGGGACCATGTTCTGTTTTGAAATTCAGTTCCTGTGTAGCCAAGTTTACATTCCGTGTATTAGTGATATCTTATGATGTTTCTTTTTCTGTGTGACTTATTTCAGTTAGAATCATCATACCTGAATCCACTCATTATGCTGCTATGGGCCTGATGACATAGATGTCATTGCTGAGTGATATTGCATTGTACGTAAGTACCACAACTTCTTTATCCATTTTTCGCTTTATGCGATATTGAACTTGTACCGTAAACGAGTTTCTTGTAAACAGAGCCATCCCAAACTTTGGGGTGGCTGTGTCTTTTTGATTTTAATTTCCCTAAGCTATAGGACCATAAGTGGAAGTGCCCTAGGCTCTGTTGCTTTGTTTTTTAGATGTTTCAGGAAACACCATACACTTCTCCCGAGTGGCTGTTGGCAATTTACATCCCGCCCATCAGCATAACAAGGCTCCCAGTTCTCCATGGCCTGTCCTGCCTTTCTGGATTTTACACTTTTTTCAGATGGCCCTTTTGACGGGGGGGAAGTGAGACTTCATTGTAGTGCAGATTTCCTTTGCAAGCTTGCTTGGTTGGCCAAAAAGGGCGTATGCGTTTTTTCCTGAATATATTCAGGAAAAAACGCATACGCCCTTTTTGGCCAAGTGCATCATTGTCGACCTTCTGCCTCTTTTCCTATGCTTTAAATGCAATTCCAGTCTACCTCCTGAAATCGGTTTCCTGCAATTCTGCCCGGCTTTCAAGTCCTCTTGGCAGCCTTACTTCAGTATATTTTTGGATGATAGCTGTCATTTATAACTCTGCAGGTTTGTGAATTACAGTGCCCCTGAGCTCCTTTCTTCAACTCGCTTTCTTGTGAGCTGGCCGCAACACCGCAGGATTGCTTCAGGCCCTAATCTGGTTCCGGCATGGCATGCTGAGCCTTTGGTTAATTCCTCTTCCTGGTGGGAAATGAGAGTTAAATTTTCCCGTCCAGACACCTCCAGCTAGTCTCTCATTGGTTCTCCCTATTCCTGTTCATCTTCCGCGGAATTTGCAAACTGGGCCAAACAGGAGGTTAAAGGCACTGACTCTCCAAGTCGGGAGAGTGTTAGTAAAGCATCTGGAATGTTGCACCCGAGTACCAGGGGACGAGAACTGAGACATATTTCAACACGTCTCCCGATCACACGGTTGATCATACTCTGGGTTCCACATGCATGTTTTAGCTGAAGGAAGAATCCCTTAAACCTGGAGAGTTGAGACCCGTGGAATGGGTACCATGCAATATGACTTCAAAGGGTCTTCATTTGCTCACCAAAACTCTCCAATCCTATCACTGCTGCGTTTTTGCCCCTGTACTCACGATTGATTCACTTTCAGAGACATAGCAATCCATAGGTTTTAAGATACTTACTAGTCAGGTACATTATTAGGCGTTTAATATGGGGTTTTGAGTCCATTTCGTTGAGCAAGGAGTAGCTCTTGTCTATTACATATTTGGCTTAAGGAACTTTATCTGTGCTCATTTCAATCTCTGGTTTTATGCAGCACCCCAACTCACCTTTCCCCTTAAGCAAGCATAAGTTGATTTTCTAAATTTGGGACCATGTTCTGTTTTGAAATTCAGTTCCTGTGTAGCCAAGTTTACATTCCGTGTATTAGTGATATCTTATGATGTTTCTTTTTCTGTGTGACTTATTTCAGTTAGAATCATCATACCTGAATCCACTCATTATGCTGCTATGGGCCTGATGACATAGATGTCATTGCTGAGTGATATTGCATTGTACGTAAGTACCACAACTTCTTTATCCATTTTCCGCTTTATGCGATATTGAACTTGTACCGTAAACGAGTTTCTTGTAAACAGAGCCATCCCAAACTTTGGGGTGGCTGTGTCTTTTTGATTTTAATTTCCCTAAGCTATAGGACCATAAGTGGAAGTGCCCTAGGCTCTGTTGCTTTGTTTTTTAGATGTTTCAGGAAACACCATACACTTCTCCCGAGTGGCTGTTGGCAATTTACATCCCGCCCATCAGCATAACAAGGCTCCCAGTTCTCCATGGCCTGTCCTGCCTTTCTGGATTTTACACTTTTTTCAGATGGCCCTTTTGACGGGGGGGAAGTGAGACTTCATTGTAGTGCAGATTTCCTTTGCAAGCTTGCTTGGTTGGCCAAAAAGGGCGTATGCGTTTTTTCCTGAATATATTCAGGAAAAAACGCATACACCCTTTTTGGCCAAGTGCATCATTGTCTACCTTCTGCCTCTTTTCCTATGCTTTAAATGCAATTCCAGTCTACCTCCTGAAATCGGTTTCCTGCAATTCTGCCCGGCTTTCAAGTCCTCTTGGCAGCCTTACTTCAGTATATTTTTGGATGATAGCTGTCATTTATAACTCTGCAGGTTTGTGAATTACAGTGCCCCTGAGCTCCTTTCTTCAACTCGCTTTCTTGTGAGCTGGCCGCAACACCGCAGGATTGCTTCAGGCCCTAATCTGGTTCCGGCATGGCACGCTGAGCCTTTGGTTAATTCCTCTTCCTGGTGGGAAATGAGAGTTAAATTTTCCCGTCCAGACACCTCCAGCTAGTCTCTCATTGGTTCTCCCTATTCCTGTTCATCTTCCGCGGAATTTGCAAACTGGGCCAAACAGGAGGTTAAAGGCACTGACTCTCCAAGTCGGGAGAGTGTTAGTAAAGCATCTGGAATGTTGCACCCGAGTACCAGGGGACGAGAACTGAGACATATTTCAACACGTCTCCCGATCACACGGTTGAACATACTCTGGGTTCCACATGCATGTTTTAGCTGAAGGAAGAATCCCTTAAACCTGGAGAGTTGAGACCCGTGGAATGGGTACCATGCAATATGACTTCAAAGTGTCTTCATTTGCTCACCAAAACTCTCCAATCCTATCACTGCTGCGTTTTTGCCCCTGTACTCACGATTGATTCACTTTCAGAGACATAGCAATCCATAGGTTTTAAGATACTTACTAGTCAGGTACATTATTAAGCGTTTAATATGGGGTTTTGAGTCCATTTCGTTGAGCAAGGAGTAGCTCTTGTCTATTACATATTTGGCTTAAGGAACTTTATCTGTGCTCATTTCAATCTCTGGTTTTATGCAGCACCCCAACTCACCTTTCCCCTTAAGCAAGCATAAGTTGATTTTCTAAATTTGGGACCATGTTCTGTTTTGAAATTCAGTTCCTGTGTAGCCAAGTTTACATTCCGTGTATTAGTGATATCTTATGATGTTTCTTTTTCTGTGTGACTTATTTCAGTTAGAATCATCATACCTGAATCCACTCATCATGCTGCTATGGGCCTGATGACATAGATGTCATTGCTGAGTGATATTGCATTGTACGTAAGTACCACAACTTCTTTATCCATTTTTCGCTTTATGCGATATTGAACTTGTACCGTAAACGAGTTTCTTGTAAACAGAGCCATCCCAAACTTTGGGGTGGCTGTGTCTTTTTGATTTTAATTTCCCTAAGCTATAGGACCATAAGTGGAAGTGCCCTAGGCTCTGTTGCTTTGTTTTTTAGATGTTTCAGGAATCACCATACACTTCTCCCGATTGGCTTTTGGCAATGTACATCCCGCCCATCAGCATAACAAGGCTCCCAGTTCTCCATGGCCTGTCCTGCCTTTCTGGATTTTACACTTTTTTCAGATGGCCCTTTTGACGGGGGGGAAGTGAGACTTCATTGTAGTGCAGATTTCCTTTGCAAGCTTGCTTGGTTGGCCAAAAAGGGCGTATGCGTTTTTTCCTGAATATATTCAGGAAAAAACGCATACGCCCTTTTTGGCCAAGTGCATCATTGTCGACCTTCTGCCTCTTTTCCTATGCTTTAAATGCAATTCCAGTCTACCTCCTGAAATCGGTTTCCTGCAATTCTGCCCGGCTTTCAAGTCCTCTTGGCAGCCTTACTTCAGTATATTTTTGGATGATAGCTGTCATTTATAACTCTGCAGGTTTGTGAATTACAGTGCCCCTGAGCTCCTTTCTTCAACTCGCTTTCTTGTGAGCTGGCCGCAACACCGCAGGATTGCTTCAGGCCCTAATCTGGTTCCGGCATGGCACGCTGAGCCTTTGGTTAATTCCTCTTCCTGGTGGGAAATGAGAGTTAAATTTTCCCGTCCAGACACCTCCAGCTAGTCTCTCATTGGTTCTCCCTATTCCTGTTCATCTTCCGCGGAATTTGCAAACTGGGCCAAACAGGAGGTTAAAGGCACTGACTCTCCAAGTCGGGAGAGTGTTAGTAAAGCATCTGGAATGTTGCACCCGAGTACCAGGGGACGAGAACTGAGACATATTTCAACACGTCTCCCGATCACACGGTTGATCATACTCTGGGTTCCACATGCATGTTTTAGCTGAAGGAAGAATCCCTTAAACCTGGAGAGTTGAGACCCGTGGAATGGGTACCATGCAATATGACTTCAAAGGGTCTTCATTTGCTCACCAAAACTCTCCAATCCTATCACTGCTGCGTTTTTGCCCCTGTACTCACGATTGATTCACTTTCAGAGACATAGCAATCCATAGGTTTTAAGATACTTACTAGTCAGGTACATTATTAGGCGTTTAATATGGGGTTTTGAGTCCATTTCGTTGAGCAAGGAGTAGCTCTTGTCTATTCCATATTTGGCTTAAGGAACTTTATCTGTGCTCATTTCAATCTCTGGTTTTATGCAGCACCCCAACTCACCTTTCCCCTTAAGCAAGCATAAGTTGGTTTTCTAAATTTGGGACCATGTTCTGTTTTGAAATTCAGTTCCTGTGTAGCCAAGTTTACATTCCGTGTATTAGTGATATCTTATGATGTTTCTTTTTCTGTGTGACTTATTTCAGTTAGAATCATCATACCTGAATCCACTCATTATGCTGCTATGGGCCTGATGACATAGATGTCATTGCTGAGTGATATTGCATTGTACGTAAGTACCACAACTTCTTTATCCATTTTTCGCTTTATGCGATATTGAACTTGTACCGTAAACGAGTTTCTTGTAAACAGAGCCATCCCAAACTTTGGGGTGGCTGTGTCTTTTTGATTTTAATTTCCCTAAGCTATAGGACCATAAGTGGAAGTGCCCTAGGCTCTGTTGCTTTGTTTTTTAGATGTTTCAGGAAACACCATACACTTCTCCCGAGTGGCTGTTGGCAAGTTACATCCCGCCCATCAGCATAACAAGGCTCCCACTTCTCCATGGCCTGTCCTGCCTTTCTGGATTTTACACTTTTTTCAGATGTCCCTTTTGACGGGGGGGAAGTGAGACTTCATTGTAGTGCAGATTTCCTTTGCAAGCTTGCTTGGTTGGCCAAAAAGGGCGTATGCGTTTTTTCCTGAATATATTCAGGAAAAAACGCATACGCCCTTTTTGGCCAAGTGCATCATTGTCGACCTTCTGCCTCTTTTCGTATGCTTTAAATGCAATTCCAGTCAACCTCCTGAAACTGGTTTCCTGCAATTCTGCCCGGCTTTCAAGTCCTCCTGGCAGCCTTACTTCAGTATATTTTTGGATGATAGCTGTCATTTATAACTCTGCAGGTTTGTGAATTACAGTGCCCCTGAGCTCCTTTCTTCAACTCGCTTTCTTGTGAGCTGGCCGCAACACCGCAGGATTGCTTCAGGCCCTAATCTGGTTCCGGCATGGCACGCTGAGCCTTTGGTTAATTCCTCTTCCTGGTGGGAAATGAGAGTTAAATTTTCCCGTCCAGACACCTCCAGCTAGTCTCTCATTGGTTCTCCCTATTCCTGTTCATCTTCCACGGAATTTGCAAACTGGGCCAAACAGGAGGTTAAAGGCACTGACTCTCCAAGTCGGGAGAGTGTTAGTAAAGCATCTGGAATGTTGCACCCGAGTACCAGGGGACGAGAACTGAGACATATTTCAACACGTCTCCCGATCACACGGTTGATCATACTCTGGGTTCCACATGCATGTTTTAGCTGAAGGAAGAATCCCTTAAACCTGGAGAGTTGAGACCCGTGGAATGGGTACCATGCAATATGACTTCAAAGGGTCTTCATTTGCTCACCAAAACTCTCCAATCCTATCACTGCTGCGTTTTTGCCCCTGTACTCACGATTGATTCACTTTCAGAGACATAGCAATCCATAGGTTTTAAGATACTTACTAGTCAGGTACATTATTAGGCGTTTAATATGGGGTTTTGAGTCCATTTCGTTGAGCAAGGAGTAGCTCTTGTCTATTCCATATTTGGCTTAAGGAACTTTATCTGTGCTCATTTCAATCTCTGGTTTTATGCAGCACCCCAACTCACCTTTCCCCTTAAGCAAGCATAAGTTGGTTTTCTAAATTTGGGACCATGTTCTGTTTTGAAATTCAGTTCCTGTGTAGCCAAGTTTACATTCCGTGTATTAGTGATATCTTATGATGTTTCTTTTTCTGTGTGACTTATTTCAGTTAGAATCATCATACCTGAATCCACTCATCATGCTGCTATGGGCCTGATGACATAGATGTCATTGCTGAGTGATATTGCATTGTATGTAAGTACCACAACTTCTTTATCCATTTTTCGCTTTATGCGATATTGAACTTGTACCGTAAACGAGTTTCTTGTAAACAGAGCCATCCCAAACTTTGGGGTGGCTGTGTCTTTTTGATTTTAATTTCCCTAAGCTATAGGACCATAAGTGGAAGTGCCCTAGGCTCTGTTGCTTTGTTTTTTAGATGTTTCAGGAATCACCATACACTTCTCCCGATTGGCTTTTGGCAATGTACATCCCGCCCATCAGCATAACAAGGCTCCCAGTTCTCCATGGCCTGTCCTGCCTTTCTGGATTTTACACTTTTTTCAGATGGCCCTTTTGACCGGGGGGAAGTGAGACTTCATTGTAGTGCAGATTTCCTTTGCAAGCTTGCTTGGTTGGCCAAAAAGGGCGTATGCGTTTTTTCCTGAATATATTCAGGAAAAAACGCATACGCCCTTTTTGGCCAAGTGCATCATTGTCGACCTTCTGCCTCTTTTCCTATGCTTTAAATGCAATTCCAGTCAACCTCCTGAAATTGGTTTCCTGCAATTCTGCCCGGCTTTCAAGTCCTCCTGGCAGCCTTACTTCAGTATATTTTTGGATGATAGCTGTCATTTATAACTCTGCAGGTTTGTGAATTACAGTGCCCCTGAGCTCCTTTCTTCAACTCGCTTTCTTGTGAGCTGGCCGCAACACCGCAGGATTGCTTCAGGCCCTAATCTGGTTCCGGCATGGCACGCTGAGCCTTTGGTTAATTCCTCTTCCTGGTGGGAAATGAGAGTTAAATTTTCCCGTCCAGACACCTCCAGCTAGTCTCTCATTGGTTCTCCCTATTCCTGTTCATCTTCCGCGGAATTTGCAAACTGGGCCAAACAGGAGGTTAAAGGCACTGACTCTCCAAGTCGGGAGAGTGTTAGTAAAGCATCTGGAATGTTGCACCCGAGTACCAGGGGACGAGAACTGAGACATATTTCAACACGTCTCCCGATCACACGGTTGATCATACTCTGGGTTCCACATGCATGTTTTAGCTGAAGGAAGAATCCCTTAAACCTGGAGAGTTGAGACCCGTGGAATGGGTACCATGCAATATGACTTCAAAGGGTCTTCATTTGCTCACCAAAACTCTCCAATCCTATCACTGCTGCGTTTTTGCCCCTGTACTCACGATTGATTCACTTTCAGAGACATAGCAATCCATAGGTTTTAAGATACTTACTAGTCAGGTACATTATTAGGCGTTTAATATGGGGTTTTGAGTCCATTTCGTTGAGCAAGGAGTAGCTCTTGTCTATTACATATTTGGCTTAAGGAACTTTATCTGTGCTCATTTCAATCTCTGGTTTTATGCAGCACCTCAACTCACCTTTCCCCTTAAGCAAGCATAAGTTGGTTTTCTAAATTTGGGAGCATGTTCTGTTTTGAAATTCAGTTCCTGTGTAGCCAAGTTTACATTCCGTGTATTAATGATATCTTATGATGTTTCTTTTTCTGTGTGACTTATTTCAGTTAGAATCATCATACCTGAATCCACTCATTATGCTGCTATGGGCCTGATGACATAGATGTCATTGCTGAGTGATATTGCATTGTACGTAAGTAGCACAACTTCTTTATCCATTTTTCGCTTTATGCGATATTGAACTTGTACCGTAAACGAGTTTCTTGTAAACAGAGCCATCCCAAACTTTGGGGTGGCTGTGTCTTTTTGATTTTAATTTCCCTAAGCTATAGGACCATAAGTGGAAGTGCCCTAGGCTCTGTTGCTTTGTTTTTTAGATGTTTCAGGAAACACCATACACTTCTCCCGAGTGGCTGTTGGCAATTTACATCCCGCCCATCAGCATAACAAGGCTCCCAGTTCTCCATGGCCTGTCCTGCCTTTCTGGATTTTACACTTTTTTCAGATGGCCCTTTTGACGGGGGGGAAGTGAGACTTCATTGTAGTGCAGATTTCCTTTGCAAGCTTGCTTGGTTGGCCAAAAAGGGCGTATGCGTTTTTTCCTGAATATATTCAGGAAAAAACGCATACGCCCTTTTTGGCCAAGTGCATCATTGTCGACCTTCTGCCTCTTTTCCTATGCTTTAAATGCAATTCCAGTCAACCTCCTGAAATCGGTTTCCTGCAATTCTGCCCGGCTTTCAAGTCCTCTTGGCAGCCTTACTTCAGTATATTTTTGGATGATAGCTGTCATTTATAACTCTGCAGGTTTGTGAATTACAGTGCCCCTGAGCTCCTTTCTTCAACTCGCTTTCTTGTGAGCTGGCCGCAACACCGCAGGATTGCTTCAGGCCCTAATCTGGTTCCGGCATGGCACGCTGAGCCTTTGGTTAATTCCTCTTCCTGGTGGGAAATGAGAGTTAAATTTTCCCGTCCAGACACCTCCAGCTAGTCTCTCATTGGTTCTCCCTATTCCTGTTCATCTTCCGCGGAATTTGCAAACTGGGCCAAACAGGAGGTTAAAGGCACTGACTCTCCAAGTCGGGAGAGTGTTATTAAAGCATCTGGAATGTTGCACCCGAGTACCAGGGGACGAGAACTGAGACATATTTCAACACGTCTCCCGATCACACGGTTGATCATACTCTGGGTTCCACATGCATGTTTTAGCTGAAGGAAGAATCCCTTAAACCTGGAGAGTTGAGACCCGTGGAATGGGTACCATGCAATATGACTTCAAAGGGTCTTCATTTGCTCACCAAAACTCTCCAATCCTATCACTGCTGCGTTTTTGCCCCTGTACTCACGATTGATTCACTTTCAGAGACATAGCAATCCATAGGTTTTAAGATACTTACTAGTCAGGTACATTATTAGGCGTTTAATATGGGGTTTTGAGTCCATTTCGTTGAGCAAGGAGTAGCTCTTGTCTATTACATATTTGGCTTAAGGAACTTTATCTGTGCTCATTTCAATCTCTGGTTTTATGCAGCACCCCAACTCACTTTTCCCCTTAAGCAAGCATAAGTTGGTTTTCTAAATTTGGGACCATGTTCTGTTTTGAAATTCAGTTCCTGTGTAGCCAAGTTTACATTCCGTGTATTAGTGATATCTTATGATGTTTCTTTTTCTGTGTGACTTATTTCAGTTAGAATCATCATACCTGAATCCACTCATTATGCTGCTATGGGCCTGATGACATAGATGTCATTGCTGAGTGATATTGCATTGTACGTAAGTAGCACAACTTCTTTATCCATTTTTCGCTTTATGCGATATTGAACTTGTACCGTAAACGAGTTTCTTGTAAACAGAGCCATCCCAAACTTTGGGGTGGCTGTGTCTTTTTGATTTTAATTTCCCTAAGCTATAGGACCATAAGTGGAAGTGCCCTAGGCTCTGTTGCTTTGTTTTTTAGATGTTTCAGGAAACACCATACACTTCTCCCGAGTGGCTGTTGGCAATTTACATCCCGCCCATCAGCATAACAAGGCTCCCAGTTCTCCATGGCCTGTCCTGCCTTTCTGGATTTTACACTTTTTTCAGATGTCCCTTTTGACGGGGGGGGAAGTGAGACTTCATTGTAGTGCAGATTTCCTTTGCAAGCTTGCTTGGTTGGCCAAAAAGGGCGTATGCGTTTTTTCCTGAATATATTCAGGAAAAAACGCATACGCCCTTTTTGGCCAAGTGCATCATTGTCGACCTTCTGCCTCTTTTCCTATGCTTTAAATGCAATTCCAGTCAACCTCCTGAAATTGTTTTCTTGCAATTCTGCCCGGCTTTCAAGTCCTCCTGGCAGCCTTACTTCAGTATATTTTTGGATGATAGCTGTCATTTATAACTCTGCAGGTTTGTGAATTACAGTGCCCCTGAGCTCCTTTCTTCAACTCGCTTTCTTGTGAGCTGGCCGCAACACCGCAGGATTGCTTCAGGCCCTAATCTGGTTCCGGCATGGCACGCTGAGCCTTTGGTTAATTCCTCTTCCTGGTGGGAAATGAGAGTTAAATTTTCCCGTCCAGACACCTCCAGCTAGTCTCTCATTGGTTCTCCCTATTCCTGTTCATCTTCCGCGGAATTTGCAAACTGGGCCAAACAGGAGGTTAAAGGCACTGACTCTCCAAGTCGGGAGAGTGTTAGTAAAGCATCTGGAATGTTGCACCCGAGTACCAGGGGACGAGAACTGAGACATATTTCAACACGTCTCCCGATCACATGGTTGATCATACTCTGGTTTCCACATGCATGTTTTAGCTGAAGGAAGAATCCCTTAAACCTGGAGAGTTGAGACCCGTGGAATGGGTACCATGCAATATGACTTCAAAGGGTCTTCATTTGCTCACCAAAACTCTCCAATCCTATCACTGCTGCGTTTTTGCCCCTGTACTCACGATTGATTCACTTTCAGAGACATAGCAATCCATAGGTTTTAAGATACTTACTAGTCAGGTACATTATTAGGCGTTTAATATGGGGTTTTGAGTCCATTTCGTTGAGCAAGGAGTAGCTCTTGTCTATTACATATTTGGCTTAAGGAACTTTATCTGTGCTCATTTCAATCTCTGGTTTTATGCAGCACCCCAACTCACCTTTCCCCTTAAGCAAGCATAAGTTGGTTTTCTAAATTTGGGACCATGTTCTGTTTTGAAATTCAGTTCCTGTGTAGCCAAGTTTACATTCCGTGTATTAGTGATATCTTATGATGTTTCTTTTTCTGTGTGACTTATTTCAGTTAGAATCATCATACCTGAATCCACTCATTATGCTGCTATGGGCCTGATGACATAGATGTCATTGCTGAGTGATATTGCATTGTACGTAAGTAGCACAACTTCTTTATCCATTTTTCGCTTTATGCGATATTGAACTTGTACCGTAAACGAGTTTCTTGTAAACAGAGCCATCCCAAACTTTGGGGTGGCTGTGTCTTTTTGATTTTAATTTCCCTAAGCTATAGGACCATAAGTGGAAGTGCCCTAGGCTCTGTTGCTTTGTTTTTTAGATGTTTCAGGAAACACCATACACTTCTCCCTAGTGGCTGTTGGCAATTTACATCCCGCCCATCAGCATAACAAGGCTCCCAGTTCTCCATGGCCTGTCCTGCCTTTCTGGATTTTACACATTTTTCAGATGGCCCTTTTGACGGGGGGGAAGTGAGACTTCATTGTAGTGCAGATTTCCTTTGCAAGCTTGCTTGGTTGGCCAAAAAGGGCGTATGCGTTTTTTCCTGAATATATTCAGGAAAAAACGCATACGCCCTTTTTGGCCAAGTGCATCATTGTCGACCTTCTGCCTCTTTTCCTATGCTTTAAATGCAATTCCAGTCAACCTCCTGAAATCGGTTTCCTGCAATTCTGCCCGGCTTTCAAGTCCTCTTGGCAGCCTTACTTCAGTATATTTTTGGATGATAGCTGTCATTTATAACTCTGCAGGTTTGTGAATTACAGTGCCCCTGAGCTCCTTTCTTCAACTCGCTTTCTTGTGAGCTGGCCGCAACACCGCAGGATTGCTTCAGGCCCTAATCTGGTTCCGGCATGGCACGCTGAGCCTTTGGTTAATTCCTCTTCCTGGTGGGAAATGAGAGTTAAATTTTCCCGTCCAGACACCTCCAGCTAGTCTCTCATTGGTTCTCCCTATTCCTGTTCATCTTCCGCGGAATTTGCAAACTGGGCCAAACAGGAGGTTAAAGGCACTGACTCTCCAAGTCGGGAGAGTGTTAGTAAAGCATCTGGAATGTTGCACCCGAGTACCAGGGGACGAGAACTGAGACATATTTCAACACGTCTCCCGATCACACGGTTGATCATACTCTGGGTTCCACATGCATGTTTTAGCTGAAGGAAGAATCCCTTAAACCTGGAGAGTTGAGACCCGTGGAATGGGTACCATGCAATATGACTTCAAAGGGTCTTCATTTGCTCACCAAAACTCTCCAATCCTATCACTGCTGCGTTTTTGCCCCTGTACTCACGATTGATTCACTTTCAGAGACATAGCAATCCATAGGTTTTAAGATACTTACTAGTCAGGTACATTATTAGGCGTTTAATATGGGGTTTTGAGTCCATTTCGTTGAGCAAGGAGTAGCTCTTGTCTATTCCATATTTGGCTTAAGGAACTTTATCTGTGCTCATTTCAATCTCTGGTTTTATGCAGCACCCCAACTCACCTTTCCCCTTAAGCAAGCATAAGTTGGTTTTCTAAATTTGGGACCATGTTCTGTTTTGAAATTCAGTTCCTGTGTAGCCAAGTTTACATTCCGTGTATTAGTGATATCTTATGATGTTTCTTTTTCTGTGTGACTTATTTCAGTTAGAATCATCATACCTGAATCCACTCATTATGCTGCTATGGGCCTGATGACATAGATGTCATTGCTGAGTGATATTGCATTGTACGTAAGTACCACAACTTCTTTATCCATTTTTCGCTTTATGCGATATTGAACTTGTACCGTAAACGAGTTTCTTGTAAACAGAGCCATCCCAAACTTTGGGGTGGCTGTGTCTTTTTGATTTTAATTTCCCTAAGCTATAGGACCATAAGTGGAAGTGCCCTAGGCTCTGTTGCTTTGTTTTTTAGATGTTTCAGGAAACACCATACACTTCTCCCGAGTGGCTGTTGGCAATTTACATCCCGCCCATCAGCATAACAAGGCTCCCAGTTCTCCATGGCCTGTCCTGCCTTTCTGGATTTTACACTTTTTTCAGATGTCCCTTTTGACGGGGGGGGAAGTGAGACTTCATTGTAGTGCAGATTTCCTTTGCAAGCTTGCTTGGTTGGCCAAAAAGGGCGTATGCGTTTTTTCCTGAATATATTCAGGAAAAAACGCATACGCCCTTTTTGGCCAAGTGCATCATTGTCGACCTTCTGCCTCTTTTCCTATGCTTTAAATGCAATTCCAGTCAACCTCCTGAAATTGGTTTCTTGCAATTCTGCCTGGCTTTCAAGTCCTCCTGGCAGCCTTACTTCAGTATATTTTTGGATGATAGCTGTCATTTATAACTCTGCAGGTTTGTGAATTACAGTGCCCCTGAGCTCCTTTCTTCAACTCGCTTTCTTGTGAGCTGGCCGCAACACCGCAGGATTGCTTCAGGCCCTAATCTGGTTCCGGCATGGCACGCTGAGCCTTTGGTTAATTCCTCTTCCTGGTGGGAAATGAGAGTTAAATTTTCCCGTCCAGACACCTCCAGCTAGTCTCTCATTGGTTCTCCCTATTCCTGTTCATCTTCCGCGGAATTTGCAAACTGGGCCAAACAGGAGGTTAAAGGCACTGACTCTCCAAGTCGGGAGAGTGTTAGTAAAGCATCTGGAATGTTGCACCCGAGTACCAGGGGACGAGAACTGAGACATATTTCAACACGTCTCCCGATCACACGGTTGATCATACTCTGGGTTCCACATGCATGTTTTAGCTGAAGGAAGAATCCCTTAAACCTGGAGAGTTGAGACCCGTGGAATGGGTACCATGCAATATGACTTCAAAGGGTCTTCATTTGCTCACCAAAACTCTCCAATCCTATCACTGCTGCGTTTTTGCCCCTGTACTCACGATTGATTCACTTTCAGAGACATAGCAATCCATAGGTTTTAAGATACTTACTAGTCAGGTACATTATTAGGCGTTTAATATGGGGTTTTGAGTCCATTTCGTTGAGCAAGGAGTAGCTCTTGTCTATTACATATTTGGCTTAAGGAACTTTATCTGTGCTCATTTCAATCTCTGGTTTTATGCAGCACCCCAACTCACCTTTCCCCTTAAGCAAGCATAAGTTGGTTTTCTAAATTTGGGACCATGTTCTGTTTTGAAATTCAGTTCCTGTGTAGCCAAGTTTACATTCCGTGTATTAGTGATATCTTATGATGTTTCTTTTTCTGTGTGACTTATTTCAGTTAGAATCATCATACCTGAATCCACTCATTATGCTGCTATGGGCCTGATGACATAGATGTCATTGCTGAGTGATATTGCATTGTACGTAAGTACCACAACTTCTTTATCCATTTTTCGCTTTATGCGATATTGAACTTGTACCGTAAACGAGTTTCTTGTAAACAGAGCCATCCCAAACTTTGGGGTGGCTGTGTCTTTTTGATTTTAATTTCCCTAAGCTATAGGACCATAAGTGGAAGTGCCCTAGGCTCTGTTGCTTTGTTTTTTAGATGTTTCAGGAAACACCATACACTTCTCCCGAGTGGCTGTTGGCAAGTTACATCCCGCCCATCAGCATAACAAGGCTCCCAGTTCTCCATGGCCTGTCCTGCCTTTCTGGATTTTACACTTTTTTCAGATGTCCCTTTTGACGGGGGGGAAGTGAGACTTCATTGTAGTGCAGATTTCCTTTGCAAGCTTGCTTGGTTGGCCAAAAAGGGCGTATGCGTTTTTTCCTGAATATATTCAGGAAAAAACGCATACGCCCTTTTTGGCCAAGTGCATCATTGTCGACCTTCTGCCTCTTTTCCTATGCTTTAAATGCAATTCCAGTCAACCTCCTGAAATTGGTTTCCTGCAATTCTGCCCGGCTTTCAAGTCCTCTTGGCAGCCTTACTTCAGTATATTTTTGGATGATAGCTGTCATTTATAACTCTGCAGGTTTGTGAATTACAGTGCCCCTGAGCTCCTTTCTTCAACTCGCTTTCTTGTGAGCTGGCCGCAACACCGCAGGATTGCTTCAGGCCCTAATCTGGTTCCGGCATGGCACGCTGAGCCTTTGGTTAATTCCTCTTCCTGGTGGGAAATGAGAGTTAAATTTTCCCGTCCAGACACCTCCAGCTAGTCTCTCATTGGTTCTCCCTATTCCTGTTCATCTTCCGCGGAATTTGCAAACTGGGCCAAACAGGAGGTTAAAGGCACTGACTCTCCAAGTCGGGAGAGTGTTAGTAAAGCATCTGGAATGTTGCACCCGAGTACCAGGGGACGAGAACTGAGACATATTTCAACACGTCTCCCGATCACATGGTTGATCATACTCTGGTTTCCACATGCATGTTTTAGCTGAAGGAAGAATCCCTTAAACCTGGAGAGTTGAGACCCGTGGAATGGGTACCATGCAATATGACTTCAAAGGGTCTTCATTTGCTCACCAAAACTCTCCAATCCTATCACTGCTGCGTTTTTGCCCCTGTACTCACGATTGATTCACTTTCAGAGACATAGCAATCCATAGGTTTTAAGATACTTACTAGTCAGGTACATTATTAGGCGTTTAATATGGGGTTTTGAGTCCATTTCGTTGAGCAAGGAGTAGCTCTTGTCTATTCCATATTTGGCTTAAGGAACTTTATCTGTGCTCATTTCAATCTCTGGTTTTATGCAGCACCCCAACTCACCTTTCCCCTTAAGCAAGCATAAGTTGGTTTTCTAAATTTGGGACCATGTTCTGTTTTGAAATTCAGTTCCTGTGTAGCCAAGTTTACATTCCGTGTATTAGTGATATCTTATGATGTTTCTTTTTCTGTGTGACTTATTTCAGTTAGAATCATCATACCTGAATCCACTCATTATGCTGCTATGGGCCTGATGACATAGATGTCATTGCTGAGTGATATTGCATTGTACGTAAGTACCACAACTTCTTTATCCATTTTTCGCTTTATGCGATATTGAACTTGTACCGTAAACGAGTTTCTTGTAAACAGAGCCATCCCAAACTTTGGGGTGGCTGTGTCTTTTTGATTTTAATTTCCCTAAGCTATAGGACCATAAGTGGAAGTGCCCTAGGCTCTGTTGCTTTGTTTTTTAGATGTTTCAGGAAACACCATACACTTCTCCCGAGTGGCTGTTGGCAATTTACATCCCGCCCATCAGCATAACAAGGCTCCCAGTTCTCCATGGCCTGTCCTGCCTTTCTGGATTTTACACTTTTTTCAGATGGCCCTTTTGACGGGGGGGAAGTGAGACTTCATTGTAGTGCAGATTTCCTTTGCAAGCTTGCTTGGTTGGCCAAAAAGGGCGTATGCGTTTTTTCCTGAATATATTCAGGAAAAAACGCATACGCCCTTTTTGGCCAAGTGCATCATTGTCGACCTTCTGCCTCTTTTCCTATGCTTTAAATGCAATTCCAGTCAACCTCCTGAAATCGGTTTCCTGCAATTCTGCCCGGCTTTCAAGTCCTCTTGGCAGCCTTACTTCAGTATATTTTTGGATGATAGCTGTCATTTATAACTCTGCAGGTTTGTGAATTACAGTGCCCCTGAGCTCCTTTCTTCAACTCGCTTTCTTGTGAGCTGGCCGCAACACCGCAGGATTGCTTCAGGCCCTAATCTGGTTCCGGCATGGCACGCTGAGCCTTTGGTTAATTCCTCTTCCTGGTGGGAAATGAGAGTTAAATTTTCCCGTCCAGACACCTCCAGCTAGTCTCTCATTGGTTCTCCCTATTCCTGTTCATCTTCCGCGGAATTTGCAAACTGGGCCAAACAGGAGGTTAAAGGCACTGACTCTCCAAGTCGGGAGAGTGTTAGTAAAGCATCTGGAATGTTGCACCCGAGTACCAGGGGACGAGAACTGAGACATATTTCAACACGTCTCCCGATCACACGGTTGATCATACTCTGGGTTCCACATGCATGTTTTAGCTGAAGGAAGAATCCCTTAAACCTGGAGAGTTGAGACCCGTGGAATGGGTACCATGCAATATGACTTCAAAGGGTCTTCATTTGCTCACCAAAACTCTCCAATCCTATCACTGCTGCGTTTTTGCCCCTGTACTCACGATTGATTCACTTTCAGAGACATAGCAATCCATAGGTTTTAAGATACTTACTAGTCAGGTACATTATTAGGCGTTTAATATGGGGTTTTGAGTCCATTTCGTTGAGCAAGGAGTAGCTCTTGTCTATTACATATTTGGCTTAAGGAACTTTATCTGTGCTCATTTCAATCTCTGGTTTCATGCAGCACCCCAACTCACCTTTCCCCTTAAGCAAGCATAAGTTGGTTTTCTAAATTTGGGACCATGTTCTGTTTTGAAATTCAGTTCCTGTGTAGCCAAGTTTACATTCCGTGTATTAGTGATATCTTATGATGTTTCTTTTTCTGTGTGACTTATTTCAGTTAGAATCATCATACCTGAATCCACTCATTATGCTGCTATGGGCCTGATGACATAGATGTCATTGCTGAGTGATATTGCATTGTACGTAAGTACCACAACTTCTTTATCCATTTTTCGCTTTATGCGATATTGAACTTGTACCGTAAACGAGTTTCTTGTAAACAGAGCCATCCCAAACTTTGGGGTGGCTGTGTCTTTTTGATTTTAATTTCCCTAAGCTATAGGACCATAAGTGGAAGTGCCCTAGGCTCTGTTGCTTTGTTTTTTAGATGTTTCAGGAAACACCATACACTTCTCCCGAGTGGCTGTTGGCAATTTACATCCCGCCCATCAGCATAACAAGGCTCCCAGTTCTCCATGGCCTGTCCTGCCTTTCTGGATTTTACACTTTTTTCAGATGGCCCTTTTGACGGGGGGGAAGTGAGACTTCATTGTAGTGCAGATTTCCTTTGCAAGCTTGCTTGGTTGGCCAAAAAGGGCGTATGCGTTTTTTCCTGAATATATTCAGGAAAAAACGCATACGCCCTTTTTGGCCAAGTGCATCATTGTCGACCTTCTGCCTCTTTTCCTATGCTTTAAATGCAATTCCAGTCTACCTCCTGAAATCGGTTTCCTGCAATTCTGCCCGGCTTTCAAGTCCTCTTGGCAGCCTTACTTCAGTATATTTTTGGATGATAGCTGTCATTTATAACTCTGCAGGTTTGTGAATTACAGTGCCCCTGAGCTCCTTTCTTCAACTCGCTTTCTTGTGAGCTGGCCGCAACACCGCAGGATTGCTTCAGGCCCTAATCTGGTTCCGGCATGGCACGCTGAGCCTTTGGTTAATTCCTCTTCCTGGTGGGAAATGAGAGTTAAATTTTCCCGTCCAGACACCTCCAGCTAGTCTCTCATTGGTTCTCCCTATTCCTGTTCATCTTCCGCGGAATTTGCAAACTGGGCCAAACAGGAGGTTAAAGGCACTGACTCTCCAAGTCGGGAGAGTGTTAGTAAAGCATCTGGAATGTTGCACCCGAGTACCAGGGGACGAGAACTGAGACATATTTCAACACGTCTCCCGATCACACGGTTGATCATACTCTGGGTTCCACATGCATGTTTTAGCTGAAGGAAGAATCCCTTAAACCTGGAGAGTTGAGACCCGTGGAATGGGTACCATGCAATATGACTTCAAAGGGTCTTCATTTGCTCACCAAAACTCTCCAATCCTATCACTGCTGCGTTTTTGCCCCTGTACTCACGATTGATTCACTTTCAGAGACATAGCAATCCATAGGTTTTAAGATACTTACTAGTCAGGTACATTATTAGGCGTTTAATATGGGGTTTTGAGTCCATTTCGTTGAGCAAGGAGTAGCTCTTGTCTATTCCATATTTGGCTTAAGGAACTTTATCTGTGCTCATTTCAATCTCTGGTTTTATGCAGCACCCCAACTCACCTTTCCCCTTAAGCAAGCATAAGTTGGTTTTCTAAATTTGGGACCATGTTCTGTTTTGAAATTCAGTTCCTGTGTAGCCAAGTTTACATTCCGTGTATTAGTGATATCTTATGATGTTTCTTTTTCTGTGTGACTTATTTCAGTTAGAATCATCATACCTGAATCCACTCATTATGCTGCTATGGGCCTGATGACATAGATGTCATTGCTGAGTGATATTGCATTGTACGTAAGTACCACAACTTCTTTATCCATTTTTCGCTTTATGCGATATTGAACTTGTACCGTAAACGAGTTTCTTGTAAACAGAGCCATCCCAAACTTTGGGGTGGCTGTGTCTTTTTGATTTTAATTTCCCTAAGCTATAGGACCATAAGTGGAAGTGCCCTAGGCTCTGTTGCTTTGTTTTTTAGATGTTTCAGGAAACACCATACACTTCTCCCGAGTGGCTGTTGGCAAGTTACATCCCGCCCATCAGCATAACAAGGCTCCCAGTTCTCCATGGCCTGTCCTGCCTTTCTGGATTTTACACTTTTTTCAGATGGCCCTTTTGACGGGGGGGAAGTGAGACTTCATTGTAGTGCAGATTTCCTTTGCAAGCTTGCTTGGTTGGCCAAAAAGGGCGTATGCGTTTTTTCCTGAATATATTCAGGAAAAACGCATACGCCCTTTTTGGCCAAGTGCATCATTGTCGACCTTCTGCCTCTTTTCCTATGCTTTAAATGCAATTCCAGTCTACCTCCTGAAATCGGTTTCCTGCAATTCTGCCCGGCTTTCAAGTCCTCTTGGCAGCCTTACTTCAGTATATTTTTGGATGATAGCTGTCATTTATAACTCTGCAGGTTTGTGAATTACAGTGCCCCTGAGCTCCTTTCTTCAACTCGCTTTCTTGTGAGCTGGCCGCAACACCGCAGGATTGCTTCAGGCCCTAATCTGGTTCCGGCATGGCACGCTGAGCCTTTGGTTAATTCCTCTTCCTGGTGGGAAATGAGAGTTAAATTTTCCCGTCCAGACACCTCCAGCTAGTCTCTCATTGGTTCTCCCTATTCCTGTTCATCTTCCGCGGAATTTGCAAACTGGGCCAAACAGGAGGTTAA
Source organism: Orcinus orca (assembly GCF_937001465.1). Taxonomy (NCBI): domain Eukaryota; kingdom Metazoa; phylum Chordata; class Mammalia; order Artiodactyla; family Delphinidae; genus Orcinus; species Orcinus orca. The sequence continues at coordinate 660,641 of NW_026043955.1, read as the reverse complement.
AGGCACTGACTCTCCAAGTCAGGAGAGTGTTAGTAAAGCATCTGGAATGTTGCACCCGAGTACCAGGGGACGAGAACTGAGACATATTTCAACACGTCTCCCGATCACACGGTTGATCATACTCTGGGTTCCACATGCATGTTTTAGCTGAAGGAAGAATCCCTTAAACCTGGAGAGTTGAGACCCGTGGAATGGGTACCATGCAATATGACTTCAAAGGGTCTTCATTTGCTCACCAAAACTCTCCAATCCTATCACTGCTGCGTTTTTGCCCCTGTACTCACGATTGATTCTCTTTCAGAGACATAGCAATCTTTAGGTTTTAAGATACTTACTAGTCAGGTACATTCTTAGGCGTTTAATATGGGGTGTTGAGTCCATTTCGTTGAGCAAGGAGTAGCTCTTGTCTATTACATATTTGGCTTAAGGAACTTTATCTGTGCTCATTTCAATCTCTGGTTTTATGCAGCACCCCAACTCACCTTTCCCCTTAAGCAAGCATAAGTTGGTTTTCTAAATTTGGGACCATGTTCTGTTTTGAAATTCAGTTCCTGTGTAGCCAAGTTTACATTCCGTGTATTAGTGATATCTTATGATGGTTCTTTTTCTGTGTGACTTATTTCAGTTAGAATCATCATACCTGAATCCACTCATTATGCTGCTATGGGCCTGATGACATAGATGTCATTGCTGAGTGATATTGCATTGTACGTAAGTAGCACAACTTCTTTATCCATTTTTCGCTTTATGCGATATTGAACTTGTACCGTAAACGAGTTTCTTGTAAACAGAGCCATCCCAAACTTTGGGGTGGCTGTGTCTTTTTGATTTTAATTTCCCTAAGCTATAGGACCATAAGTGGAAGTGCCCTAGGCTCTGTTGCTTTGTTTTTTAGATGTTTCAGGAAACACCATACACTTCTCCCGAGTGGCTGTTGGCAATTTACATCCCGCCCATCAGCATAACAAGGCTCCCAGTTCTCCATGGCCTGTCCTGCCTTTCTGGATTTTACACTTTTTTCAGATGGCCCTTTTGACGGGGGGGAAGTGAGACTTCATTGTAGTGCAGATTTCCTTTGCAAGCTTGCTTGGTTGGCCAAAAAGGGCGTATGCGTTTTTTCCTGAATATATTCAGGAAAAAACACATACGCCCTTTTTGGCCAAGTGCATCATTGTCGACCTTCTGCCTCTTTTCCTATGCTTTAAATGCAATTCCAGTCAACCTCCTGAAATCGGTTTCCTGCAATTCTGCCCGGCTTTCAAGTCCTCTTGGCAGCCTTACTTCAGTATATTTTTGGATGATAGCTGTCATTTATAACTCTGCAGGTTTGTGAATTACAGTGCCCCTGAGCTCCTTTCTTCAACTCGCTTTCTTGTGAGCTGGCCGCAACACCGCAGGATTGCTTCAGGCCCTAATCTGGTTCCGGCATGGCACGCTGAGCCTTTGGTTAATTCCTCTTCCTGGTGGGAAATGAGAGTTAAATTTTCCCGTCCAGACACCTCCAGCTAGTCTCTCATTGGTTCTCCCTATTCCTGTTCATCTTCCGCGGAATTTGCAAACTGGGCCAAACAGGAGGTTAAAGGCACTGACTCTCCAAGTCGGGAGAGTGTTAGTAAAGCATCTGGAATGTTGCACCCGAGTACCAGGGGACGAGAACTGAGACATATTTCAACACGTCTCCCGATCACACGGTTGATCATACTCTGGGTTCCACATGCATGTTTTAGCTGAAGGAAGAATCCCTTAAACCTGGAGAGTTGAGACCCGTGGAATGGGTACCATGCAATATGACTTCAAAGGGTCTTCATTTGCTCACCAAAACTCTCCAATCCTATCACTGCTGCGTTTTTGCCCCTGTACTCACGATTGATTCACTTTCAGAGACATAGCAATCCATAGGTTTTAAGATACTTACTAGTCAGGTACATTATTAGGCGTTTAATATGGGGTTTTGAGTCCATTTCGTTGAGCAAGGAGTAGCTCTTGTCTATTCCATATTTGGCTTAAGGAACTTTATCTGTGCTCATTTCAATCTCTGGTTTTATGCAGCACCCCAACTCACCTTTCCCCTTAAGCAAGCATAAGTTGGTTTTCTAAATTTGGGACCATGTTCTGTTTTGAAATTCAGTTCCTGTGTAGCCAAGTTTACATTCCGTGTATTAGTGATATCTTATGATGTTTCTTTTTCTGTGTGACTTATTTCAGTTAGAATCATCATACCTGAATCCACTCATTATGCTGCTATGGGCCTGATGACATAGATGTCATTGCTGAGTGATATTGCATTGTACGTAAGTACCACAACTTCTTTATCCATTTTTCGCTTTATGCGATATTGAACTTGTACCGTAAACGAGTTTCTTGTAAACAGAGCCATCCCAAACTTTGGGGTGGCTGTGTCTTTTTGATTTTAATTTCCCTAAGCTATAGGACCATAAGTGGAAGTGCCCTAGGCTCTGTTGCTTTGTTTTTTAGATGTTTCAGGAAACACCATACACTTCTCCCTAGTGGCTGTTGGCAATTTACATCCCGCCCATCAGCATAACAAGGCTCCCAGTTCTCCATGGCCTGTCCTGCCTTTCTGGATTTTACACTTTTTTCAGATGGCCCTTTTGACGGGGGGGAAGTGAGACTTCATTGTAGTGCAGATTTCCTTTGCAAGCTTGCTTGGTTGGCCAAAAAGGGCGTATGCGTTTTTTCCTGAATATATTCAGGAAAAAACGCATACGCCCTTTTTGGCCAAGTGCATCATTGTCGACCTTCTGCCTCTTTTCCTATGCTTTAAATGCAATTCCAGTCTACCTCCTGAAATCGGTTTCCTGCAATTGCAATTCTGCCCGGCTTTCAAGTCCTCTTGGCAGCCTTACTTCAGTATATTTTTGGATGATAGCTGTCATTTATAACTCTGCAGGTTTGTGAATTACAGTGCCCCTGAGCTCCTTTCTTCAACTCGCTTTCTTGTGAGCTGGCCGCAACACCGCAGGATTGCTTCAGGCCCTAATCTGGTTCCGGCATGGCACGCTGAGCCTTTGGTTAATTCCTCTTCCTGGTGGGAAATGAGAGTTAAATTTTCCCGTCCAGACACCTCCAGCTAGTCTCTCATTGGTTCTCCCTATTCCTGTTCATCTTCCGCGGAATTTGCAAACTGGGCCAAACAGGAGGTTAAAGGCACTGACTCTCCAAGTCGGGAGAGTGTTAGTAAAGCATCTGGAATGTTGCACCCGAGTACCAGGGGACGAGAACTGAGACATATTTCAACACGTCTCCCGATCACACGGTTGATCATACTCTGGGTTCCACATGCATGTTTTAGCTGAAGGAAGAATCCCTTAAACCTGGAGAGTTGAGACCCGTGGAATGGGTACCATGCAATATGACTTCAAAGGGTCTTCATTTGCTCACCAAAACTCTCCAATCCTATCACTGCTGCGTTTTTGCCCCTGTACTCACGATTGATTCTCTTTCAGAGACATAGCAATCCATAGGTTTTAAGATACTTACTAGTCAGGTACATTCTTAGGCGTTTAATATGGGGTGTTGAGTCCATTTCGTTGAGCAAGGAGTAGCTCTTGTCTATTACATATTTGGCTTAAGGAACTTTATCTGTGCTCATTTCAATCTCTGGTTTTATGCAGCACCCCAACTCACCTTTCCCCTTAAGCAAGCATAAGTTGGTTTTCTAAATTTGGGACCATGTTCTGTTTTGAAATTCAGTTCCTGTGTAGCCAAGTTTACATTCCGTGTATTAGTGATATCTTATGATGTTTCTTTTTCTGTGTGACTTATTTCAGTTAGAATCATCATACCTGAATCCACTCATTATGCTGCTATGGGCCTGATGACATAGATGTCATTGCTGAGTGATATTGCATTGTACGTAAGTAGCACAACTTCTTTATCCATTTTTCGCTTTATGCGATATTGAACTTGTACCGTAAACGAGTTTCTTGTAAACAGAGCCATCCCAAACTTTGGGGTGGCTATGTCTTTTTGATTTTAATTTCCCTAAGCTATAGGACCATAAGTGGAAGTGCCCTAGGCTCTGTTGCTTTGTTTTTTAGATGTTTCAGGAAACACCATACACTTCTCCCGAGTGGCTGTTTGCAATTTACATCCCGCCCATCAGCATAACAAGGCTCCCAGTTCTCCATGGCCTGTCCTGCCTTTCTGGATTTTACACTTTTTTCAGATGGCCCTTTTGACGGGGGGGAAGTGAGACTTCATTGTAGTGCAGATTTCCTTTGCAAGCTTGCTTGGTTGGCCAAAAAGGGCGTATGCGTTTTTTCCTGAATATATTCAGGAAAAAACGCATACGCCCTTTTTGGCCAAGTGCATCATTGTCGACCTTCTGCCTCTTTTCCTATGCTTTAAATGCAATTCCAGTCAACCTCCTGAAATCGGTTTCCTGCAATTCTGCCCGGCTTTCAAGTCCTCTTGGCAGCCTTACTTCAGTATATTTTTGGATGATAGCTGTCATTTATAACTCTGCAGGTTTGTGAATTACAGTGCCCCTGAGCTCCTTTCTTCAACTCGCTTTCTTGTGAGCTGGCCGCAACACCGCAGGATTGCTTCAGGCCCTAATCTGGTTCCGGCATGGCACGCTGAGCCTTTGGTTAATTCCTCTTCCTGGTGGGAAATGAGAGTTAAATTTTCCCGTCCAGACACCTCCAGCTAGTCTCTCATTGGTTCTCCCTATTCCTGTTCATCTTCCGCGGAATTTGCAAACTGGGCCAAACAGGAGGTTAAAGGCACTGACTCTCCAAGTCGGGAGAGTGTTAGTAAAGCATCTGGAATGTTGCACCCGAGTACCAGGGGACGAGAACTGAGACATATTTCAACACGTCTCCCGATCACACGGTTGATCATACTCTGGGTTCCACATGCATGTTTTAGCTGAAGGAAGAATCCCTTAAACCTGGAGAGTTGAGACCCGTGGAATGGGTACCATGCAATATGACTTCAAAGGGTCTTCATTTGCTCACCAAAACTCTCCAATCTTATCACTGCTGCGTTTTTGCCCCTGTACTCACGATTGATTCACTTTCAGAGACATAGCAATCCATAGGTTTTAAGATACTTACTAGTCAGGTACATTATTAGGCGTTTAATATGGGGTTTTGAGTCCATTTCGTTGAGCAAGGAGTAGCTCTTGTCTATTACATATTTGGCTTAAGGAACTTTATCTGTGCTCATTTCAATCTCTGGTTTTATGCAGCACCCCAACTCACCTTTCCCCTTAAGCAAGCATAAGTTGGTTTTCTAAATTTGGGACCATGTTCTGTTTTGAAATTCAGTTCCTGTGTAGCCAAGTTTACATTCCGTGTATTAGTGATATCTTATGATGTTTCTTTTTCTGTGTGACTTATTTCAGTTAGAATCATCATACCTGAATCCACTCATTATGCTGCTATGGGCCTGATGACATAGATGTCATTGCTGAGTGATATTGCATTGTACGTAAGTACCACAACTTCTTTATCCATTTTTCGCTTTATGCGATATTGAACTTGTACCGTAAACGAGTTTCTTGTAAACAGAGCCATCCCAAACTTTGGGGTGGCTGTGTCTTTTTGATTTTAATTTCCCTAAGCTATAGGACCATAAGTGGAAGTGCCCTAGGCTCTGTTGCTTTGTTTTTTAGATGTTTCAGGAAACACCATACACTTCTCCCGAGTGGCTGTTGGCAATTTACATCCCGCCCATCAGCATAACAAGGCTCCCAGTTCTCCATGGCCTGTCCTGCCTTTCTGGATTTTACACTTTTTTCAGATGGCCCTTTTGACGGGGGGGAAGTGAGACTTCATTGTAGTGCAGATTTCCTTTGCAAGCTTGCTTGGTTGGCCAAAAAGGGCGTATGCGTTTTTTCCTGAATATATTCAGGAAAAAACGCATACGCCCTTTTTGGCCAAGTGCATCATTGTCGACCTTCTGCCTCTTTTCCTATGCTTTAAATGCAATTCCAGTCTACCTCCTGAAATCGGTTTCCTGCAATTCTGCCCGGCTTTCAAGTCCTCTTGGCAGCCTTACTTCAGTATATTTTTGGATGATAGCTGTCATTTATAACTCTGCAGGTTTGTGAATTACAGTGCCCCTGAGCTCCTTTCTTCAACTCGCTTTCTTGTGAGCTGGCCGCAACACCGCAGGATTGCTTCAGGCCCTAATCTGGTTCCGGCATGGCACGCTGAGCCTTTGGTTAATTCCTCTTCCTGGTGGGAAATGAGAGTTAAATTTGCCCGTCCAGACACCTCCAGCTAGTCTCTCATTGGTTCTCCCTATTCCTGTTCATCTTCTGCGGAATTTGCAAACTGGGCCAAACAGGAGGTTAAAGGCACTGACTCTCCAAGTCGGGAGAGTGTTAGTAAAGCATCTGGATTGTTGCACCCGAGTACCAGGGGACGAGAACTGAGACATATTTCAACACGTCTCCCGATCACACGGTTGATCATACTCTGGGTTCCACATGCATGTTTTAGCTGAAGGAAGAATCCCTTAAACCTGGAGAGTTGAGACCCGTGGAATGGGTACCATGCAATATGACTTCAAAGGGTCTTCATTTGCTCACCAAAACTCTCCAATCCTATCACTGCTGCGTTTTTGCCCCTGTACTCACGATTGATTCACTTTCAGAGACATAGCAATCCATAGGTTTTAAGATACTTACTAGTCAGGTACATTATTAGGCGTTTAATATGGGGTTTTGAGTCCATTTCGTTGAGCAAGGAGTAGCTCTTGTCTATTCCATATTTGGCTTAAGGAACTTTATCTGTGCTCATTTCAATCTCTGGTTTTATGCAGCACCCCAACTCACCTTTCCCCTTAAGCAAGCATAAGTTGGTTTTCTAAATTTGGGACCATGTTCTGTTTTGAAATTCAGTTCCTGTGTAGCCAAGTTTACATTCCGTGTATTAGTGATATCTTATGATGTTTCTTTTTCTGTGTGACTTATTTCAGTTAGAATCATCATACCTGAATCCACTCATCATGCTGCTATGGGCCTGATGACATAGATGTCATTGCTGAGTGATATTGCATTGTACGTAAGTACCACAACTTCTTTATCCATTTTTCGCTTTATGCGATATTGTACTTGTACCGTAAACGAGTTTCTTGTAAACAGAGCCATCCCAAACTTTGGGGTGGCTGTGTCTTTTTGATTTTAATTTCCCTAAGCTATAGGACCATAAGTGGAAGTGCCCTAGGCTCTGTTGCTTTGTTTTTTAGATGTTTCAGGAAACACCATACACTTCTCCCGAGTGGCTGTTGGCAATTTACATCCCGCCCATCAGCATAACAAGGCTCCCAGTTCTCCATGGCCTGTCCTGCCTTTCTGGATTTTACACTTTTTTCAGATGGCCCTTTTGACGGGGGGGAAGTGAGACTTCATTGTAGTGCAGATTTCCTTTGCAAGCTTGCTTGGTTGGCCAAAAAGGGCGTATGCGTTTTTTCCTGAATATATTCAGGAAAAAACGCATACGCCCTTTTTGGCCAAGTGCATCATTGTCGACCTTCTGCCTCTTTTCCTATGCTTTAAATGCAATTCCAGTCAACCTCCTGAAATCGGTTTCCTGCAATTCTGCCCGGCTTTCAAGTCCTCTTGGCAGCCTTACTTCAGTATATTTTTGGATGATAGCTGTCATTTATAACTCTGCAGGTTTGTGAATTACAGTGCCCCTGAGCTCCTTTCTTCAACTCGCTTTCTTGTGAGCTGGCCGCAACACCGCAGGATTGCTTCAGGCCCTAATCTGGTTCCGGCATGGCACGCTGAGCCTTTGGTTAATTCCTCTTCCTGGTGGGAAATGAGAGTTAAATTTTCCCGTCCAGACACCTCCAGCTAGTCTCTCATTGGTTCTCCCTATTCCTGTTCATCTTCCGCGGAATTTGCAAACTGGGCCAAACAGGAGGTTAAAGGCACTGACTCTCCAAGTCGGGAGAGTGTTAGTAAAGCATCTGGAATGTTGCACCCGAGTACCAGGGGACGAGAACTGAGACATATTTCAACACGTCTCCCGATCACACAGTTGATCATACTCTGGGTTCCACATGCATGTTTTAGCTGAAGGAAGAATCCCTTAAACCTGGAGAGTTGAGACCCGTGGAATGGGTACCATGCAATATGACTTCAAAGGGTCTTCATTTGCTCACCAAAACTCTCCAATCCTATCACTGCTGCGTTTTTGCCCCTGTACTCACGATTGATTCACTTTCAGAGACATAGCAATCCATAGGTTTTAAGATACTTACTAGTCAGGTACATTATTAGGCGTTTAATATGGGGTTTTGAGTCCATTTCGTTGAGCAAGGAGTAGCTCTTGTCTATTACATATTTGGCTTAAGGAACTTTATCTGTGCTCATTTCAATCTCTGGTTTTATGCAGCACCCCAACTCACCTTTCCCCTTAAGCAAGCATAAGTTGATTTTCTAAATTTGGGACCATGTTCTGTTTTGAAATTCAGTTCCTGTGTAGCCAAGTTTACATTCCGTGTATTAGTGATATCTTATGATGTTTCTTTTTCTGTGTGACTTATTTCAGTTAGAATCATCATACCTGAATCCACTCATTATGCTGCTATGGGCCTGATGACATAGATGTCATTGCTGAGTGATATTGCATTGTACGTAAGTACCACAACTTCTTTATCCATTTTTCGCTTTCTGCGATATTGAACTTGTACCATAAACGAGGTTCTTGTAAACAGAGCCATCCCAAACTTTGGGGTGGCTATGTCTTTTTGATTTTAATTTCCCTAAGCTATAGGACCATAAGTGGAAGTGCCCTAGGCTCTGTTGCTTTGTTTTTTAGATGTTTCAGGAAACACCATACACTTCTCCCGAGTGGCTGTTGGCAATTTACATCCCGCCCATCAGCATAACAAGGCTCCCAGTTCTCCATGGCCTGTCCTGCCTTTCTGGATTTTACACTTTTTTCAGATGGCCCTTTTGACGGGGGGGGGAAGTGAGACTTCATTGTAGTGCAGATTTCCTTTGCAAGCTTGCTTGGTTGGCCAAAAAGGGCGTATGCGTTTTTTCCTGAATATATTCAGGAAAAAACGCATACGCCCTTTTTGGCCAAGTGCATCATTGTCGACCTTCTGCCTCTTTTCCTATGCTTTAAATGCAATTCCAGTCTACCTCCTGAAATCGGTTTCCTGCAATTCTGCCCGGCTTTCAAGTCCTCTTGGCAGCCTTACTTCAGTATATTTTTGGATGATAGCTGTCATTTATAACTCTGCAGGTTTGTGAATTACAGTGCCCCTGAGCTCCTTTCTTCAACTCGCTTTCTTGTGAGCTGGCCGCAACACCGCAGGATTGCTTCAGGCCCTAATCTGGTTCCGGCACGGCACGCTGAGCCTTTGGTTAATTCCTCTTCCTGGTGGGAAATGAGAGTTAAATTTTCCCGTCCAGACACCTCCAGCTAGTCTCTCATTGGTTCTCCCTATTCCTGTTCATCTTCCGCGGAATTTGCAAACTGGGCCAAACAGGAGGTTAAAGGCACTGACTCTCCAAGTCGGGAGAGTGTTAGTAAAGCATCTGGAATGTTGCACCCGAGTACCAGGGGACGAGAACTGAGACATATTTCAACACGTCTCCCGATCACACAGTTGATCATACTCTGGGTTCCACATGCATGTTTTAGCTGAAGGAAGAATCCCTTAAACCTGGAGAGTTGAGACCCGTGGAATGGGTACCATGCAATATGACTTCAAAGGGTCTTCATTTGCTCACCAAAACTCTCCAATCCTATCACTGCTGCGTTTTTGCCCCTGTACTCACGATTGATTCACTTTCAGAGACATAGCAATCCATAGGTTTTAAGATACTTACTAGTCAGGTACATTATTAGGCGTTTAATATGGGGTTTTGAGTCCATTTCGTTGAGCAAGGAGTAGCTCTTGTCTATTACATATTTGGCTTAAGGAACTTTATCTGTGCTCATTTCAATCTCTGGTTTTATGCAGCACCCCAACTCACCTTTCCCCTTAAGCAAGCATAAGTTGATTTTCTAAATTTGGGACCATGTTCTGTTTTGAAATTCAGTTCCTGTGTAGCCAAGTTTACATTCCGTGTATTAGTGATATCTTATGATGTTTCTTTTTCTGTGTGACTTATTTCAGTTAGAATCATCATACCTGAATCCACTCATTATGCTGCTATGGGCCTGATGACATAGATGTCATTGCTGAGTGATATTGCATTGTACGTAAGTACCACAACTTCTTTATCCATTTTTCGCTTTCTGCGATATTGAACTTGTACCATAAACGAGGTTCTTGTAAACAGAGCCATCCCAAACTTTGGGGTGGCTATGTCTTTTTGATTTTAATTTCCCTAAGCTATAGGACCATAAGTGGAAGTGCCCTAGGCTCTGTTGCTTTGTTTTTTAGATGTTTCAGGAAACACCATACACTTCTCCCGAGTGGCTGTTGGCAATTTACATCCCGCCCATCAGCATAACAAGGCTCCCAGTTCTCCATGGCCTGTCCTGCCTTTCTGGATTTTACACTTTTTTCAGATGGCCCTTTTGACGGGGGGGGGAAGTGAGACTTCATTGTAGTGCAGATTTCCTTTGCAAGCTTGCTTGGTTGGCCAAAAAGGGCGTATGCGTTTTTTCCTGAATATATTCAGGAAAAAACGCATACGCCCTTTTTGGCCAAGTGCATCATTGTCGACCTTCTGCCTCTTTTCCTATGCTTTAAATGCAATTCCAGTCTACCTCCTGAAATCGGTTTCCTGCAATTCTGCCCGGCTTTCAAGTCCTCTTGGCAGCCTTACTTCAGTATATTTTTGGATGATAGCTGTCATTTATAACTCTGCAGGTTTGTGAATTACAGTGCCCCTGAGCTCCTTTCTTCAACTCGCTTTCTTGTGAGCTGGCCGCAACACCGCAGGATTGCTTCAGGCCCTAATCTGGTTCCGGCACGGCACGCTGAGCCTTTGGTTAATTCCTCTTCCTGGTGGGAAATGAGAGTTAAATTTTCCCGTCCAGACACCTCCAGCTAGTCTCTCATTGGTTCTCCCTATTCCTGTTCATCTTCCGCGGAATTTGCAAACTGGGCCAAACAGGAGGTTAAAGGCACTGACTCTCCAAGTCGGGAGAGTGTTAGTAAAGCATCTGGAATGTTGCACCCGAGTACCAGGGGACGAGAACTGAGACATATTTCAACACGTCTCCCGATCACACGGTTGATCATACTCTGGGTTCCACATGCATGTTTTAGCTGAAGGAAGAATCCCTTAAACCTGGAGAGTTGAGACCCGTGGAATGGGTACCATGCAATATGACTTCAAAGGGTCTTCATTTGCTCACCAAAACTCTCCAATCCTATCACTGCTGCGTTTTTGCCCCTGTACTCACGATTGATTCACTTTCAGAGACATAGCAATCCATAGGTTTTAAGATACTTACTAGTCAGGTACATTATTAGGCGTTTAATATGGGGTTTTGAGTCCATTTCGTTGAGCAAGGAGTAGCTCTTGTCTATTACATATTTGGCTTAAGAAACTTTATCTTTGCTCATTTCAATCTCTGGTTTTATGCAGCACCCCAACTCACCTTTCCCCTTAAGCAAGCATAAGTTGGTTTTCTAAATTTGGGACCATGTTCTGTTTTGAAATTCAGTTCCTGTGTAGCCAAGTTTACATTCCGTGTATTAGTGATATCTTATGATGTTTCTTTTTCTGTGTGACTTATTTCAGGTAGAATCATCATACCTGAATCCACTCATTATGCTGCTATGGGCCTGATGACATAGATGTCATTGCTGAGTGATATTGCATTGTACGTAATTACCACAACTTCTTTATCCATTTTTCGCTTTATGCGATATTGTACTTGTACCGTAAACAAGTTTCTTGTAAACAGAGCCATCCCAAACTTTGGGGTGGCTGTGTCTTTTTGATTTTAATTTCCCTAAGCTATAGGACCATAAGTGGAAGTGCCCTAGGCTCTGTTGCTTTGTTTTTTAGATGTTTCAGGAAACACCATACACTTCTCCCGAGTGGCTGTTGGCAATTTACATCCCGCCCATCAGCATAACAAGGCTCCCAGTTCTCCATGGCCTGTCCTGCCTTTCTGGATTTTACACTTTTTTCAGATGGCCCTTTTGACGGGGGGGAAGTGAGACTTCATTGTAGTGCAGATTTCCTTTGCAAGCTTGCTTGGTTGGCCAAAAAGGGCGTATGCGTTTTTTCCTGAATATATTCAGGAAAAAACGCATACGCCCTTTTTGGCCAAGTGCATCATTGTCGACCTTCTGCCTCTTTTCCTATGCTTTAAATGCAATTCCAGTCTACCTCCTGAAATCGGTTTCCTGCAATTCTGCCCGGCTTTCAAGTCCTCTTGGCAGCCTTACTTCAGTATATTTTTGGATGATAGCTGTCATTTATAACTCTGCAGGTTTGTGAATTACAGTGCCCCTGAGCTCCTTTCTTCAACTCGCTTTCTTGTGAGCTGGCCGCAACACCGCAGGATTGCTTCAGGCCCTAATCTGGTTCCGGCATGGCACGCTGAGCCTTTGGTTAATTCCTCTTCCTGGTGGGAAATGAGAGTTAAATTTTCCCGTCCAGACACCTCCAGCTAGTCTCTCATTGGTTCTCCCTATTCCTGTTCATCTTCCGCGGAATTTGCAAACTGGGCCAAACAGGAGGTTAAAGGCACTGACTCTCCAAGTCGGGAGAGTGTTAGTAAAGCATCTGGAATGTTGCACCCGAGTACCAGGGGACGAGAACTGAGACATATTTCAACACGTCTCCCGATCACACGGTTGATCATACTCTGGGTTCCACATGCATGTTTTAGCTGAAGGAAGAATCCCTTAAACCTGGAGAGTTGAGACCCGTGGAATGGGTACCATGCAATATGACTTCAAAGGGTCTTCATTTGCTCACCAAAACTCTCCAATCCTATCACTGCTGCGTTTTTGCCCCTGTACTCACGATTGATTCTCTTTCAGAGACATAGCAATCTTTAGGTTTTAAGATACTTACTAGTCAGGTACATTCTTAGGCGTTTAATATGGGGTGTTGAGTCCATTTCGTTGAGCAAGGAGTAGCTCTTGTCTATTACATATTTGGCTTAAGGAACTTTATCTGTGCTCATTTCAATCTCTGGTTTTATGCAGCACCCCAACTCACCTTTCCCCTTAAGCAAGCATAAGTTGGTTTTCTAAATTTGGGACCATGTTCTGTTTTGAAATTCAGTTCCTGTGTAGCCAAGTTTACATTCCGTGTATTAGTGATATCTTATGATGTTTCTTTTTCTGTGTGACTTATTTCAGTTAGAATCATCATACCTGAATCCACTCATTATGCTGCTATGGGCCTGATGACATAGATGTCATTGCTGAGTGATATTGCATTGTACGTAAGTAGCACAACTTCTTTATCCATTTTTCGCTTTATGCGATATTGAACTTGTACCGTAAACGAGTTTCTTGTAAACACAGCCATCCCAAACTTTGGGGTGGCTGTGTCTTTTTGATTTTAATTTCCCTAAGCTATAGGACCATAAGTGGAAGTGCCCTAGGCTCTGTTGCTTTGTTTTTTAGATGTTTCAGGAAACACCATACACTTCTCCCGAGTGGCTGTTTGCAATTTACATCCCGCCCATCAGCATAACAAGGCTCCCAGTTCTCCATGGCCTGTCCTGCCTTTCTGGATTTTACACTTTTTTCAGATGGCCCTTTTGACGGGGGGGAAGTGAGACTTCATTGTAGTGCAGATTTCCTTTGCAAGCTTGCTTGGTTGGCCAAAAAGGGCGTATGCGTTTTTTCCTGAATATATTCAGGAAAAAACGCATACGCCCTTTTTGGCCAAGTGCATCATTGTCGACCTTCTGCCTCTTTTCCTATGCTTTAAATGCAATTCCAGTCAACCTCCTGAAATCGGTTTCCTGCAATTCTGCCCGGCTTTCAAGTCCTCTTGGCAGCCTTACTTCAGTATATTTTTGGATGATAGCTGTCATTTATAACTCTGCAGGTTTGTGAATTACAGTGCCCCTGAGCTCCTTTCTTCAACTCGCTTTCTTGTGAGCTGGCCGCAACACCGCAGGATTGCTTCAGGCCCTAATCTGGTTCCGGCATGGCACGCTGAGCCTTTGGTTAATTCCTCTTCCTGGTGGGAAATGAGAGTTAAATTTTCCCGTCCAGACACCTCCAGCTAGTCTCTCATTGGTTCTCCCTATTCCTGTTCATCTTCCGCGGAATTTGCAAACTGGGCCAAACAGGAGGTTAAAGGCACTGACTCTCCAAGTCGGGAGAGTGTTAGTAAAGCATCTGGAATGTTGCACCCGAGTACCAGGGGACGAGAACTGAGACATATTTCAACACGTCTCCCGATCACACGGTTGATCATACTCTGGGTTCCACATGCATGTTTTAGCTGAAGGAAGAATCCCTTAAACCTGGAGAGTTGAGACCCGTGGAATGGGTACCATGCAATATGACTTCAAAGGGTCTTCATTTGCTCACCAAAACTCTCCAATCTTATCACTGCTGCGTTTTTGCCCCTGTACTCACGATTGATTCACTTTCAGAGACATAGCAATCCATAGGTTTTAAGATACTTACTAGTCAGGTACATTATTAGGCGTTTAATATGGGGTTTTGAGTCCATTTCGTTGAGCAAGGAGTAGCTCTTGTCTATTACATATTTGGCTTAAGGAACTTTATCTTTGCTCATTTCAATCTCTGGTTTTATGCAGCACCCCAACTCACCTTTCCCCTTAAGCAAGCATAAGTTGGTTTTCTAAATTTGGGACCATGTTCTGTTTTGAAATTCAGTTCCTGTGTAGCCAAGTTTACATTCCGTGTATTAGTGATATCTTATGATGTTTCTTTTTCTGTGTGACTTATTTCAGTTAGAATCATCATACCTGAATCCACTCATTATGCTGCTATGGGCCTGATGACATAGATGTCATTGCTGAGTGATATTGCATTGTACGTAAGTACCACAACTTCTTTATCCATTTTTCGCTTTATGCGATATTGAACTTGTACCGTAAACGAGTTTCTTGTAAACAGAGCCATCCCAAACTTTGGGGTGGCTGTGTCTTTTTGATTTTAATTTCCCTAAGCTATAGGACCATAAGTGGAAGTGCCCTAGGCTCTGTTGCTTTGTTTTTTAGATGTTTCAGGAAACACCATACACTTCTCCCGAGTGGCTGTTGGCAATTTACATCCCGCCCATCAGCATAACAAGGCTCCCAGTTCTCCATGGCCTGTCCTGCCTTTCTGGATTTTACACTTTTTTCAGATGGCCCTTTTGACGGGGGGGAAGTGAGACTTCATTGTAGTGCAGATTTCCTTTGCAAGCTTGCTTGGTTGGCCAAAAAGGGCGTATGCGTTTTTTCCTGAATATATTCAGGAAAAAACGCATACGCCCTTTTTGGCCAAGTGCATCATTGTCGACCTTCTGCCTCTTTTCCTATGCTTTAAATGCAATTCCAGTCTACCTCCTGAAATCGGTTTCCTGCAATTCTGCCCGGCTTTCAAGTCCTCTTGGCAGCCTTACTTCAGTATATTTTTGGATGATAGCTGTCATTTATAACTCTGCAGGTTTGTGAATTACAGTGCCCCTGAGCTCCTTTCTTCAACTCGCTTTCTTGTGAGCTGGCCGCAACACCGCAGGATTGCTTCAGGCCCTAATCTGGTTCCGGCATGGCACGCTGAGCCTTTGGTTAATTCCTCTTCCTGGTGGGAAATGAGAGTTAAATTTGCCCGTCCAGACACCTCCAGCTAGTCTCTCATTGGTTCTCCCTATTCCTGTTCATCTTCTGCGGAATTTGCAAACTGGGCCAAACAGGAGGTTAAAGGCACTGACTCTCCAAGTCGGGAGAGTGTTAGTAAAGCATCTGGATTGTTGCACCCGAGTACCAGGGGACGAGAACTGAGACATATTTCAACACGTCTCCCGATCACACGGTTGATCATACTCTGGGTTCCACATGCATGTTTTAGCTGAAGGAAGAATCCCTTAAACCTGGAGAGTTGAGACCCGTGGAATGGGTACCATGCAATATGACTTCAAAGGGTCTTCATTTGCTCACCAAAACTCTCCAATCCTATCACTGCTGCGTTTTTGCCCCTGTACTCACGATTGATTCACTTTCAGAGACATAGCAATCCATAGGTTTTAAGATACTTACTAGTCAGGTACATTATTAGGCGTTTAATATGGGGTTTTGAGTCCATTTCGTTGAGCAAGGAGTAGCTCTTGTCTATTCCATATTTGGCTTAAGGAACTTTATCTGTGCTCATTTCAATCTCTGGTTTTATGCAGCACCCCAACTCACCTTTCCCCTTAAGCAAGCATAAGTTGGTTTTCTAAATTTGGGACCATGTTCTGTTTTGAAATTCAGTTCCTGTGTAGCCAAGTTTACATTCCGTGTATTAGTGATATCTTATGATGTTTCTTTTTCTGTGTGACTTATTTCAGTTAGAATCATCATACCTGAATCCACTCATCATGCTGCTATGGGCCTGATGACATAGATGTCATTGCTGAGTGATATTGCATTGTACGTAAGTACCACAACTTCTTTATCCATTTTTCGCTTTATGCGATATTGTACTTGTACCGTAAACGAGTTTCTTGTAAACAGAGCCATCCCAAACTTTGGGGTGGCTGTGTCTTTTTGATTTTAATTTCCCTAAGCTATAGGACCATAAGTGGAAGTGCCCTAGGCTCTGTTGCTTTGTTTTTTAGATGTTTCAGGAAACACCATACACTTCTCCCGAGTGGCTGTTGGCAATTTACATCCCGCCCATCAGCATAACAAGGCTCCCAGTTCTCCATGGCCTGTCCTGCCTTTCTGGATTTTACACTTTTTTCAGATGGCCCTTTTGACGGGGGGGAAGTGAGACTTCATTGTAGTGCAGATTTCCTTTGCAAGCTTGCTTGGTTGGCCAAAAAGGGCGTATGCGTTTTTTCCTGAATATATTCAGGAAAAAACGCATACGCCCTTTTTGGCCAAGTGCATCATTGTCGACCTTCTGCCTCTTTTCCTATGCTTTAAATGCAATTCCAGTCTACCTCCTGAAATCGGTTTCCTGCAGTTCTGCCCGGCTTTCAAGTCCTCTTGGCAGCCTTACTTCAGTATATTTTTGGATGATAGCTGTCATTTATAACTCTGCAGGTTTGTGAATTACAGTGCCCCTGAGCTCCTTTCTTCAACTCGCTTTCTTGTGAGCTGGCCGCAACACCGCAGGATTGCTTCAGGCCCTAATCTGGTTCCGGCATGGCACGCTGAGCCTTTGGTTAATTCCTCTTCCTGGTGGGAAATGAGAGTTAAATTTTCCCGTCCAGACACCTCCAGCTAGTCTCTCATTGGTTCTCCCTATTCCTGTTCATCTTCCGCGGAATTTGCAAACTGGGCCAAACAGGAGGTTAAAGGCACTGACTCTCCAAGTCGGGAGAGTGTTAGTAAAGCATCTGGAATGTTGCACCCGAGTACCAGGGGACGAGAACTGAGACATATTTCAACACGTCTCCCGATCACACAGTTGATCATACTCTGGGTTCCACATGCATGTTTTAGCTGAAGGAAGAATCCCTTAAACCTGGAGAGTTGAGACCCGTGGAATGGGTACCATGCAATATGACTTCAAAGGGTCTTCATTTGCTCACCAAAACTCTCCAATCCTATCACTGCTGCGTTTTTGCCCCTGTACTCACGATTGATTCACTTTCAGAGACATAGCAATCCATAGGTTTTAAGATACTTACTAGTCAGGTACATTATTAGGCGTTTAATATGGGGTTTTGAGTCCATTTCGTTGAGCAAGGAGTAGCTCTTGTCTATTACATATTTGGCTTAAGGAACTTTATCTGTGCTCATTTCAATCTCTGGTTTTATGCAGCACCCCAACTCACCTTTCCCCTTAAGCAAGCATAAGTTGATTTTCTAAATTTGGGACCATGTTCTGTTTTGAAATTCAGTTCCTGTGTAGCCAAGTTTACATTCCGTGTATTAGTGATATCTTATGATGTTTCTTTTTCTGTGTGACTTATTTCAGTTAGAATCATCATACCTGAATCCACTCATTATGCTGCTATGGGCCTGATGACATAGATGTCATTGCTGAGTGATATTGCATTGTACGTAAGTACCACAACTTCTTTATCCATTTTTCGCTTTCTGCGATATTGAACTTGTACCATAAACGAGGTTCTTGTAAACAGAGCCATCCCAAACTTTGGGGTGGCTATGTCTTTTTGATTTTAATTTCCCTAAGCTATAGGACCATAAGTGGAAGTGCCCTAGGCTCTGTTGCTTTGTTTTTCAGATGTTTCAGGAAACACCATACACTTCTCCCGAGTGGCTGTTGGCAATTTACATCCCGCCCATCAGCATAACAAGGCTCCCAGTTCTCCATGGCCTGTCCTGCCTTTCTGGATTTTACACTTTTTTCAGATGGCCCTTTTGACGGGGGGGGGAAGTGAGACTTCATTGTAGTGCAGATTTCCTTTGCAAGCTTGCTTGGTTGGCCAAAAAGGGCGTATGCGTTTTTTCCTGAATATATTCAGGAAAAAACGCATACGCCCTTTTTGGCCAAGTGCATCATTGTCGACCTTCTGCCTCTTTTCCTATGCTTTAAATGCAATTCCAGTCTACCTCCTGAAATCGGTTTCCTGCAATTCTGCCCGGCTTTCAAGTCCTCTTGGCAGCCTTACTTCAGTATATTTTTGGATGATAGCTGTCATTTATAACTCTGCAGGTTTGTGAATTACAGTGCCCCTGAGCTCCTTTCTTCAACTCGCTTTCTTGTGAGCTGGCCGCAACACCGCAGGATTGCTTCAGGCCCTAATCTGGTTCCGGCACGGCACGCTGAGCCTTTGGTTAATTCCTCTTCCTGGTGGGAAATGAGAGTTAAATTTTCCCGTCCAGACACCTCCAGCTAGTCTCTCATTGGTTCTCCCTATTCCTGTTCATCTTCCGCGGAATTTGCAAACTGGGCCAAACAGGAGGTTAAAGGCACTGACTCTCCAAGTCGGGAGAGTGTTAGTAAAGCATCTGGAATGTTGCACCCGAGTACCAGGGGACGAGAACTGAGACATATTTCAACACGTCTCCCGATCACACGGTTGATCATACTCTGGGTTCCACATGCATGTTTTAGCTGAAGGAAGAATCCCTTAAACCTGGAGAGTTGAGACCCGTGGAATGGGTACCATGCAATATGACTTCAAAGGGTCTTCATTTGCTCACCAAAACTCTCCAATCCTATCACTGCTGCGTTTTTGCCCCTGTACTCACGATTGATTCACTTTCAGAGACATAGCAATCCATAGGTTTTAAGATACTTACTAGTCAGGTACATTATTAGGCGTTTAATATGGGGTTTTGAGTCCATTTCGTTGAGCAAGGAGTAGCTCTTGTCTATTACATATTTGGCTTAAGAAACTTTATCTTTGCTCATTTCAATCTCTGGTTTTATGCAGCACCCCAACTCACCTTTCCCCTTAAGCAAGCATAAGTTGGTTTTCTAAATTTGGGACCATGTTCTGTTTTGAAATTCAGTTCCTGTGTAGCCAAGTTTACATTCCGTGTATTAGTGATATCTTATGATGTTTCTTTTTCTGTGTGACTTATTTCAGGTAGAATCATCATACCTGAATCCACTCATTATGCTGCTATGGGCCTGATGACATAGATGTCATTGCTGAGTGATATTGCATTGTACGTAATTACCACAACTTCTTTTTCCATTTTTCGCTTTATGCGATATTGTACTTGTACCGTAAACAAGTTTCTTGTAAACAGAGCCATCCCAAACTTTGGGGTGGCTGTGTCTTTTTGATTTTAATTTCCCTAAGCTATAGGACCATAAGTGGAAGTGCCCTAGGCTCTGTTGCTTTGTTTTTTAGATGTTTCAGGAAACACCATACACTTCTCCCGAGTGGCTGTTGGCAATTTACATCCCGCCCATCAGCATAACAAGGCTCCCAGTTCTCCATGGCCTGTCCTGCCTTTCTGGATTTTACACTTTTTTCAGATGGCCCTTTTGACGGGGGGGAAGTGAGACTTCATTGTAGTGCAGATTTCCTTTGCAAGCTTGCTTGGTTGGCCAAAAAGGGCGTATGCGTTTTTTCCTGAATATATTCAGGAAAAAACGCATACGCCCTTTTTGGCCAAGTGCATCATTGTCGACCTTCTGCCTCTTTTCCTATTCTTTAAATGCAATTCCAGTCAACCTCCTGAAATCGGTTTCCTGCAATTCTGCCCGGCTTTCAAGTCCTCTTGGCAGCCTTACTTCAGTATATTTTTGGATGATAGCTGTCATTTATAACTCTGCAGGTTTGTGAATTACAGTGCCCCTGAGCTCCTTTCTTCAACTCGCTTTCTTGTGAGCTGGCCGCAACACCGCAGGATTGCTTCAGGCCCTAATCTGGTTCCGGCACGGCACGCTGAGCCTTTGGTTAATTCCTCTTCCTGGTGGGAAATGAGAGTTAAATTTTCCCGTCCAGACACCTCCAGCTAGTCTCTCATTGGTTCTCCCTATTCCTGTTCATCTTCCGCGGAATTTGCAAACTGGGCCAAACAGGAGGTTAAAGGCACTGACTCTCCAAGTCGGGAGAGTGTTAGTAAAGCATCTGGAATGTTGCACCCGAGTACCAGGGGACGAGAACTGAGACATATTTCAACACGTCTCCCGATCACACGGTTGATCATACTCTGGGTTCCACATGCATGTTTTAGCTGAAGGAAGAATCCCTTAAACCTGGAGAGTTGAGACCCGTGGAATGGGTACCATGCAATATGACTTCAAAGGGTCTTCATTTGCTCACCAAAACTCTCCAATCCTATCACTGCTGCGTTTTTGCCCCTGTACTCACGATTGATTCACTTTCAGAGACATAGCAATCCATAGGTTTTAAGATACTTACTAGTCAGGTACATTATTAGGCGTTTAATATGGGGTTTTGAGTCCATTTCGTTGAGCAAGGAGTAGCTCTTGTCTATTACATATTTGGCTTAAGAAACTTTATCTTTGCTCATTTCAATCTCTGGTTTTATGCAGCACCCCAACTCACCTTTCCCCTTAAGCAAGCATAAGTTGGTTTTCTAAATTTGGGACCATGTTCTGTTTTGAAATTCAGTTCCTGTGTAGCCAAGTTTACATTCCGTGTATTAGTGATATCTTATGATGTTTCTTTTTCTGTGTGACTTATTTCAGGTAGAATCATCATACCTGAATCCACTCATTATGCTGCTATGGGCCTGATGACATAGATGTCATTGCTGAGTGATATTGCATTGTACGTAATTACCACAACTTCTTTATCCATTTTTCGCTTTATGCGATATTGTACTTGTACCGTAAACAAGTTTCTTGTAAACAGAGCCATCCCAAACTTTGGGGTGGCTGTGTCTTTTTGATTTTAATTTCCCTAAGCTATAGGACCATAAGTGGAAGTGCCCTAGGCTCTGTTGCTTTGTTTTTTAGATGTTTCAGGAAACACCATACACTTCTCCCGAGTGGCTGTTGGCAATTTACATCCCGCCCATCAGCATAACAAGGCTCCCAGTTCTCCATGGCCTGTCCTGCCTTTCTGGATTTTACACTTTTTTCAGATGGCCCTTTTGACGGGGGGGAAGTGAGACTTCATTGTAGTGCAGATTTCCTTTGCAAGCTTGCTTGGTTGGCCAAAAAGGGCGTATGCGTTTTTTCCTGAATATATTCAGGAAAAAACGCATACGCCCTTTTTGGCCAAGTGCATCATTGTCGACCTTCTGCCTCTTTTCCTATGCTTTAAATGCAATTCCAGTCAACCTCCTGAAATCGGTTTCCTGCAATTCTGCCCGGCTTTCAAGTCCTCTTGGCAGCCTTACTTCAGTATATTTTTGGATGATAGCTGTCATTTATAACTCTGCAGGTTTGTGAATTACAGTGCCCCTGAGCTCCTTTCTTCAACTCGCTTTCTTGTGAGCTGGCCGCAACACCGCAGGATTGCTTCAGGCCCTAATCTGGTTCCGGCACGGCACGCTGAGCCTTTGCTTAATTCCTCTTCCTGGTGGGAAATGAGAGTTAAATTTTCCCGTCCAGACACCTCCAGCTAGTCTCTCATTGGTTCTCCCTATTCCTGTTCATCTTCCGCGGAATTTGCAAACTGGGCCAAACAGGAGGTTAAAGGCACTGACTCTCCAAGTCGGGAGAGTGTTAGTAAAGCATCTGGAATGTTGCACCCGAGTACCAGGGGACGAGAACTGAGACATATTTCAACACGTCTCCCGATCACACGGTTGATCATACTCTGGGTTCCACATGCATGTTTTAGCTGAAGGAAGAATCCCTTAAACCTGGAGAGTTGAGACCCGTGGAATGGGTACCATGCAATATGACTTCAAAGGGTCTTCATTTGCTCACCAAAACTCTCCAATCCTATCACTGCTGCGTTTTTGCCCCTGTACTCACGATTGATTCACTTTCAGAGACATAGCAATCCATAGGTTTTAAGATACTTACTAGTCAGGTACATTATTAGGCGTTTAATATGGGGTTTTGAGTCCATTTCGTTGAGCAAGGAGTAGCTCTTGTCTATTACATATTTGGCTTAAGGAACTTTATCTGTGCTCATTTCAATCTCTGGTTTTATGCAGCACCCCAACTCACCTTTCCCCTTAAGCAAGCATAAGTTGGTTTTCTAAATTTGGGACCATGTTCTGTTTTGAAATTCAGTTCCTGTGTAGCCAAGTTTACATTCCGTGTATTAGTGATATCTTATGATGTTTCTTTTTCTGTGTGACTTATTTCAGTTAGAATCATCATACCTGAATCCACTCATTATGCTGCTATGGGCCTGATGACATAGATGTCATTGCTGAGTGATATTGCATTGTACGTAATTACCACAACTTCTTTATCCATTTTTCGCTTTATGCGATATTGAACTTGCACCGTAAACGAGTTTGTTGTAAACAGAGCCATCCCAAACTTTGGGGTGGCTGTGTCTTTTTGATTTTAATTTCCCTAAGCTATAGGACCATAAGTGGAAGTGCCCTAGGCTCTGTTGCTTTGTTTTTTAGATGTTTCAGGAAACACCATACACTTCTCCCGAGTGGCTGTTGGCAATTTACATCCCGCCCATCAGCATAACAAGGCTCCCAGTTCTCCATGGCCTGTCCTGCCTTTCTGGATTTTACACTTTTTTCAGATGGCCCTTTTGACGGGGGGAAGTGAGACTTCATTGTAGTGGAGATTTCCTTTGCAAGCTTGCTTGGTTGGCCAAAAAGGGCGTATGCGTTTTTTCCTGAATATATTCAGGAAAAAACGCATACGCCCTTTTTGGCCAAGTGCATCATTGTCGACCTTCTGCCTCTTTTCCTATGCTTTAAATGCAATTCCAGTCAACCTCCTGAAATCGGTTTCCTGCAATTCTGCCCGGCTTTCAAGTCCTCTTGGCAGCCTTACTTCAGTATATTTTTGGATGATAGCTGTCATTTATAACTCTGCAGGTTTGTGAATTACAGTGTCCCTGAGCTCCTTTCTTCAACTCGCTTTCTTGTGAGCTGGCCGCAACACCGCAGGATTGCTTCAGGCCCTAATCTGGTTCCGGCATGGCACGCTGAGCCTTTGGTTAATTCCTCTTCCTGGTGGGAAATGAGAGTTAAATTTTCCCGTCCAGACACCTCCAGCTAGTCTCTCATTGGTTCTCCCTATTCCTGTTCATCTTCCGTGGAATTTGCAAACTGGGCCAAACAGGAGGTTAAAGGCACTGACTCTCCAAGTCGGGAGAGTGTTAGTAAAGCATCTGGAATGTTGCACCCGAGTACCAGGGGACGAGAACTGAGACATATTTCAACACGTCTCCCGATCACACGGTTGATCATACTCTGGGTTCCACATGCATGTTTTAGCTGAAGGAAGAATCCCTTAAACCTGGAGAGTTGAGACCCGTGGAATGGGTACCATGCAATATGACTTCAAAGGGTCTTCATTTGCTCACCAAAACTCTCCAATCCTATCACTGCTGCGTTTTTGCCCCTGTACTCACGATTGATTCACTTTCAGAGACATAGCAATCCATAGGTTTTAAGATACTTACTAGTCAGGTACATTATTAGGCGTTTTATATGGGGTTTTGAGTCCATTTCGTTGAGCAAGGAGTAGCTCTTGTCTATTACATATTTGGCTTAAGGAACTTTATCTGTGCTCATTTCAATCTCTGGTTTTATGCAGCACCCCAACTCACCTTTCCCCTTAAGCAAGCATAAGTTGATTTTCTAAATTTGGGACCATGTTCTGTTTTGAAATTCAGTTCCTGTGTAGCCAAGTTTACATTCCGTGTATTAGTGATATCTTATGATGTTTCTTTTTCTGTGTGACTTATTTCAGTTAGAATCATCATACCTGAATCCACTCATTATGCTGCTATGGGCCTGATGACATAGATGTCATTGCTGAGTGATATTGCATTGTACGTAAGTACCACAACTTCTTTATCCATTTTTCGCTTTATGCGATATTGAACTTGTACCGTAAACGAGTTTCTTGTAAACAGAGCCATCCCAAACTTTGGGGTGGCTGTGTCTTTTTGATTTTAATTTCCCTAAGCTATAGGACCATAAGTGGAAGTGCCCTAGGCTCTGTTGCTTTGTTTTTTAGATGTTTCAGGAAACACCATACACTTCTCCCGAGTGGCTGTTGGCAAGTTACATCCCGCCCATCAGCATAACAAGGCTCCCACTTCTCCATGGCCTGTCCTGCCTTTCTGGATTTTACACTTTTTTCAGATGTCCCTTTTGACGGGGGGGAAGTGAGACTTCATTGTAGTGCAGATTTCCTTTGCAAGCTTGCTTGGTTGGCCAAAAAGGGCGTATGCGTTTTTTCCTGAATATATTCAGGAAAAAACGCATACGCCCTTTTTGGCCAAGTGCATCATTGTCGACCTTCTGCCTCTTTTCCTATGCTTTAAATGCAATTCCAGTCTACCTCCTGAAATCGGTTTCCTGCAATTCTGCCCGGCTTTCAAGTCCTCTTGGCAGCCTTACTTCAGTATATTTTTGGATGATAGCTGTCATTTATAACTCTGCAGGTTTGTGAATTACAGTGCCCCTGAGCTCCTTTCTTCAACTCGCTTTCTTGTGAGCTGGCCGCAACACCGCAGGATTGCTTCAGGCCCTAATCTGGTTCCGGCATGGCACGCTGAGCCTTTGGTTAATTCCTCTTCCTGGTGGGAAATGAGAGTTAAATTTTCCCGTCCAGACACCTCCAGCTAGTCTCTCATTGGTTCTCCCTATTCCTGTTCATCTTCCGCGGAATTTGCAAACTGGGCCAAACAGGAGGTTAAAGGCACTGACTCTCCAAGTCGGGAGAGTGTTAGTAAAGCATCTGGAATGTTGCACCCGAGTACCAGGGGACGAGAACTGAGACATATTTCAACACGTCTCCCGATCACACGGTTGATCATACTCTGGGTTCCACATGCATGTTTTAGCTGAAGGAAGAATCCCTTAAACCTGGAGAGTTGAGACCCGTGGAATGGGTACCATGCAATATGACTTCAAAGGGTCTTCATTTGCTCACCAAAACTCTCCAATCCTATCACTGCTGCGTTTTTGCCCCTGTACTCACGATTGATTCACTTTCAGAGACATAGCAATCCATAGGTTTTAAGATACTTACTAGTCAGGTACATTATTAGGCGTTTAATATGGGGTTTTGAGTCCATTTCGTTGAGCAAGGAGTAGCTCTTGTCTATTACATATTTGGCTTAAGGAACTTTATCTGTGCTCATTTCAATCTCTGGTTTTATGCAGCACCCCAACTCACCTTTCCCCTTAAGCAAGCATAAGTTGGTTTTCTAAATTTGGGACCATGTTCTGCTTTGAAATTCAGTTCCTGTGTAGCCAAGTTTACATTCCGTGTATTAGTGATATCTTATGATGTTTCTTTTTCTGTGTGACTTATTTCAGTTAGAATCATCATACCTGAATCCACTCATTATGCTGCTATGGGCCTGATGACATAGATGTCATTGCTGAGTGATATTGCATTGTACGTAAGTACCACAACTTCTTTATCCATTTTTCGCTTTATGCGATATTGAACTTGTACCGTAAACGAGTTTCTTGTAAACAGAGCCATCCCAAACTTTGGGGTGGCTGTGTCTTTTTGATTTTAATTTCCCTAAGCTATAGGACGATAAGTGGAAGTGCCCTAGGCTCTGTTGCTTTGTTTTTTAGATGTTTCAGGAAACACCATACACTTCTCCCGAGTGGCTGTTGGCAATTTACATCCCGCCCATCAGCATAACAAGGCTCCCAGTTCTCCATGGCCTGTCCTGCCTTTCTGGATTTTACACTTTTTTCAGATGGCCCTTTTGACGGGGGGGAAGTGAGACTTCATTGTAGTGCAGATTTCCTTTGCAAGCTTGCTTGGTTGGCCAAAAAGGGCGTATGCGTTTTTTCCTGAATATATTCAGGAAAAAACGCATACGCCCTTTTTGGCCAAGTGCATCATTGTCGACCTTCTGCCTCTTTTCCTATGCTTTAAATGCAATTCCAGTCAACCTCCTGAAATTGGTTTCCTGCAATTCTGCCCGGCTTTCAAGTCCTCCTGGCAGCCTTACTTCAGTATATTTTTGGATGATAGCTGTCATTTATAACTCTGCAGGTTTGTGAATTACAGTGCCCCTGAGCTCCTTTCTTCAACTCGCTTTCTTGTGAGCTGGCCGCAACACCGCAGGATTGCTTCAGGCCCTAATCTGGTTCCGGCATGGCACGCTGAGCCTTTGGTTAATTCCTCTTCCTGGTGGGAAATGAGAGTTAAATTTTCCCGTCCAGACACCTCCAGCTAGTCTCTCATTGGTTCTCCCTATTCCTGTTCATCTTCCGCGGAATTTGCAAACTGGGCCAAACAGGAGGTTAAAGGCACTGACTCTCCAAGTCGGGAGAGTGTTAGTAAAGCATCTGGAATGTTGCACCCGAGTACCAGGGGACGAGAACTGAGACATATTTCAACACGTCTCCCGATCACACGGTTGATCATACTCTGGGTTCCACATGCATGTTTTAGCTGAAGGAAGAATCCCTTAAACCTGGAGAGTTGAGACCCGTGGAATGGGTACCATGCAATATGACTTCAAAGGGTCTTCATTTGCTCACCAAAACTCTCCAATCCTATCACTGCTGCGTTTTTGCCCCTGTACTCACGATTGATTCACTTTCAGAGACATAGCAATCCATAGGTTTTAAGATACTTACTAGTCAGGTACATTATTAGGCGTTTAATATGGGGTTTTGAGTCCATTTCGTTGAGCAAGGAGTAGCTCTTGTCTATTCCATATTTGGCTTAAGGAACTTTATCTGTGCTCATTTCAATCTCTGGTTTTATGCAGCACCCCAACTCACCTTTCCCCTTAAGCAAGCATAAGTTGGTTTTCTAAATTTGGGACCATGTTCTGTTTTGAAATTCAGTTCCTGTGTAGCCAAGTTTACATTCCGTGTATTAGTGATATCTTATGATGTTTCTTTTTCTGTGTGACTTATTTCAGTTAGAATCATCATACCTGAATCCACTCATTATGCTGCTATGGGCCTGATGACATAGATGTCATTGCTGAGTGATATTGCATTGTACGTAAGTAGCACAACTTCTTTATCCATTTTTCGCTTTATGCGATATTGAACTTGTACCGTAAACGAGTTTCTTGTAAACAGAGCCATCCCAAACTTTGGGGTGGCTGTGTCTTTTTGATTTTAATTTCCCTAAGCTATAGGACCATAAGTGGAAGTGCCCTAGGCTCTGTTGCTTTGTTTTTTAGATGTTTCAGGAAACACCATACACTTCTCCCGAGTGGCTGTTGGCAATTTACATCCCGCCCATCAGCATAACAAGGCTCCCAGTTCTCCATGGCCTGTCCTGCCTTTCTGGATTTTACACTTTTTTCAGATGTCCCTTGTGACGGGGGGGGAAGTGAGACTTCATTGTAGTGCAGATTTCCTTTGCAAGCTTGCTTGGTTGGCCAAAAAGGGCGTATGCGTTTTTTCCTGAATATATTCAGGAAAAAACGCATACGCCCTTTTTGGCCAAGTGCATCATTGTCGACCTTCTGCCTCTTTTCCTATGCTTTAAATGCAATTCCAGTCAACCTCCTGAAATTGGTTTCTTGCAATTCTGCCCGGCTTTCAAGTCCTCCTGGCAGCCTTACTTCAGTATATTTTTGGATGATAGCTGTCATTTATAACTCTGCAGGTTTGTGAATTACAGTGCCCCTGAGCTCCTTTCTTCAACTCGCTTTCTTGTGAGCTGGCCGCAACACCGCAGGATTGCTTCAGGCCCTAATCTGGTTCCGGCATGGCACGCTGAGCCTTTGGTTAATTCCTCTTCCTGGTGGGAAATGAGAGTTAAATTTTCCCGTCCAGACACCTCCAGCTAGTCTCTCATTGGTTCTCCCTATTCCTGTTCATCTTCCGCGGAATTTGCAAACTGGGCCAAACAGGAGGTTAAAGGCACTGACTCTCCAAGTCGGGAGAGTGTTAGTAAAGCATCTGGAATGTTGCACCCGAGTACCAGGGGACGAGAACTGAGACATATTTCAACACGTCTCCCGATCACACGGTTGATCATACTCTGGGTTCCACATGCATGTTTTAGCTGAAGGAAGAATCCCTTAAACCTGGAGAGTTGAGACCCGTGGAATGGGTACCATGCAATATGACTTCAAAGGGTCTTCATTTGCTCACCAAAACTCTCCAATCCTATCACTGCTGCGTTTTTGCCCCTGTACTCACGATTGATTCACTTTCAGAGACATAGCAATCCATAGGTTTTAAGATACTTACTAGTCAGGTACATTATTAGGCGTTTAATATGGGGTTTTGAGTCCATTTCGTTGAGCAAGGAGTAGCTCTTGTCTATTACATATTTGGCTTAAGGAACTTTATCTGTGCTCATTTCAATCTCTGGTTTTATGCAGCACCCCAACTCACCTTTCCCCTTAAGCAAGCATAAGTTGGTTTTCTAAATTTGGGACCATGTTCTGTTTTGAAATTCAGTTCCTGTGTAGCCAAGTTTACATTCCGTGTATTAGTGATATCT
The DNA here is from genome assembly GCF_937001465.1 of Orcinus orca. Classification (NCBI taxonomy): domain Eukaryota; kingdom Metazoa; phylum Chordata; class Mammalia; order Artiodactyla; family Delphinidae; genus Orcinus; species Orcinus orca. The sequence goes on along the minus strand of NW_026043955.1, from coordinate 631,598 downwards.
TATGATGTTTCTTTTTCTGTGTGACTTATTTCAGTTAGAATCATCATACCTGAATCCACTCATTATGCTGCTATGGGCCTGATGACATAGATGTCATTGCTGAGTGATATTGCATTGTACGTAATTACCACAACTTCTTTATCCATTTTTCGCTTTATGCGATATTGAACTTGCACCGTAAACGAGTTTCTTGTAAACAGAGCCATCCCAAACTTTGGGGTGGCTGTGTCTTTTTGATTTTAATTTCCCTAAGCTATAGGACCATAAGTGGAAGTGCCCTAGGCTCTGTTGCTTTCTTTTTTAGATGTTTCAGGAAACACCATACACTTCTCCCGAGTGGCTGTTGGCAATTTACATCCCGCCCATCAGCATAACAAGGCTCCCAGTTCTCCATGGCCTGTCCTGCCTTTCTGGATTTTACACTTTTTTCAGATGGCCCTTTTGACGGGGGGAAGTGAGACTTCATTGTAGTGCAGATTTCCTTTGCAAGCTTGCTTGGTTGGCCAAAAAGGGCGTATGCGTTTTTTCCTGAATATATTCAGGAAAAAACGCATACGCCCTTTTTGGCCAAGTGCATCATTGTCGACCTTCTGCCTCTTTTCCTATGCTTTAAATGCAATTCCAGTCTACCTCCTGAAATCGGTTTCCTGCAATTCTGCCCGGCTTTCAAGTCCTCTTGGCAGCCTTACTTCAGTATATTTTTGGATGATAGCTGTCATTTATAACTCTGCATGTTTGTGAATTACAGTGCCCCTGAGCTCCTTTCTTCAACTCGCTTTCTTGTGAGCTGGCCGCAACACCGCAGGATTGCTTCAGGCCCTAATCTGGTTCCGGCATGGCACGCTGAGCCTTTGGTTAATTCCTCTTCCTGGTGGGAAATGAGAGTTAAATTTTCCCGTCCAGACACCTCCAGCTAGTCTCTCATTGGTTCTCCCTATTCCTGTTCATCTTCCGCGGAATTTGCAAACTGGGCCAAACAGGAGGTTAAAGGCACTGACTCTCCAAGTCGGGAGAGTGTTAGTAAAGCATCTGGAATGTTGCACCCGAGTACCAGGGGACGAGAACTGAGACATATTTCAACACGTCTCCCGATCACACGGTTGATCATACTCTGGGTTCCACATGCATGTTTTAGCTGAAGGAAGAATCCCTTAAACCTGGAGAGTTGAGACCCGTGGAATGGGTACCATGCAATATGACTTCAAAGGGTCTTCATTTGCTCACCAAAACTCTCCAATCCTATCACTGCTGCGTTTTTGCCCCTGTACTCACGATTGATTCACTTTCAGAGACATAGCAATCCATAGGTTTTAAGATACTTACTAGTCAGGTACATTATTAGGCGTTTAATATGGGGTTTTGAGTCCATTTCGTTGAGCAAGGAGTAGCTCTTGTCTATTACATATTTGGCTTAAGGAACTTTATCTGTGCTCATTTCAATCTCTGGTTTTATGCAGCACCCCAACTCACCTTTCCCCTTAAGCAAGCATAAGTTGGTTTTCTAAATTTGGGACCATGTTCTGTTTTGAAATTCAGTTCCTGTGTAGCCAAGTTTACATTCCGTGTATTAGTGATATCTTATGATGTTTCTTTTTCTGTGTGACTTATTTCAGTTAGAATCATCATACCTGAATCCACTCATTATGCTGCTATGGGCCTGATGACATAGATGTCATTGCTGAGTGATATTGCATTGTACGTAATTACCACAACTTCTTTATCCATTTTTCGCTTTATGCGATATTGAACTTGCACCGTAAACGAGTTTCTTGTAAACAGAGCCATCCCAAACTTTGGGGTGGCTGTGTCTTTTTGATTTTAATTTCCCTAAGCTATAGGACCATAAGTGGAAGTGCCCTAGGCTCTGTTGCTTTGTTTTTTAGATGTTTCAGGAAACACCATACACTTCTCCCGAGTGGCTGTTGGCAATTTACATCCCGCCCATCAGCATAACAAGGCTCCCAGTTCTCCATGGCCTGTCCTGCCTTTCTGGATTTTACACTTTTTTCAGATGGCCCTTTTGACGGGGGGAAGTGAGACTTCATTGTAGTGCAGATTTCCTTTGCAAGCTTGCTTGGTTGGCCAAAAAGGGCGTATGCGTTTTTTCCTGAATATATTCAGGAAAAAACGCATACGCCCTTTTTGGCCAAGTGCATCATTGTCGACCTTCTGCCTCTTTTCCTATGCTTTAAATGCAATTCCAGTCAACCTCCTGAAATCGGTTTCCTGCAATTCTGCCCGGCTTTCAAGTCCTCTTGGCAGCCTTACTTCAGTATATTTTTGGATGATAGCTGTCATTTATAACTCTGCAGGTTTGTGAATTACAGTGCCCCTGAGCTCCTTTCTTCAACTCGCTTTCTTGTGAGCTGGCCGCAACACCGCAGGAT